>NC_136420.1:87797580-88242580 GCF_052625555.1 Lactuca saligna
ATATATATATATATATATATATATATATATATATATATATATATATATATATATATATGGGAAAAGTGAATATACCCTTAAGGGTATATAAGCTTAGGTATCCAAACTCACCTTACTACGTCGTTTTGTATCATATATATAAATTGTAATTGTCTAATGTTTTTATAATTCAACTTCTAAGTTGATTTCGTTCAAAGATTTTTATAAATTTCACATTTATTTTACTCTTACATAATTTTCATTTTCAACTATAATATATATAGGCTAATTGATGTTCGTCAAAAAGATGTGATGTAAGAGGAAGATAATAATGAAATTTTGAAAATCTTGAAAGTAAATCAAGTTAAGGATTGAAGTTGAAGAACATTATAATAAATGTATCAAACAAAACGATGTATTATGGTGAGTTTGGGTACCTAAGCTTATATACCCTTAAGGGTATATTCACTTTTCCCTATATATATATATATATATATATATATATATATATATATATATATATATATATATATATACACACACACACACCTTAATTTGAAGCTGCAAGAACTTCACATAGCGGACAACTTCTTCAAGCATTGTACTTTTAGACCATAACATGCACTCAATAAATCACCTGTATCATAATAGATACACAATTCAATTTTGATTGGAAGTTAAATATAAACAATTTACAATCAAATTTGTCTCGGTTTTCTAATTTAGTTATGCAGAATTGACAACAATCAAGAATATACTTATAATTTGTAAGGTTCTTCCAAATTCCAAACAAAGACTTTTCACAATTCAATTAGTAATCGTACATTGAACATCAGTAAGATGTAAAAATGTAATGAATTTACAGTTATAAGGGATTTGAACAAGGCCCCACCTTTTCTATTATGCACATATGTATATTGGTAAAATAAAAAGCAAGAATCAAGATTATCTCATTTCTTCTCTGATCGATGCTCTCACTTCTTTTCATAATTATCAATTGACAACCACCAAAAATCATAGTTTCTTCATACTATAATCGAATTAAAGGGTTAAGAGCATCCCCTCTCTCTATGTATGTGTGTGCGTCTCAGTAACAAAAACAGAAATCACTTCGTTTCTATTCTTGGTTACAATGCTAGTGCCAGATGCTTGAACATCTCCATTAACAATGATGATGGTTTCTTTGGGTAATAATAGATATAAAGACATAATGACATATGTTACAAAACTAAATGAAATAAAGTTTAGAATGTTAAGCAAATTACCACGATCAGAAGAATTGTACCGGTTAGAAAACCAATTTCTAGGGCAAGAAAATAAAAAAATCAAACTTGAAGTGCCAATTAAAGAAACGCAACAATACAAGAATCAATAATAGAAAAAAAATGATTCTTGATTCTGATTCACCTCCAAAATCACAAATAGCAGACATAAAATTTGATTGCAATCGATTCTAAAAAGATAAAATACTTTCTGATTCTTATTTGGATTCCAATATCGATGAGTAGATAAAATAATGGATCTTAATTGATGAATTTTACTAACCTTAACTAGATTTGTATGATCTGAATACCATTCTGCTCGAGACCTTTGTAATCTGGAAACAATTGAATTAAGATGTGAGGAATGCAACGGTGGCCGAGGATATGGTGGCGCATGACATCCTTTGTGAAATGTCGAAGTAATCGAAATCGGTGGCTAGCCGGTAAAGTCTGATACCAAGGCAGGTTTAGATGGGAAGATTCAGGGGGAGTTGACCGGGTCACAGAACTCAAGCAAAGGTTCGAGGAGGTCTGAGAGCCACTCAAATGTTGAAGCAATCATTTTGAAACATGTCACACCCCGAACCAGATGGCGGAAACGTCCGCGGGCTCGTGTGACTAACAGTTGAATAATCATCACAATGAATATACATGAAACATAACCCATTCATCATCAACATTACATAATACAACCAACATTGTTCACATCAAGTACATTGTTAAAATACATAAGTTCAATTTGTTAAAAGTACGATAAGTGCTGTTACACAAAACGAAACCGTACACACTTGCAAATCCTTCCTGCTTAACGATTACCTGAGAATACAAGTTATTTTGAAAACGGTCAACATATATAATGTTGGTGAGTTCATAAGTATGGTTGAATAAAAGCCTTTGTATCTTTCGTAAAAACCCAGAAAATCCGATATTTTCTGTAAATTGACTAAAAATGATGTGAAAATCAAGTATAAATGCATGTGTGGATTTTATAGTTGTAACTTGTATGAGAGTAGTTTAAATTCATTGTATTGTGAGTAAATGATAAATATATATGGACAATTTCTCTAGAAAATCCGATATTTTATGTTTTATAACAACGTCTAGATTCTTGTATTGTTAAATAAGTTGTTTTTGCATTTACACAATCGAAGAGTTTATCTTCAAAAGGTTAAACTTTTGGTATTGAATCCCTATATGAGCTGTTATAACCATGCATGATAATGACTAGGTTGCCCGTCTTGGTATTTTTCCAAATGTCGGTCTTGCTAAGGATTTTGTCGCCCTAGACTGGCCTAGTCTAGCTGTAGCGAACAGCTAAGGCGTGGGGGTCACCCCGTATAGATCTATACACAAACTCCCGCTTTCCTATCAGGAAACTCTGATTATAACTACAGGCTATGATTGTACACACAGAGTTTCAACCGACATGTCTCACTAGATCCTCAACTCTTTTTGTACTATGTTTAATGTTTACGTACATGTGATATGTTTTGGTATTTGAAAAGTACATATATAAGTATACTAAGTTCAATGATTATGTAACGGTATAATTATGATCCACTAGCATATGAACTCCATTCTAAGCCTAATTAGCATGTAATTAGACCACAAAGGGACAGTAACGTGGAAGAGGGTAATTTAGGCCCAATAGGCATGTAAATGGGCCACAAAAGCCCAATAAACATGTAATCCATAACTTATGCCCAAACTAACATGTAAGTGGGTTGCAAGGCCCAATAAACATGTGATGGAAAACATTGGGCTCAATATACACTTAATTGGGCCCTTAGCTCCCAATGGCCAAGTAACGTGAATATTAGGTCCAATAAATAGTTATCGGCGTGTTTCGTTCGTTTGTTTTACTACCTTGTTTGTTTTAGCTTGAGGTTTATTAGAGTGATAATAAAAATCCTCTTCTGTAAAAACGCCGTTTTTGGCCACTAATCTTCCAATGTTTAATTAAGGCTCAAATTTTGTAAAAATGACACTGTCCATAATTTATAAAAATTTGCAATTTTGTCCCAAATGTCCAAAAATTTATGGTTTTAGCCCAAAAAGTTATATTTTCACATTTAGAACCCTCTTTTGCAGAAAAGTGCATTTTCAGCCCCTTGTTTGTAAAAAATTACACTTTCGGCCCAATTTTGGAAAAGTTTACATTTTTGGTCCAATTTGAAAATAAATGTTATTTTCACCCTTAAATTTTGGTTTATTTACATTTATGACTCAAAATTTGGCTAAATAACATTTTAACCCTAAAACTTCATTTTTTTTTCGCAAATTGGGCCCAAAACCGTGAGGCCCAAAGTTTTGGCCCATTAAGCTTAAATTCGCATTTTTTGCCCTTTTTAAAGTATGTTTAACATAAAAATATGTTTTTATACATGTAGGACCTGTTTGGCCCTTATGGAAACATAAATGACACTTTTTGCCCTTATCTTTTGTTTTCTTGACAATTTTGACCTTTAACAAGGTTTTTGTTGAAATGTTTTGTATCTTAAACATGTGATTACTTTTGGATTGATAATGTGATGTATAAAATGTCATAGTTCATAGATATTTGCTAAATACTACTTAAAATTTTGAGATTTGCTAAGATCTAACACATTTGTGCCAAATAAACTAAGAATTCACACAAAACATGCATATAACACATAGATCTATACATTTTTCTTGTATTCTACCCTAAAAATCATATGAAAACCGAAAACAAGGGGGTATGAACTCATCTTTGCTTGATGTTTTGGTTTTTGAAGAAGAAGTGGAAATAATTTTTGGTCTTAGCACACCTTTGTTGTGGATCTCGAGTTTATGAAGCTTCTAAGGTGTGATCATGGAATAAGAGCCATGTAAGAAAGAGTTTTTCATGATAAGATGAAAGGAGATACTTGAGTTTGACAATAACTTACCAAAGATTTGAATGACTTGATGAAGATCCTTAGAATCCTAGCAAAATTTTGAGATCTTAAAGGAAGGAAGAGGATGATTTTTAGAGAAGTTTGGAGATAAATTTTCAAGTGTGTGTGTGTGTTTTGGCTCTCGGCCAAAATATCAAGAAGAGAGGAGAGAGAGAAAAATATTGATGCATGTTGGATCATACAAGCTTGCATGGAAGTATGAGATGCAATTGTCTTGTTATTTGGTGTATAATATGGAGGTGACACCTCTAAAGTCAACCTCTATTTCCTTTTTTTTTAACTCATGGGCCGAAAATGTTGGGCTAGGAGAAAGGGTGGAGTAGTTTGGGCCCATTAACTTTAGTTAGGATATTTGGATCCTAGACATAAGATTTTTCGGCCTATTGGGCACTTGGAAGCATTCATGGCCCAATTAGAACAAAAGAATGGGCTTATGACTCACTAATGTTAATTGTATTAGTTGTGGCCCAATAAGATCTATTAGGGTTACAATGAATCATTCTAGACCCAATTGGTCCAAAATGTTTTAGATTTATGAATTGGGTCCACTTAGGATCCAATTAGAGCTTATAAGTCCAATAAAGTTGACTAGGGTGCTTATTGGTCCGTTAGGCCCAATAAGGAAATTCTAGTCCAATATGGTCTTAAACCGGGATTCTTAGGGTTTTTAGACTCTTTGTTGAACATAATTGATGTATCTAATTGAGCATTGGGTGAGATTTACTTGGAGTATATGTTTTACAATAGGTGAACGGTTACACAAGAATAAATTTTCCTAGCTAAAATGCCAGTTGTGACAAAACAGAGTTTGAAGGAGTCAGGGTTTCTTGGTATGGTTGAATGGGCGTAGTAGATGTAAATAAAAGGGGATAACTTAGGTTAAAAGTCAAAGCATGATTATAGGGAGTATTTTAGAAGTTATTTATCAAATTACTTATATACCCTTAGTTATTAATTTAATTAATTATTTTTTTTTTAAAATTTTGATTGGTCCACAATCAATCCTACATCCGTACAATAATTAGTTAGAATACTTGAACCAATCTCTCTCTCTTTCTTTCTCTCTCTCTCTCTCTATATATATATATGTATATATATATATATATATAAAGAGAGAGAGAGAGAGAGAGAGAGAGAAAGAGAGAGAGAGATAGGTGAACAAACATTTGCAAATTGTCATGTAGATTTTTCTCTTAATGCAATGCAATTGTACGAATCTTTGGATATTTTGATTACTATGTTATTACACTAGTTTATATCCTGTGGAAACCGTAGTTATAAAATTAATTAAACTTTTATAATGAGAATTCAAAATTATTAATCAACTATTTTAAATAAATTATTAATTAAGATATATTTTTTAGTTATATAAAATTATAATCGTTAATTTAAATAAATATGTGACGTTATATCACCGTATAATTTGTATTAATTTTATTTTAACTTTTATTCTAATGTTATTAATTTAATGTAATTAAAATGGGAAATTTAAAATTTAAAATTTAAAATTAATAATTAATAAGTTAATAAGTTGCATGCATTAATTAGAAAGCCTAATATGATGACACGTGACAAAAGAAAAATAAAGTATGCATTAATTAGGAGGCCTAATAGATAACACATGTCAAAAGGAGATTAAAATCTATTCTTCTATTATAATAGGGAGATTAAAAATGTATCATCTTACATGCCATGTCATCCTTAAAACCATAACAAAAAATAATTCATCATTTTTTTTGACAACTTGCAATTTTAAAGAATAAAACATCAATCATTTATAATTTTTACAAATTTCAAAAAATAATTCATCACTTTTTTACAACTTGAAATTTCAAAGAATAAAACATCACTTCGTTTATAACTTTTACAAATTTCAAAAAATAATTCATCATTTTTTTACAACTTGTAATGTGAAAGAATAATACATCACTTCATGTATAGTTTTAACAAATTTCAAAAAATAATTCATCTCTATATAAATGTCAAGTACTACACATCTATACTTGCCATTACTCATCTCTTTATAATTCTCAATTACTACTCTTATAGAACTTTTGTAACAATTTTCATTAATATAATGATGAGTTTTCAACCAAACGATGGAAATGAAGTTGTCAACAACTCGTCCGAATTTTCTACAGAAAAGATATTAGCATATATTTTATCTTCATAAATTGTCAAATGAAATTATAATTTTTTTTAACCAAAACAAGTCATTTTCAGGTGTTCAAATCTTGTGACGATTTAATAGAATGGGTGCGAAAGATGGGACGTGTGCTTGGGTACATTATTATCATAAGAAGAAAAAAGATAAGAGCGATTGGGCTCTAAACTAAATTTAATCTTATATGCGGTCGTGGTGGTATTTATAAAAGTAAAAAATCTCCAGTAGAAATACTAGCACAAAAAAATTAATTGTCATTTTGAATTGAAGGGTACATATTCAAAATTACATGATTATTGGACCTTAAGTGTGGTATGTGAAGTACATAACCATGAACCTGCATAAGATATGAAGGGTCATGCATTTTCAATATGATTGATTGATAATGAATTTCGTTTGGTGGCCGATTTATCAGCAAAGAATGTGAAATCGCATGATATTTATCAACATTGAAAGAGAAAAATCCGGAAAATGTGTCTATGCACCAAACAATATACAATACTAAAACGAAAATATGGAAGAATGAGCACAAAGGTATTACCCAAATGCAAGTTCTTTTGTCATCTTTGAAGAGAGGATGCTATATTTATTATTATCACAAAAATAATTTGTCTAACGAGTTGGAGGATTTATTCTTTATTCATCCGACATAATTGGAGATATGTCAAGCATTTCTACAAGTGATGTTGATGGATGCAACTTATAAAATGAACAAGTATAAGATGCCTCTTCTCGAAGTTGTCGGCGTAACTTCATCTCTGCTAACATTTTGCATTGCATTCGTATTTATGCATGTAGAAAAAGAATTCAATTACATGTGGACATTAAATTGTTCAAAGTCGACAATGGGTGGATCTCTTTGCCCTAAGTTATCATCACAGATAGAGTGTTGGCATTGATGAAAGCATGTCACATTGTATTTCCAAATTCTAAGCAATTACTTTGTAGGTGGTACATCAGTCAATGTGTTTTGAAAAGGCTAGACAAAGTATACGAAGGGAAGACTACTGGAATTCCTTTTATACTGGTTGGAAATCATTAGTTCTGTCTCAAACAGAGGAAGCATACAAATTTAATCTAACAAAACTCCAAAAAATATTGTTTGAATATTCAGGTACGTTTTAAATAAATATGTATATTTTTAAATTATTATGGTACAACTGTTCGAACTATTGTTGAATTGTATTTCATTGGAAGCATTAGACATGATCGTCAACGAATTTGAGCAGTGTAAAAGTGGTGATGTTATTTGTGCTTGTCACCTGCTTACATGTTACGAGTTACCATGTACACATGAACTAATCATGTATTTTAATGCAAGTAGGTCTCTTCCACTTGATTCAATTGATAGTTTTTGGAGAAAGCTTACTTTGTCATCGCCCATAAGCATGAGAGTTGATGATGATATTAATTGTGATGATGAAGTGAAATAATTACTGAGAACTTTGAAAAGCAACCATTGTGTATAAAGCATAACATTATGAGGAATTTAAGAGAGTTTATCAACCCATCAAAAACTTCAGCTTTGGAACCCACTGTTCATAAAACTACCCATGGTCGACCAAGTTTGAAGAAGAAGCCTTTCAAAGATAATCGAGTTGATGTGCCAATCGAAGATCCCCATAGACATAGTTGTTCAAACACGTATGAACTTGGGTTAAGTTCCACGAATATTCATGAACCACCAAGATGTAGCTCATATGCAGACTAACAAAACTATTCATATTCATATATAAATGAATTTCCAAATGTACTACATCCTTACATTAAGTAGGTACATGATGTAGAAGGTATGGACATTGCAGATTCCGTGTATTCGCTTCTTGTCTTGGTCTTCATCAAGATGAATGGTACCAAATTCGAGTTAATTTAATGGAAGAGTTAGAAACATGTTTCAACCATATAACTCATTGAATTTCTTTGGCAAAGAAGCGCCTCTTAAGAACTAGATGATTATGCCTGATATAGGTGTCCTAATTGCTTCAAGGTATAACGTGGTATTACAATGTTTTAGCTGACACGCCAACACAATGTACTTACCACTTCGGTCCATGTGTAGCTGAATAGGTCACCCTGTTTATCGAACGGCTAAATATGTGTAATCATTATTATCGTTCTAGTTTGAGTGTCTAAATATGTATAATTATTATTATTGTTCTAGTTTTAACGTCTAGGTATGTATAATAATTATCATCATTCTAGTTTTAATGGCTAAGTATGTGTAATAATTATATATTAAAAAGTATATGTGTAATATGAAACTTCAAATGTCAAATCTATAAATGTAAGAGATAAAACAAAAGGAGGAGGGGGGAGGGGGGGGGGATGCGATGATCGCCTCTACCCAATATTTATTTATTCTAAATGTCTTAAATAGAAAAAAAGTATCATGGAAAGACTTATCGATATTATTCTAGTATTTAGGCAATACATGTTTGGGATGCCATGATTAACTTTTTTTTAATTGTTATGTCTGAGAAATGGAAAACTATTCAGATTAACGTTTCAATGAATTTAATCAAGTCTGGACCACAGTTTCATAACTAAAAACCACAAACCACACTAAATAATGTGGTTTAACAAAATTACAATCCATAAATCACACCATGTCATGTGGTGCAGTTTGCGGTTTTATGAAGATAGTGCCTTTAATTTTTGACTTTATTAAGGATATTAATTGAGATTTAGGTGTACATATGGTTGAGACACTCTGTCTGTTAAGTTGCAGTACACATCAAAGCATCTTGATGATCTAGAATTAGAGAAAACTGTGATTAAAAGCTATGTTTTGGACATCAATCTATATTTACACAACCTGGTTGAGACATGTGATTTAATTCTCACTGTCTCAGTATGGCAACATCTTACCGAAAAACTAAAACCAATATTTTACATGATTAATAAGATTGAAGGTGTTTCGGAATCTGATGTTTTTCCGAAACAAGGGGGAGATAAAACTACAAAAGAACAACCCAAGACAAAGACTTCTGAACCAAAGCAAAAGACCGATGAACATCATGAACAAAAATCGAAGGTTGACCAGAAGGGTAATGAAGCTTTTGGGTCACGAGGAAAAGACAAAGTTGTTGATGATAATGATGATGAGGAAGAAGTGTTATTCGAAGGTGAAAAACTTATGAGAAAGAAACAAGACAAGGAGCCGAATGATATTCTGAAACTTTGAACATAGTTAGAAGCCAAGGAGACTGAAGCTAGAGTTGCGAAAGTCAATCTAAAAACTTAAAAGTCCCTCTTTCCACCATGGACTCTTGAAAGCATTCAAAAGGAGGAAATTGATGAACCAAGTACCAACTGGTTAGAGCCTTCGTTTCCTTTGAGCTTGACAACACTGCTGAATCTCAACTTGACTTCCTAATAACTCCTAGGGCGTTCTTATTAGGATCTTTGAGAAGATTGAGAGAGCACCTCTTTCGGATCCGATGTTAATCAATTACTATTCTCTTTGTATCTCAAATATGACAAGCCCCAATTCCAAACTTGGAGTTTGCAAAATATTGTTGCAGTGAAGGTGTATGCTCTAATTCCGACCGACAGCTTCATCAACATCATATTTAAGGGATTTAGGGGAGCCAATCGCACTGAGATTGAATTTACACTTGCTGATCTTCCCTGCATGAATCCTTATGACTCGATTTCCCTGTTCCTAATTCTTTTAAATTATGAAGTGAAGTATGAGCGAATTGTTGCTCATCTCAAGAGGAAGTTTATTTTCTACATCTAGGAGTTTCCGAAAATGGATGTGGAAATTGTAGTTGTGCTTAAAAAGAAACCAATTCTCAGAAGAACATTCAAAGGATCTGAGCAAGTTGAAACTGGGAAAAATCCGAAAAGAAAACTGGAGTGTGGTGTACCAGAGGAAAACTGATCAGAAAGCTCAGAGATGTGTATTCTTTTTGTTAGATAAAAACTTACATTCCACATCTGCTTTGAACTACATCCTGGAATTAACCAAATCATGCAAGTTAAATGAAGCCGATGATCTGAAATGCTTTTCCAACATGCTCAAATGGTACATTATTGTTCGGAACACACTTCTCAATATGATGCCGAAAGTATTCAAGGTTCAAAAGAAGCAACAATGAAGAATCTCCTTTGCTTTTGACACAAAGGGGGAGATTGTTGGGTTATTAATGTGTTGTGTCAAATGTTTTGTAATAGAATAGTCTTATTTTAACGGGTTAGGCCTGTCCATCCATGTTGATGCTTTTCTAGGGGTTAGACTATTTAATGTGCATGCATGTATCCTTCTAGGGTTAACGATTGTATCGACCTACCTAGCTCTTACAGAGAAGTTCACGTTGAACTCTTCTAGATCTTTGTTAATCTAAGCATTCGACAACATATTGATCTTCATTGTTGTCTTTTATTTATCGTTATTGTTTATAGAATCAAACAATCTTCTTTATTATTTCTACAGAAAACGGATAGCTTGGAGAGCAAGTTGTCGCCCTAGGGTTTCCAAGGGCCGGCCCACGTGGGCCCCTTTTTTGCCTTCTAGGGTTTTGATGCCTATAAATACAGCTCCATAGGAGCCATATTGGAGGATCAAAAAATTTGAAGCTCTCTTCCTATCTCTGCGATTTTCTTCCAGTTTCTAAGTATTCACTTTGCACTTATTGTTTTCCAATGCTGTTGGAAAATTGATAGATCTGCGTTAAATCCTGAGGTTTTACTTTGGTTCTTACAGACAATAAAAGCGAAGTAAAAACCTTTAAGGACATGAGTCCAATCCGTGCAGTTATTTCACAATCAAGATCAACCATCAACATGTCGGTTTTACATTATTGTATTGCTTTTAATTTAGTCCAACAATAAGATACTCTTCTTCTACCTTTCTTATAATCAAATATAATCAGGAATGATTAATCTGGCTTTTGGACAAAACTTGGTAATCATATTAATAATAATTGGATCTATTACTTGGAACTAATCGACATATAATTCTCAATATTATTTGTCAGTTTCCTTGCATGTCTATTGGTTTGATTTACATTAATGTTAAAGGTTTTTTTTATACGTGTTTATATTTCAACAGACTAATGGACACTCAAATCCCAATTGCTAGTCTCCACTACATGAACCAAGAATTTTCCAAGCTTGACCGATTCGATGGTTAGAACTACACCCCATGGGCTGACAAGGTCAGGTTCATGCTTCATGTTTTGAAGCTTGCCTATATTTTGGACCCAAAACTGGCCCCAATTCACGCTGATCCAATTCCCGAGGCGGGGAAACCATGGATCTAACGATCATCTTCGATCAAGAAAAGCAAAGGGATCTACTTAGAGAGTCTGAGGAATCGTGTGTGGGTCATATCAAGAACTCATTGTTTAATCAGCTCTATGATCTTTACGTGCTGGTCAAAGATCCGAGAGAGCTATGGAGTACTTTGGAACTCAAGTGCAAGTCACATGGTGAAGGTACCAAAAAGTACCCAGTGTTAAAGTACCTAGAGTTTCAAATGGATGATGACAAAGCTATCATGGAGAAAGTGCATCCAGGTCATGGTCCACAAGTTGAACGTGCTCTCCATCTTGATACCAGAAGTCTTTCAGGTTGGTGTGATCATTGCAAAACTGCCACCCTCGTGGAAAGACTTCTCTAAGAGAATAACGCACAAATATGAGGACTACTCCTTGGATGACCCGATGAAAAACCTTTGCATTGAGTAGGAAACTTGCATCAAGGACAAGCATGGTAAAGTCGGATCGAGTGTGCACATGTATCAGCTGGGGGTTCTGGTCATAAGACTAATTTTGGGGGATAAAACAAAAGAAACTTGGGACCCAAGAAACAAAGATTCAAGAAACCAAGTCATCATAATCCTAACTCAAAGCTAAAGAGGGCCATACCTTGACATGTCTGCAGATAGATTGGGCATTATGCAAGAGAATGCAAAGACCGCAAATTAGGACAGATTGCACATGCAATCGATCAAGTGACTGATATGGTGGCAAGTGTGAAATTTGGAGATATTTTCATGATCTCTTCGCTTACCAGAGCAATTTGTGCTCGAGGATGGTTTGTAGACACTGGAGGCACTATGCGTGTTTGTGGGCAATGAGAGAGCTTCCTTACTTACTGTCCAATGCCACCAGGAATGGTAGTTGTCTGTGCTGATGGTTACAGAGCTGAAGTTCAAGGTAGAGGTGATGTTCGTATGAAGTTCACACATGGTGAATGGGTTACCCTTCGAGATGTTCTTCATGTTCTTACTATCTTGAAGGGGTTGGATTCTGTGGACAAGTTTAACAAAGGTGGGTTCAAGATGGAGCTTAAGAATGGTAGGATTATGATCACTAAGGGAATGAGATATATTGGAAGGGTGAACAACTATTCAGGAATGTATCATCTTTCCCTTAGTGACGAGGGTAGTGAAAGTAGGTCAAGTGCTGAGAGTGGTGGTTCTAATGTTAAAAACGTGTCATGTGTGGGTATGAATGATGTAACTGATGGAATGATTGCTAATGTGCATGAAGAGAACTTTTCTGGTTACTTTGTTTGTTCAATTTCTTTATGGCATAAACGTTTAGCACACACCAATGTTATGAATATTGAAAAAAATGCAAACTAAAGGAATGTTAAAATATGACTCAAAAGATTTTGAAAAATGTGAAACTTGTGTGATATCAAAGTTTACAAAGAAACCATTTCCACCAATTAAGAGAAATACATCATTACTTGAGTTGATTCATTTTGATATATATGAATTAAATGGAATACTTACTCGATGAGGAAAAATGTATTTCATCATAAATAGTGATGACTCCAATCGATAACTACATATCTATATGTTAAGATCAAAAGATGAGGCTTTTGATACATTTAAATTGTATACGGATGAAGTCGAAAATCAACTTGACAGAAACATAAAAATTCTTCGCTCATACATAGGTGGAGAATGGAATCAAACATGAGAGAACTTCACCATGTACTCCCCAACATAATGGTTTGGCTAAAAGAAAGAACCAAACCCTTTGTAAGATGGTCAATTGTATGTTGAACCAATTAGGTCAAATGAAGAATCCGTGGGGGGAAGCAGTATTGACTACTTTTTATGTTCATAATAGGATCACTAGTCGTGTGATTCGTACAAGCCCTTATCAGTTATGGAAAGGTAGAAAGCATAACCTAGACTATGTGAAAGTGTGGGGGTGTGTTGCTTATTATCAGACTCTCGATCCTAAGCGAACCAAATTGGGAGCACGAGCTAATAAGAGAATATTTATTAGATATGCTCACAACAACAAGGCTTACTGATTATTAGATATCGAATCGGGTGTTGTTATGGAATCCAGATATGTAGAATTCTTTGAGGACAGTTTTCTAGGGATGATGAAAACTCCAGTCATACAACACCTACAAGTACTTCTCGAGAAATACTATCACCTCCTCCTATTGTGTAGGAACCAAGGAGAAGTACTAGGGATAGAATAGAGAAAAGTTTTGGAGATGATTTCTATTATTATTTGGTCGAAGGAACACAAAAAAAAGCGACGAGAGAGGTCATCTTTGCTTTTAACTTGGATGATGATCCTAAGACCTTTACTGGAGCCATGACGTCTAGAGATTCTCCTTTGTGGAAGAAAGCTATCAATGAAGAAATGGATTCAATTATGGGTAATGAAACTTGGGAGTTAGATGATCCACCCAAGGTGAGGAGATCCATAGGATCCAAATGGATATTTAAAAGAAAATATCACCGAGATGGATCCCTATCCGCCTATAAAGCAAATTTAGTTGCTAAGGGCTATAGGCAATGAGAAGGGATCGATTATTTTGATACCAATGCCCCAGTTGCTAGGATTAGTTCTATTAGAAATCTCATAGAAATATCAGCCTTGAAAGGATTGTACATTCATCAAGTGGATGTGAAAACAACCTTTCTGAATGGTTATATCAAGGAGGAGATTTACTTGGAGCAACCTGAAGGTTTCATGATACCTAGACAAGAAAAAAAAGAATGTAGACTTGTTAAATCCTTGTACAGGTTGAAGCAAGCTCCCAAACATTGGCATGAGAGATTTGACACCGTTGTAACTGCTTTCAGATTCCAACATAATAATGCTGACATGTGTATTTATTCTAAATGCTCTTCTGAATACACAGTTGTTATATGTCTTTATGTTGATGATATGTTGATCATTGGCACTCACCTAGAATGTATTATTGAGACGAAGAAATACTTATCCTATAACTTTAAGATGAAAGATCTTGGAGAAGTTGATACAATTCTTGGTATCAAGGTGAAAAGGACATGTGGTCAGATTTTTAGTCAATCTCATTATATAGAGAAAATTTTGACAAAGTTTCAACATTTGAACGTAAAGGAATTCAACACTCATATTGATTCAAGTGTGAAACTAAATGTGAATTCTGGCTGAGTAGTGGCTCAACTGGAATATGGTGATGGGTTTTGGTCATAAGACATCCTATGTACTTATACAAACCCTAATGCTTGGATCTAGGTTTCTCTATTGTACATGCAAGTTATCCAAGACTATAAACCCTAATTCTAGCATTCAAGTAATCATATTAATATGTAATTAGGTTTAAGAACATACCTTGATTGTTATAGAGTAATAACAATCCTAATTCCTCCTTGAATTGACTTTGGAATGCTTAGAGTCACAAGTGTCACTCCTCTAATGGCTTACAAACACCAAGAGCAAATGGAGAAGGTATAAAGAGAAAGGAGAGAGGTTAGAATTCGTCCTTAGGACTTCTTGGGAAGGGATACACGAATTCATGAGCCAAGGGGTGTTTATATAGGTGTAGAGATAAGGTTTCAGTCATTATCCTTATCTAGTTGCTTATCCACAAAGCAACCCATAAGATAATCCTTGAATCCTTTATCATAGTCTAATTCTAAGGCCTTATCACCTCAAATTCGTTCACCCTATATTCAAGATAATCCTTACCTTATTTTGTAACTATCACATAATTACAAATCAACCCCTCTAGTTTAATTAATTACACTTGATCACAAAATTAATTCCAAATTAATTATTAACCAATATTAATTAAACAAATATGATTTCTCCTTTAATATATTATTCTTATAACATATTAATAAATCATAATAACCTCTCTTTCTATTTATTTCTCCAATCAAGTTGCTTTGGTGAAGGCAACCCAAAAGGACCATGCACCATCGGGTCAAGTACATACCAAGATAGTTATGGACTTAGACACTAATCCAACAGTCTCCCACTTGGATAAGTCTAATAACTATTATGCGTATGACTTCAGATCCTGATATGCAATCGTAGCTTTCCAAAGCCGCTGTCAACTCTGATCCTATCAGATACGCGTGTCCTTAGATAAGGGATCATATATTCCTCCATTCTAGATATCATATGAGATATGATTTTAATCATTCTATTTGTACTATATCTCGATTTCCGATTTATGACGACAGACTAATTAAACAAATCAAATTAGCCCTAGCCCGGCCGAGCATT
This sequence comes from Lactuca saligna, assembly GCF_052625555.1. Classification (NCBI taxonomy): domain Eukaryota; kingdom Viridiplantae; phylum Streptophyta; class Magnoliopsida; order Asterales; family Asteraceae; genus Lactuca; species Lactuca saligna. The sequence goes on from NC_136420.1 coordinate 87,813,389, forward strand.
TACGTATGTCATCACTAAACCATCGAGGGGCCCAAAAGATATCGCTTTTATTCTTTGAATAAAAGGAACGGATAAACTTTGATACAATGCTTGCTTGCACTCACTCACCGAATTACACACAACAATATGTTTTATAACACCAAGTTACTAGTGCGTTTACATATTATCAATGTGCAACCGATTCGCAAGATACAACTCACACATCTCAGTTTCAAGAATATAAGATGTTATCATCTCACTAATCACTCGTGATACAATTTATGGAGTGATCCAAGTGAGCGTGGGTTTAATCCAATGCTCAAATCATATTCGTATGCACTCATGAACGTTGCAACAAACATTTGCTTATGTCTAATACTTTTCTAGACAATCCACACACCAATTCATAACAGTCTTCATTCATATCTACTTCCAACATATGAGCGACTGTGGCGCGTTCGAATAATTCGATTATTCTTAATAAACTCAATTATTCTGGAAGTCAAAACATGCAAGGTGAAACACAAGAATAATACTAATCCCATATGGCCTCAAACCTTTGAGTATAAATGAAACTCATTTTATTTATCACCATACCGATTACTCATTATCACCATACTAATCCAATATGCCAGATTCTAACACTTTATGCAACGATCCTTTCGTAATGTCACTGCACCAAAGTCACAAAGACTATTGCCAATGATATTACAAAGTCCTCTATCGGAGATTGTTACAAGACAATTCCTTAGATATGATGTCTCTCTCTCAAAGTACATTCCTTTGAACATCCTTTTGCATAAAAGTTTCTAATCTAGACATAGATTTTCAATATTTACTTCCTAATATGAACACGCTTCCATATTTTCCTCATGACAACTCATTCTTAATAGAATCTTTTCTATTTGTAATGATATCGATATGGTCCATCCAATATGGAAACATTTTCATATTTTCCAATACTATACTTCCAACTACTCACAAGCGACCAATCCTCGTCGAACTTTGGATTGTCCTTTGATAGTTGTTAAATTATTTTAGTCAAAACCAATTCTAGTCCCTTTTCCCTCTAAATGCACTAGACATTTGGAAAATTTAAGAATGGTCAAACATTAAAGCATTTGCAATCGATCCTATACCCGAAGCGTATGGGACACGATGCACAATGTTTTATTTGCTATGTTCTCAAAATTCGAATTGTGAAGAGGAATGCCATAATCATAATCGACATTTTAAGAACACACTATGTACCTTTGACTAAATCTATTAACGTTTCACAACCTAATACTTTAGATTTGAAATGAAGCATAATATTCTCTCCCTTAATTATAGCAAAACAACTTTACAACCCTTACGACTTTGCAAGGTATAACTCTTGTTTTTCTATAATTAATATTGCCAACTTGCAAAACTTTCCATAATAATCATACAATCATAACTTTTATGCTCCCACTATCATGATGATTACACTTATGCTCCCACTAGCTTCGACATGTATTCATAAACATCTTAACTTTCAGAAAGACAATACCTATTGAATTTCTTAAGTCCATGTTTCTAATACTTAGTGCTTTGATAATCTTTTATCAAGGCTTCTTGAACTTATACACCTTTGCTTTAGATAGTTCATATGTGTGTCTTAACAATTAAGACTAATTGCCAAACCTCACAATTCAAATTATGGAAAGGGATACCGTAACCACGATCGAATTCGAGAATGCAATTTTACAATCACTATCCTTTTTTAAAATCTTTCTTAGTGAAAGCATTTCCTCACAATCATTTTCATGAAGGAGGAAATCTTATGACACTTAGATTTAAAGCGGTGTATTCGTTCCTATCCATGTGAATTTGTTAAAAACAGAGTTTAAGACAAATTCAAACTCATATGGATCGAACTTTCTTAATCTTGATTTCTTGCCTTATGGTACCACAGCTGCCCACCACGTCTTCCAAGTAGTTAAGCATCTCACCTTTTTCCTATCAATGTACCTTTCATTGATCAAGGTGCCTTGCCTTTTATGCGTTCAAAATGAGAACTCATAGAACTCACATGCATAATTAACTCAATTGGAATGGCATAGAAACAAAATAACGTCAACACGATAGGTTGTAAACCTCAACTCGTGTGCTAGTGATGATCAATAAGGTTTATTTGATTTGTTCTTGAAACTTTTCGAGACCATTAAGACTCCCACTGACTCCTTGACATATAAGATTCTCTTGTCAATAATCATTTGTTGACAACCAAATATTCAAGAGTTAGTGTAGCTTTTATCAAAACACTTCATAAATTGGTCCAAGTTGGTCTTTGTCTTATTCAAGACATCACAACTTTCCACATTTTATGAATGTTATAAACTTTTAATACTTTTCACTCATTGTCACAATCTTAACTTTAAGACTTGTTACTGGAATGAAGTATGATAGACTTCTTAATTTAACCATTTCTACAATCCTTGATTCCTCTTCTTGGACATACAATTGTACCAAGACTCACTTAGAGGATCAATTGAGATATGGTTCTTAATCATTACGATCTATCATAAAGCATAAAAGCTACTCTCCTTTCTTCTTAGAATGGAGAAACTTTTATCTTTCTGCGTACTTGATTCTTCTTATTCGTTCTTCTATTGATCTAAACCCTTTAATCAATTCAGAATTACACTTAATCTTGTAAGTGTAATCATATTTACTAAGCCTTTAGTAAATCATGACGAATATCTTTGTTACTCTTATGGTGAACTTGATCAACACACAACTTTGTGTACTCGATCTCCTAGTCCTTCACTTGACACTTTGTCAACGAATTTGTCTAATTTCCAAATATGAAATTTCTCATTCATCATGCAACCAAGTTGCGTGATTCCAAATTTCAGTCCAATTGAAACTTTGGGCGATGAGAAACTCTCCCTATTTGGTAAATTCTCGACATTCCCATAAATAACATAACTAAGAATCATATCCATTCGTTGTAGAAATATCCAAACATCAATTTTCATATCGATTTCATTGCAAAGAAGTAAACAAATAAATAAATAAGTCAAACAAAATTTATTTTATTTATAAAAGCAGCGGAAAAACATTTGTCCTTACAATGTAAAATCTATTGAAAACTACTTAAAAGGAAAATTTCTAACAACTCTATCATAACTATCTAAGCTCAAAATCCAATCTTCAAGATCATGCGATCAAGATCCATCTCTTGTGATTAGATTCATCTTGCTCTCTTATCAAGCTTCCTTTCTTTTCACCGATCCTACAAAACATTCAAATGCAATCTTATCACATCATGTATTAAGGATCAATGAATAGGAACTTAACGGAGTTAGATAGTGGATTTTACCTAAAGCGCAACCATACGCTTTGACTCTCCCATCTTCTGGACTCTTCAGGCTCTTTGGGCAGACTTGTATCCAACGCCCTTTCTTTTGGCAGCAAATGCAGGTCGGTTCTCCTAGAACGTCCTCGGAAGCATGGTCGGTTGACTTTCCCAACAAATATGCCCCATTGCTTCGCCAAATCATTTCTGATTCAGCAGCAATGAGCATGTAAGTTAGGTCAATGAGGTTGTTGTCGTGATCCATCATATAATACTTTCTTTTGAACTCATTATATGATTCAGGGAGTGATTGCAGAACCCAATTCACAGCCAACTCATCGGGAAATAACACACCCAACATAATCAACCTATCGATGTGTGATTTCATTCCTAGAACGTGGGCACACACGGATTTACCATCTTCATGCTTCATTTCCAATAGGGCCTTAGTGATATTGAACCTTTCAATTTTACAATCTTGTGGGTTAGGGAGAATAATTGGAGGAGGAGGAGGAAGTGAAGCGTGATTTCTTGTTCCTCGATCGAATCGTGGAATATCATCTTCATGTGGAATGCTTGTTCCACGTGATTTGGGAAGACCATAGTTGTCGAACTTTGACATCTACAAAACGGGAGAAAACAAATTCAAGTTAGTTGATAGATTGAGTCCTTAGTAAATCACCCAAATGAGATACTAAGGCTAGCACCCAACACAATATGCTACAACTCGGGAGAGGGATGCCGTAACCCTAATTGCATAATATTTGAAGGTAAGTGAATGACGATTCACTAATTTCCACCACGAAAAACAAAAAAGAAATTTAAGTTTTAAATCTATGAAAACTCCTAGATCCTTTGAAATTCATTGAACTTTCAATGGCATGTTTAAATCTCGATATGCCCCTCTTGTTTGTGACTGGGATGCCGAGGATCACAAAGCGGGTGTGAATAACCATGCAAACTTACATGGTGCCCTCCATGTTACAGTCACCTATTCGATGTGCCGGTAAACCACACACGCTCCACCGAACTATGACAAACATTGAGTCACCCTTTGCTACCTTTGCTTAGAACCATTTAGTGTGCCGGTAAACCACACACGCTCCACTAACGTCTTCGCAAGGGCACAAAGTGTAATTTCATGGAATTGCATCAATTCACTTTTGCCTAAGTAACTAAGATTGGGAATTAGAAAAACATCTAGTTACTTTGTATTTCATTATACTTATAATGGAAGGTTTCGTCCTATCCTACCCGTTCGGCTAACGACCCTCCACTAGTCAAGAGTGCGGTGGGTAAGAGTAGATACCCATTCAATCGCCATTTTATAGGCAATTTCCTTAAACACCCCTTATAGACCAACTTCGTGAATGAGGCCTACTAACGGTAAGACTGACTTTTACTCATATATATATATAATGTTAGACTTTTAATGTTATATATATATAGTATAGGGTGTATTTTACACTTTTAAAATACTAGGTGGTCAAATTTAACAATTATACTTTTAATTCAATTAAATCGCAAACCTAAACTTTTATGGATTTATTAAACTTCGTTTAATTATACACCTTAATTAATTAATAAAACCATAAGGGTGTAAATTGAACTTTTTAAAACATTACTAGGGTTTTAGAATTTAACATTCCTAATTAAACTTTAATCAACTTTTAAATTCCAAAACTTGAGGGCAAGTTTTGAAACATTTCAAAACATTAGGGTTAGAATTTAAATATACATCAAAATTAAACTTTTTAATCAAAATTTAAATTCCAAAACTTGAGGGCAAGTTTTGAAACCTTTTTCAAAACATTAGGGTTTTAACTATTTAAATTTCAAAACTTCAAAACTTTTGGGTTCAAATTTAAACTATAAAACCTAAAGGGGAAAAATATGAAACTTTTCATAAGAACAAGGATCAAATAACAAATAATTTAAATTAACATTTAATCACATATTTATCTATATTTGATTTATTTAATGATTTTTTGCAAAACAATATATCAATTTAATCAAAATAATCAATCAATTATCATATAAGGAAACAAATATTTTATTAATTGATAATTATCTTTAATTAGATCAAGGATATAGTCATGTATATCATAAAATCGGATTTATATTGATTTAACATGATAAGGTAACTATCCTAATGCAAAAACAGCAAGAAATCCCGAGATAAGCGCTATCTGACGAGTTGACTCGTCGAGTCACCCTGGACTCGGCCAGTTCAACTATAGACTCGGCGAGTCCAGCCTCTAAAACATCAAAAATCGAAATTTTTAGGTATACAATGCGTCAATACAATTGAAACCATCCTAGGCTCTGATACCACTGATGGGTTTTGGTCATAAGACATCCTATGTGCTCATACAAACCCTAATGCTTGGATCTAGGTTTCTCTATTGTACATGCAAGTTATCCAAGACTATAAACCCTAATTCTAGCATTCAAGTAATAATATTAATATGTAATTAGGTTTAAGAACATACCTTGATTGTTATAGAGTAATAACAATCCTAATTCCTTCTTGAATTGACTTTGGAATGCTTAGAGTCACAAGTGTCACTCCTCTAATGGCTTACAAACACCAAGAGCAAATGGAGAAGGTATAAAGAGAGAGGAGAGAGGTTAGAATTCGTCCTTAGGACTTCTTGGGAAGGGATACACGAATTCATGAGCCAAGGGGTGTTTATATAGGTCTAGAGATAGGGTTTCAGTCATTATCCTTATCTAGTTGCTTATCCACAAAGCAACCCATAAGATAATCCTTGAATCCTTTATCATAGTCGAATTCTAAGGCCTTATCACCTCAAATTCGTTCACCTTATATTCAAGATAATCCTTACCTTATTTTGTAACTATCACATAATTACAAATCAGCCCCTCTAGTTTAATTAATTACACTTGATCACAAAATTAATTCCTAATTAATTATTAACCAATATTAATTAAACAAATATGATTTCTCCTTTAATATATTATTCTTATAACATGTTAATAAATCATAGTAACCTCTCTCTCTCTCTCTCTATTTATTTCTCCAATCAAGTTGCTTTGGTGAAGGCAACCCAAAAGGACCATGCACCATCGGGTCAAGTACATACCAAAATAGTTATGGACTTAGACACTAATCCAACATATGGAAGCGCACCTGGAAGCATGATGTATGCTACATACTGCACTCGACCTGACATCGCATTCGCTATAAGAAAACTTAGTCAGTATACTGTCAATACATGGATGGAGCACTGGGTAGAGTACTGGGATACCTGAAAAGGACAAGTACTTTTGTGTTGACGTATTTGTCATATAACAGAATACTTGAAGGTTATTCTGATGCTAGCCGGATAGATCACACCAATGATTCAAAATCAACAAGTGGTTGGATTTATTCTCTAGCTGGTGGTGCTATTTCTTAGGCGAGCAAGAAACAAACATGCATAACTCATTTAACGATGGAAGCGGAGCTAATTGCCTTAGCAGCAATAGGAAAAGAGGCAGAGTAGATTCAAGATCTACTTATGGATATCAGTCTGTGGGATATTCCAATGCCTTCAATAACCATGTACTGTGACAGTGAGGCTACACTGTCTAAAGTATATAATACATTATATAATGGGAAGTCGCGACATGTAGGTATGAGACACAATTTTGTAAGACAACTAATTGATGGTGGTACCATCAAGGTTGTCTATGTCAAGACAAGTAGGAACTTTGCAGATCCGTTTACCAAACTGCTGACGAGAGATTTGGTTACATCCACCATAAGAGTCATGGGTCTAAAATCACAATAGAAGCTTAGTGATGGAAACCCAACTTGGTATTAGTGCTCCTAATTCTTAAGTTTAAAGGGTAACGAGTAAGTCACTAACTTTGACATCCCCAAAATCTCGGCCATAAAGACCGGTTTCATTTATGCTTTTTAAACATTTTCAGAGTAAATCCTTTTAATTTAAAAGAGTTGTGGAATTTGTTCCCAAAAACAAAATATGATAAAATAATATTTATCAAAGCATTTCATCAAGAGATGCATTTTCATTATATAATCAAAACTCGGGATGTCATGTTCCGATACAGACCATAAAGCATAAACGATAACATTACAAGTCATTCAACAAATATATACATATACAGACTTGTAAACAAAACAACTCGACGTTTCATCCATCTTATGCCCTTGCGCCACTTCCTGTAATACAAATAAAATTGAGTGGGTCAGGCTTGGGAGCCTGGTGAGCATATAGGTTTTCAACCCACAATAAATAATTTATGTTTAATTTCACCAACCAACAATAACCCGATTACCCATTCCCGTTATCCTCACTTTACGTCCCTAAAACAACATCTATCTCAAGGGACCTAATCTACGATTTTCATCGGGATGGACATTACTGCTAAGGGGTTTCCTCAACAATAGATATCCTAAAGGCAACCATGAGGGGGATAGAGTACACCGGTGAACACATCGTTCACAACACCTATATGTTATGAACCTGCTAGCGTTCCACAAGACTGTCTAGAAAGAGTCTGTGGTCATCATCCATACTCCGCTAGATGACTAGGTCAACAACAACAACATCGAGGCCTCTCATCTGTTTATCGCACATCAACTATCTATCCATGTTCTACCCAACATATTAGTAGATAAAAATATATATATTTTTATACATAGTTTAAAACCTATATAGCATGTTCAATCAATACATATTCCAGATAACAGATGAGGCACACACACATAACACATATTTCATAGAGAATAAATCGGATCTATGATATAGAAGAAAGTGAATATACATTCACACACATAGCAACAAAATTATACACATAACATGTATTTCGTATAAAATACCATAATTATGCGTTAGAAGAAAGTAACTACACACTCACTTGATCAGAAGATGATCGGACAACACTACGACTTGTAGAAGTAGTATTCTTCGGTAGATCTGGAAGATCTTCACACACCGGGCTTCTCACAGGCAGAGCTTCAGCTCAGAAACTCTTTTCTTCTGGGGATCTTCGGGCTTCAGGACTCGATTCGGGTATCGGGATGATACCGGGGCTTCGGGGGGTTAAAATAGGGCTTAGAGAGGGTATCGGGAGTGGGAGAGTAAGAGAATAGCAACCATAATCGGCTGCCCTTCGATTTCTATTTATAGGGCTGAAATACTGGATTCACATCGTGAGTTCAGTCAGGCAGTCGTCATTGCGTTCGTCATCAGTACACTTGCTCTGGAAGGCTTTAGAAGGCGTCAGTACCGAGTTCACGTCGTGAACACTGTTTTCACGTCGTGAACTCTGACACACTGTTGAGGTTCGCATACGGACTCCGTTTTTGACGTTCTTTATATGCACGCGTAGCTAAAAACATGATCTACAACTTTAATTTAGACTCCATTGGCTAATTTTGACTTTATTTTTATTATATTATTTTTATATTATTTTTATTAGGCCGTGACAGGAAACTCCGTTAGAAAATCATAACTCCTTCGTCTGACGGCTGTTTTCGTCTGTCTTTCCGTCGTTGCACTACTATTGATGAGATATTTAATTCTCATTTAGAAAGTTTTGGCTAAATATCGCTCGATCTCATATTTTCTATCTTCGGGCTGTCTACTGCTAAGCTGAAACTTCGAAAAATCATAACTTCCTCATACAAAGTTAGATTTGGGCGTCTTTTTATGTACGCTCTCGGTTTAACGTATTCTACGATTTTTGTTTAGATTACTAAGGCTAGATATCGCTCTATCTTAAAATCGTATTTTACGTCATTCAATGTCGTGCCGGTTCTGTCGCGAAACTTCGACAAATCATAACTTCTTCGTTATAACTCGGATTTCGGCATTCTTTATATATTTGGAAACCTCGTCACGACCACTACCACATCCTTCACACAATTAAGCACAAAACACATAATATTCAAGTAATACATCTTTATTATTTCAAAATGGGTTACAAAGGTTAACCTAGACTATTATATCAATATTAATGACAAGCCCAGAAACACAGGCGTTACACTAACGATAGAAGGTACTATCATTAATGATAGATCCATGTGAGGTAGGATAGTACGTTTTTGATGAGAACGAGGTTGAGTTACAACTCTTAACAAAGTTCTGGAGACATCTACGCAAAAAAGATGTTGTAAAACCTTGCCTATATGATCTAAAGGTGGTGCCGCCTCAAGTGGAGATTAGTGGTTTATCTTCTAAAGGGTCATGAAAAGGATTTATAGCGCATTGTCATATTAGTGTGGAGGTAAACCAGAGAGGTCACAAGGTTCATGGTTTAAACCTATAAGGATAACATTGAATTGGTCTATACTTGTTTGTTCTCATTAAACCAGGGTTTAATCTTCGTGACACCTAAGTGACATCATGTGTCTGGGTGAAAGGAAATGTTCTAATTTGGTGGGGGATTGTTGGAAATTATAGCTGTAATCTTGCAATTTGGCAAATTTCCTCAATCCCATATTGGTGGGGGAAGATATGACAACAAAATATTCTAACACCGTAGATATGGCAACAAAATATTCTGCCACTTCGTAGATATGACAACAAAATATTCTGGAAGGGTTAGAAAACGGCTAGCTTGGAGAGAAAGTCGTCGCCCTAGGGTTTCCAAGGGCCGGCCCGTGTGGGCCCCTTTTCTGCCTTCTAGGGTTTAGATGCCTATAAATACAGCTCCCTAGGAGCCGTATTAGAGAGTCACGAAATTTGAAGCTCTCTTCTTCTCTCTACGATTTTCTTCCAGTTTTCGAGTATTCACTTTGTGTTTATCGTTTTCCAGTGCTGTCGGAAAATCAATTTGGAAAATCGATAGATCTGCATTAAATCCTGAGGTTTTACTCTGTTGCTTACAACCAATAGAAGCGAAGTAAAAACTGTTAAGGACATGAGTCCCATCCGTGCAGTTATTTCACAATCAAGATCAGCCGTCAACATGTCGGTTTTACATTATTGTATTGCTTTTAATTTCGTCAAACAACATAATACTCTTCTTCTACCTTTCTTATAAACAGATCTAATCGGGAATGATTAATCTAGTTTCTGGACGAAACTTGGTAATCATATTAATAATAATTGGATCTATTATTTGCAACTAATCGACACATAATTCTCAATATTATTTATCGGTTTCCTTGCTTGTCTATTGATTTGATTTACAACATTCTCTTTCATAGAAAATCCTGAAGAGAAAACCTTGATTTCTCACGCATCCTTCATTTTCTTAGGTTGTGTTACGATGATTTGTTCATTTGGTCACACATAGCTTCTCATTCACGTGTTGTAGATTACCTTTTGTAAATAATCATGTAGCTGAGTTTGTAGTCCATTCTTTGATTTGTTAAAGAGTTGTAGATCTGTAAAGGCTGATTCAATGTTCTTGGTTAAATAGTCTGGTTGCATCCTAAAGAAGTTTTACAAACTTAACACAAACTCCAAATGATAATTAGCAATAACTTTTACGTAGAAAGGTGTACTCAATGTACTTATTATCTTATTCTTAACAGAGTTGGCATGCTTATTATCGTAAGCAATAAAAAGATGCAAACTACAAAGAGAGAAAGTAACAACTATTTTACACTTGTAATTCCCAACATACCCCCACCCCCACCCACCCAACCCTTCTACATCTGATCATTAGTTCTTGAATATTTGGAAGTCCAGTACTTCTCAATTTCCTCTGCAGATCTTCCAGGAATCCTTCCAGCAATCAAAGACCATCTAACATAATCATCACACTAACTGTCTTTTAGGTTTGTGATTAAAAGAATAAATAAACACAAAGTCTAATAAATATATCATTAAACTAATGATAAAATGATATATGTTATTGGGCCTTGTTTAACGGATTTATCGCCGTCGTGGCCTCGTTTCATGTTACATTGTTACCATGTCGCCTTATTAGATATTAAATTTAATGGCTAATTACACATTTTGTGCAACAAATTTTACCTTTTTCCTTACTGATGCAACAAATTGTTTTTATACTAATATGTAATGACATTTCATTTTAAAGTCTAGAGATACAATTAATATTTTACGAATAACGTGTTTAACCGGTTAAATATGATTGCATAATTCATTTTAGTTGGCAGTTTTGATAAAACGCTGAAACGTTGTGACATAAGTTTGCAAAAGAAAGTGAAATATTGCTATATAAATTGATAAAGAAAAAAATGAAACACTATTATAAATTAGCATTTATGGAATTAATTAATTAATTAATTAATTATTTTTAATCATGGTTACAATGTTGCATTTTTTCGTCTTAGATTGAAACATACTTGCATATTTCATTTGAAAATCCATATTATTACATATATATTGGAAATTAAAATATTGTGGCGTAAAAAACCATTTGTTTTGAACTTAACAAAAAAAAAAAAGACAACCCACAACAAGATGCTGGGCCAAATTTACAAAGAGTTATCTAACAATGGGTTTAATAACAACATAGACCAATTAACTTAGGTTTTTTTTTTTTTTTTGGGCATAAGTAATCATTTGACCCTTAATTTAATGGTATATCAAGTAGGTGTCACATGTTTACGTGTTTGGTTAGATACGTATTTGAAGTCAAAACATAAAACTAAATAAATTACTTGTTAAAACAGCTTAAAAAGTGACGTTATACAACCTTTTAACAAATATATACTTCAAAGATAATCCAAAATTCACCTTTCTCCGACAAGCTTATACATCCTAGTGATGAGAGTTTTTTCGTCTTCAGAGAAATGAACCCGAGATTCTTGATTTGATGGCCCTATTTCAAGAAACTTTGTTAAATGCTTATATATATACACACAAAACTATAATCCATGTTCAATACAGATATAAAATCGACAAACAACCCACATAACTTAATTAGATTAAAATCATGTATATATGTCTCCCAAACAACCAGAAACATAAGAATTCGAAAGAATATTTAATGTAAAGTAATTGGATGACATAATACAAGATTTGTGTTTTAAAATAGTACCTCTAGTATGAGTGGAAGTATCATTGGAAGTAGAGTACTTATCCAAGTTAGCCATTAAGTGATGAAAGAAAATGGAATAGAGTTGTGTGAAAGTGAGTTTGAGGGTCTTGAGTCATTGTATTAATATATAGAAGGGGAATATTCAATTTGTATCAAATTTTCTTCATTGGTTTTGGAAGGTTTATAAGTAGGAAAGCAGAATGTGTGATAAAGAAAGAAAGGCAAATGAAGTAAGAATGGTAGGTGGGTAGATGACATCATGAAAATAGGATTGGTTGGATTGCAAATTAATTGTTTATTATTTATGTAAAAAAGATAAGAATCTAAAGTAATATAATAGTATTAAATCAAAGATTATGATATGCGGTATCCTTTCAATCTGACATTCTACCTTTAGACCCCCTAGTATCCAAAGCATACATGAATAGAAATAATGTGGTATATAACTTTTGTCAATCTACCGTTCAACCCTTCGTGTCAAAGACATATGTTAAATATGTGGCGTTCCTATGTCAACTGTCAAGGCAGACTTATATTATTTGTTGAGTATTGACATGCATATTTTGATATTCGTTCAAAGTGTTGTGTTGAACAAAAATATGAAAACAAAATATTTATTACCCTATTGCATCCCGCGAATTTTTCTCTTATAATAGTGCATACTTGGTCAAAACTACTGGATTTGTCAATATTTCACAATTTTACCTTACTTTCATGCTCAGATGCTCGTGGTAAAGAAAGCATATTCAAGGTAAAATGAAAGGCAGTCTAAAAAGACTAATAAGTTGTAGAATAGGCAATATATCTAGAAAAACTAATATATATATATATATATATATATATATATATATATATATATATATATATATATATATATATATATATATATATATATATATATATATATATATATATATATATATATATATATATTATAATGTGGATGACATCAGTTTTGAACCAATGGATGAAAAAAATTAACGACTATAATTTGAAGGTCTATGATATTACTATGAAATAAGATATACCATATAATCACACGAATATCACTGTAATGGTATTTTAGTCGATTATAGTATATTTACAAAAGGAAATTTCGAATCTTAAGCGATAATGATTCTCTTAATTTTAGATTCTGATTTTTTAAATTAATTCAATTTCAATTTTAACGTAATTTTAAATAATAACAGAATTTGTTCTGTTAGAATGACATCATATTAGAATGATATTGTATGAAAATGTAACGATCCAATTTTCATGACCAAAAATTTCATTTTTGATTAAGTGACTTGCACAACATTTGTATCAAAATATCAACCGATCATATCATTTAATAAAAGCATGCCTCGTATCTGAAAACCGAATCGTAAAAACATAATAATGTCACATAATAATGTCAGAGTACAAATCCTAGAATAATTCATAATGCGGAAAACAAAGAGTGTGTGTATGATGTGCCGCTACCGTGCCAACGCCTTCCCCTTCGCTAAAGAGGTTTCTAAAACCAAAACTGTAAACTGTAAGCATGAAGCTTAGTGAGTTCCCCCGTCGTACCACATACCTTGCAATAACATAACATACATATTGCCGGACAATTCTGGGGTGTCCGATCTACCCGGTACGACCATTCTGGGGTGCCGACCTACCCATGTGGCCATTCTGGGGTGCCGTCCTACCCATGCCAAGCCATTATGGGGTGTTGACCTACCCGTCGGTCCTAACAACCGACCCTCGGGGACTATTCCACCCCTTACTGCTACTATCACATATATCATAACATAAACATACTATCAGACATATCTGGGGTGTCCGAACTACCCTTCGGTCCTAACAACCGAACTTAGGGACTATTCCCCTCCTACTACCGCTATTACATATAACATATCATGCCAGCATATAAACATATCAACACATATTATCAGACATATCCGGGGTGTCTGACCTACCTTTCTGTCCTAACAACCGAACTCTACTACTATCACATATAACATATCATGCCAACATACAACATACCAGGTAGTAGCAAACCTAAATGATATAACAAAGACAATCATGTAACATACAACTCCTACTGGTGGGACGACATTATGGTCGTAGACCCACCGCTACTGGAAGGTAACTCACCTCGTAGTAGCTGCTGATCTGTGCGGGAATACTCTGACTGCTGCCGCTACTGCTCCGGAAATCCTCCGGCTGTAATTCCCACAAAACACTTAATCATACACTGCGAACTGTTCTTAGGGTAAAATGACCATTTTACCCCTAACCAAATCAAAGTCAAAGTCAACTTCTAGTTGACCTGACTCGTCGAGTTGGCTCACCAACTCGCCGAGTCCCTATCCTTCCATTTGTCCTTATACCCGTCTCTACTCGTCGAGTTAGGCGATGACTCGACAAGTTTACTCTTCTAAATAAACATCGACTGAATCCTCATCCGACTCGCCGAGTTGTATGAACAACTCGTCGAGTTCATCTTCATCCTTAAGAAGTTTGACTTGGACTCGCCGAGTCTGCTAATGCACTCGTCGAGTCCCATGAACTTCCAGAACATTGGTTTAGTCCAGAACGTTGGGTCACTCCCCGGGACCCCCCCTAAAACCTTTCCACACTCAACTGGGTCCTTATGACCCTCAATTGATATGGGACAGAAACCTTGGACTCGCCGAGTCCAAGAATGGACTCGTCGAGTTGGTTACATCCTCTCACTAAATCTTCGATTTTTGATGTATAACCCTTGATCAAAAGATAGATCTATGCTTCTACAATCGATCTAGCACGTAAAATTACAACCTTTACATGCTTGCATGGGACTTTGAGCTCAAAAGGTCCTAAAACAATCTCTTACAATGCATGGGGCGTTCTTTGAGTGCAAGAGCCACTCCTTTTTGCCTTGTAACCCCTCTAAGGGACTAGATCTAAAACATCAACCCCTAACCATGCTTGCAATCATGGTTGGTGACCAAAATGGCTTAAGAAATCCCTAAAACTCCACAAAATGGGATCTATCAAAAGAACAAACAAGGTATAGACTTTATACCTTCTATAGACTGCAAATGATGCTCAAAACCAGATCCTTTTAGCCTCCTCTTGATCCTTCAAGCTTTTCCTTCCTTCCTTGGGTCACAAAAGCACCAAAATCACTCCAAATGCCTTAGATTGCTTCAATAACGGCTAGGGTTTGCTATGGGGGTCTTCTGGGAGCAAATGGGACGAAGGAGGCCGAGTTAAGGTGTTTAAATAGGGTGCAAACCCTCGGGTTAGGATTTTTGTCCAAACAAGGCCTACTCGCCGAGTCTGGGACCCGACTCGTCGAGTCCGAAGCTTAAACCCCGCATCTCATCCCGCTTCTACTCGGCGAGTTGGTCCTACAACTCGCCGAGTCCAAGGCTAAAAATGCAAAATATTAATAAATGAATACGTACCAAGAACCATGTGCTACAGAAAATTTCAGTTATAAACTAATAAAGGGTCTTGAATATTGAAATTTAGAGGTTTTAAAATTTAATTCAATTTCATATTTAACTTAATTTCTAATATGTTTCACTTTTATTCTTAAAGAATAAAACTCCGTTAAATATATTTTTTGTTTTTGAAATATCAATCTTATTTAAAGAATATTGCAACATATTATCAAGAATAACAATTTTTAAAGAATACATATTTTATATGAAATGGAATTTAATCATTAAGAATCAGTAATTACATTCATTCTTAAAGAATACAACTATGAACATAAATTACATTCATTCTAAAAGAATACAACTAATAATGGTCAATAATTATATTTATTATTAAAAAATAAACCAAAAAATCAAATAAAACCGGTAAATATTGTAAGACAAATCTATGATCTTATACCCTTGTATTTGATAATGATTTTGGTCTCGTGAAGAATTATGACATAGGAATCTGCACAAACCACACAATAAAGCTCCATTGTTAAGCTGATCAACAACGTATATGCTATATATTTTCAAATTAAAAAACTGGCATGGATACTTAAACTCACCACCATAAACACAAGAAATCTTCAAATAGATCAAACTTATCTTTTTCCAGTTAAGCAAACCAGGAAGAGGTGTGCTTGCCTTTAGTTCGATATTAGAAGCAATTAATCTCACTCTGCTAGGATTTCGACGTGTAGCATAAGAAAACAACAATAATAAATAACTTCATATTTCATACACAAACATATGAATTTATTAAAAGCATTAAAATAGCATAGTTTTCCCAATACTAAAATTATAATTGAAATGAAAGTTATAGAAATTGATGCAACCGATAATTTTTCAAGAGGCTCTTTTTTTAACCATAGTGAAAAAGATGTCAAGTACTCCTAGCATTACAACCATTTCATTTGTCGAACATGGATATCTTGTTACTCAAGTTTACAAGCATTAAAAAATTAGTTTATGTAAAAACAGAAGAAAAACAATGAGACTCAATTACTATGTATCTTTTATAATTTTCCAAAATAGTTGCTCTTTGTTCTTGTAGGTTAATAAAACTATTTTTACGAACAAGATGTTTGTTTCTCCTATTGTTTGTGTCTAAGTAAAGGACAAAAAAAAAAAAAAAAAGAAATCAATTTCCAATTTTTGTTTCCTTAAAATGTCAAACAAAAGAAAAAAAGAATAATCATTATTTTTTTTTCTTCTTTTCTCTATCTAGACAAAGGAAAAAAAAACATAGTTTAATTGGTTTTGTCTTACTTTTGTGTGAATCGATTTCTCGGTAGAAAAAACAATGAAAAAAAAAACAGAGTCTTTTATGAGAATTTGAAAGGACTTCTTCTTGGTGTTATACAACCATTCACTGAGAGGAAAAGGAAAAAAAAAAGATTTTCATTTAGCCATGTTGGACCGAGATAGAGATGAGAATAGAGAAGAAACTTACCACCAATAAGTGACTTCTTGGTGTTCGATTCATGTGTTGTTGATTGGGAGGAAGCTGATTGCTCTGTGTGCATATGGAAGAACCAGAGACGTGAAAACAAATTAAGGTTACAGAGATGAATGATCGGAAGAAATGTATACGTGATTTGTGGGATTTTCCAAATATATTTGAATTTATTTTTGGTTTATAAAAATAAAAAGACCAACTACCCTTATTTATTAATTTAATGATTTAATTTTCTCTTAAATCTCATTAGTTCACACAATATATATCAATCCACATATGAACCTAACATACAAACACACACACACACACACACACACACACACACACACACACACACACACACACACATATATATATATATATATATATATATATATATATATATAGACACACTAGTTTGGTGCCCGCGCAATGCAGCGGATGACAATTATTTTCCATTTGATGGGTAGTTTTCGGTTAAAAATGTTCGTAGTTTTTTGGGTTAAAAATAAAATGTGTTATTGTTTGTGGTTAAAAGTATAAGTATCTTGCTGATTTGGGATAAAAATATTTTTTTTCTTAGATTACTAGATGTGAACAACATGTTATTACATGTTACCACACCAAAAATGTCCACCTCATCATCCTAATCACAATTTGGTATTATTACACCAATGATGAAAATGTGCAACACCAAATAACATGAGATAACACTTATTATTTTTTATTTTTTTTTTTAAATTTTTTCGATGTTTTTAATTTCTATTACTATAATTTGTTTGTTTTTTTTTATACTTCATATAAGTCTAATTTGTTTTTGTTTTTGTTTTTTTATTTATGTCATATATCTAAAAAACATACAAATTAATAAAACATAATTTCATTAAACTAGTAAATTAAAAATACTATACAAAAAACACCAATAAATTATTCGTCGTCAAATTATTTGCTCTCGATCTTTGTTTTCATCCTCCATATCACTTCAGCTCGTCTCGGTGTCAAATTTTATTCGTTTGTCGTAAGAATTGTCAACTCCTTCGATATGTGATCTTGTTCGTCTTCTTGACGAAGGAAATCCAAATCCTCCTGTTGCAATTCATATCTTTTATTTTCAATTTCTGTGTGGGCGTCATATTTTTTTTGCATTTCCTCTCGTGCTCTCGAAGTCGACTTTCATTCTCCTCTACATGTCGTTGAGCGTGATTCGCTTTGTTGCGCCCCATCAGTCGTTTTGGCGGTGAGATTTCCGTGATGTCGTCAAACTCGTCCGGGATCTTATCGGTGTCCGCGTTGAGGTCGATGTTCGTGTGTCCGTTGGAAACGTCAATTGAACCCGAACCACGAGACCTCTTTGATTGTTGTTCCGATGATATTGGTGATTTTATCTATTTTGGATCTTTCCTCACGATCTCCCAAACTTTTTCGTACTCAAATACGTGACCCATTTGCATGTGATATTCCTCCCTCGCAGCTCCAAAGACATTGAACTCATTGGCACCACTTTGACGTTGCGAAGAAAGTTTGTTGTACTCAAGTACGTGACTCATTTGAATTTTTTTCCTCCCAATTAACCTATGTTTTCAGTCTTGTTTTAGCTTCTCTATATCAAGCTTTTTATGATAAAGATATCCCATGTTACCTAGAACATGAACTTATCTTATATAATCATTGATTCTATAATCATGCAACAAATCGACATCTGATAAGTTTATATTCTAGACAACCAGGGATTTCTTTATTACACACTAAATTCTTGTATGCATGCTAATTTGAAATATAAAATGGCTATATAACATACAAAATACATCAAGAAGGGTATCATAGTGATAGTTTGTCACAACTAGCATTTTTGGATAGGAAATTCTATCTATGTATGATCAACTCTTGATGTATCTTGTAACTCTAAGATTGATGCTATACATGTTATTCATTTCAAAAACAACTATTCAAATCAAAACTCAATCGGGAAACCCTAAACCTAATTCAATGCAATACACCCACTCGAATTTGGGCTTGTAGCCCTAATTTTCCGGTTCAAACCTTTATTGGGCCATAAATAATTTATTTGGGCTAATGGGCCAATAAACCCTCAACTTGATTCTTTTGAGCTAAGAACCTCATTGGGCTCTAGTTAAATTTTTGGGCCATAAGACTTATCATTAGGCCGAAAACCATCTTCTTTAATTATATGGGCTGAAAACCCATTTCTTGTATTTAATTGGGCCAAAACCTAGTAAGTAGGCCCAATGTGCCAAAACTTTATAATTGGGCTAAATATTTTCGGTTGTTATTTAACCTAAACTCAATGTTTATTCTTTGCTTATAATCCCCCTCCTATTCTCGAAATTTTATAAACAAAAAGGAAACCTAATTAACTTAAACACTTGACACCTTACTAATATCTTCCATACAACCATGTACAATGCACATCATACAAAAAGGCAATGTCATACTTTTTTGCAAGACTTTCTCACTCCTTCTCTTATTTTCATATCCACGACCGTAGGGCCTCCTCACCATCATTTTTCATTTCAAACACAATATTCTCTCATCTTTTCCTATCAAACTCAAAGAAATCCCCTCATACTTCGCTTCAAAAAAATTGTGAGTGTGTGTGGGTGTTTAAGAGTTCCTCACCAAAGATTCCAACTCGGTAAGTTCTTGTTTAACTCTATGGTTTAACTTCAAGTTTACACTACAAACCTCTCCTTAAACCACTCTCATTTCGTGTTCATGCTCCTAGAACCATCTTGGTTACGAAAATCTCCTCAAGAAGCAAGCTAGACCAAACACTCCTTCAGTCTTCTCACCAAAACTGATCCATCACCCAAAGTGAGTTCATACCCCCTTGTTTTCGGTTTCTACTATGTTTTGGAGGTGGATAAAAGTTGATTTGTGTTAGATCTATGTATTTATGCATGTATATTTGTGTTTTCATGTTATATGTTATGATTATGTTATGAAAACATGTTAAATCTTCACCAAACTTGAAATATATACTAAACTTGGTGATGTTTGTAAACTAAACCATCTTATGTGACTTACTATGAAGTTGAAAGGATTAAACATGCTAAGGATGTTTGAAAACTAAATAAAACCGTATAAAGGGCCATTGTTGACAAATAAACAAAAAAGTAAGGTCTTTATGACACTCACGATTTTGGAGAGGACCAAAAGAGTCATTTTTATATAGAAATGGATCTTTATGATATTCATGGTTTTAAAAGGGCCAAAAGTTTTAATTTTCACAATTTGGGCCTCTAATTGGGCCTTCATAGTTTTAATGGGCTAAATTTGTCAATTTTCACAAAAGTGGGTCTTATTTAGAAACTCACGGTTTCGTGTGCCTAAAAAGGTAATATTTGACTTTTTATGGATTAAATTGTTATTTTAAACAAACATGGGCGAAAAATTTAAATTTTCGGTTAAATGGGCTGAAAATTTCATTCCTATAAAATTTGGGCCAAAAATGTTATTTCTATCAAGTGTGGGTGGGAAATGTCTTTTATTACAAAATAAGCCCTTAAAAGTAAACTTTCGGTCTTAATGGGCCTAAAGTGTCATTTTTACCAAAAATATGCCTTAATTGTAAATTTTCGGCTTAATGGGCCAAGATTGTCATTTTTACAAAAAAAAAGTGGGCCTTTTATGTCATTTTGGTAAATAATTGAGCTAAAACAAGCAATATAACAACAAACGGACTAATTACGTCATCCTCATTTTTATTGGGCCTTGTTTATATATTTTTATATTATTGGGTCTCCGTGGTCCATTTACATCCTTATTGAGTTTGATACATTCATTACATGTTTATTGGGCCTTAGTGACCCATTTACATGCTTGATAGGTCATGTATACTCCTTACATGTTTATTGGGCCTTGTTAACCCTTTTACATGCTCGACGGACCTTGGATACACATTTCATGCTTATTGGGCCTCATTCATTCATGTATATACCCATTGGGTATGTAACCTAAATACATACACGTAAACGTTATTTAGAACATTAAACGGTATGTTACAATATTCACGTAAACATAGTTAAGGTTCTTGTGAAACGTTCTTTTATTCGTACCTACCTAGTGTACAACCTAAAGTCCTGTAATTATAACCAGAGTCTCCTGTAGGGAGAGCGAGAGTTTCTGTATAGATCTATACGGGGTTGACAGCCCCGCACCTGTGATGTTCGCTACAGCTAGACTTGTCCAGTGCAGGGTGACAAACGTTTTACCTTAAACAAGTCGATGCCCGAAAAACATCATGACAAACAGATTAGTCATATCAAGCATGATTATAACAACTCACATAGATATTAACTTCACTGTAAATTTACGTAATACATATACATTTCTGGTGATACAAAATTGTACATACATTGTTACTCGGTCTAGGGTTCTTAGACCACAACACTTTTATAAGCAGAAAATATTGGATTTTCTGTGGAACATACATTATATACTACCTTCTACTTACAACAGAAAATATATGATTTTTTGGGATACTCTCTTTATACATTTTCAAAACAGAACCACACATATTTTAATACAAGATTTGACACAAAACTTCCAAACCATTTTTACAGAAAATATCGGATTTTCTGTTGTTTACGAAGTAATATAAAGCTTTTCATACAAACATGATTATGAACTCACCAACATTATATGTGTTGACGTTTTCAAAAGAACTTGTATTCTCAGGGAATCGTTAAGCAGGTCGGTCTTCAGGAACTTGTGGATTATGTTGCATTTTTTTCCATCATACACTTATTAGCTTGGGGATGTAACTTTTGTAAACAATTACTATTATTTAAAACCCAGTATGTACTATTTTTGTATTATTGTATGTGTGATGATGATGTTTGTCTTGATTAAATTATATACACTGTGATGATATTAGAAGATGAAGTCACCCAACACCCAGACGTTTTCGTCGTTTTGGTTCGGGGGTGTGACAGATTGGTATCAGAGCAATGTTTATAGTGAACTGGCATATCTAATCATACAAGATATGGAACTATAAATACATTGGGACTAAACTACTCTAAACAAAAATAAAATACATACTTATGTGTGCATTATTACAATAACAATAAAAGTTTTTGGAGGAATTGAACATCATGGTTAAACCCGAATAGTTATGTAGTCGTATTGGGGATAAGATAGCCTGATCAATTATATTTATTCAAAATATGACCAATATGTGTAGTGATAATGGTGGGCAATGAATCTAGAAACTTACCACCTCGTACCCAAAAAGTTTTAAGGAACCAAACCTAAACAACTAAAATACTATAGGAATATTTTAACGTACCCTTCCTACACGTTTCTTACACCTCCACTTCCCGCACACACATCACGCCAGATTTGCAGCAAGGCGACCTCTACTATCAGGCTCTAGTAATTAACGGATGGATTGAGGAGGAACCAGAAGAATACATGGAGTTGAACTATGAGGATAGCGAATCTGATGAGAAGTCAGAGAAAGGAGAATGCACTAAGGAAATCCCTAGTGAACTCAGCCCTTCAGACACCATCCCAAGCCAACACACTGTGTAGGAGAGCATTGTTGATCGTATACGCGCTCTAGAGGAAAAAGTAGCCATTCTCAAGCAACAACTCTTTGCTACCGAAGCTAGGGCCGTTCGAGCAGAACAAAGAGAAGATGTGATCACTCGAGAGATGAGTGAATTGGCTGAAATTTTGGTGCATAATTTCGGCATCTAAGTACCGCCACTTTTGTCGTTAGGACTTGCTCTTATATGTACTATTGTATGTAGGACCGACTTTATGATTAAGTGACTACACTACTCATAAAGCCGTCATGCTGTCAGATTATGCGTTTTCTCTATGTATTTTATGCCTTTTTAAAAGGCAAATTTTCATGCTCTGTACTACAAATATTATATCATTAATGAAATAGTTCTATGTTTTATTTGTGACGTTGTTATCTGTTATGTGTTCTATTTTCCTTGTTTCATGATATTGTATGAATTCACTTATATGCACAACCGAACCACCGAAACCACTATATGCTAAAGAAACTCGAAACCAAGAACTACTATGTACTCACCATCTTTTTGTTCCATGACAGAAGATGCCTTAAAGACCGATACACAAAAACAACATGACACCACCACCACCACCGCCTCCGTCGGAGGTAGACTCTGCTGTATTCTAGGCAGCAGTAGCGGCTGCGGTCACCTCAACATTGGCACATATTCATAATGGAAACAATGGTGGCGGTAATGGTCAAGGAACTAGGAGCTCAAACCAAGGAATGAACCGAGGGCCTACAAAAATTTTCACCTACAAAGATTTCTCAAATGCCAAGCCTCAAACATTCAACAGAACTGGTGGCGTGATAGCCTTGAAGCGTTGGATTGAAAAGACCGAATCTATCTTTGAAATATGTGAATGTTCGGAGGAATGCAAGGTGAAGTTTACAGCTTGCACATTTTTTGACCAAGCCCTATCTTGGTGGAATGGTCATGTGAAGGCCATGACTTTGCCAGTCGCAAATTCTATGCCTTGGGGAGAACTTAAAGAGATGTTGATGGTAGAATAGTCTCCCCTTTGGGGAGGTACAAAAACTAGAGCAAGAGTTATGGAACTTTACGGTGCAAAACTCAGACATCAAGGCGTACATCTCAAGATTCAGTGAACTAGTCCTTTTGTGCCTGGGTATGATCACATCAGAAGGGAAGAAGACCGAGCAGTTCATTTGGGTATTAACTTCCCCAATCCAAGGAAACATGATTAAAGCAAACCCTGAGACTTTTGATAGTGCGAAAAGGCTAGCTCAGAATCTTTACGACCATGGCAACAAGAAAGGAGCCAAAATTGCTGAGGTTGGTAGAAGGAAGTGGATAACAAGAAAAATAGGGACAACAAACGAAAGGGGGGGCAGAACCAGGGATCCTCCAAAAAGCAACAAACTGTAGCAGTCCACGTTGCTACCGCTCAAGTTGCGCCAGCGCCAGCTGCTGCAGCCTCAAATGCGCAAACCACTACCAGGCCATACTCAGGAACTTTACCAAAATGTAACAAATGCAGCTACCACCACCATGGAGAGTGCAGAGAAATGTAGTGTACCAACTGTAACCGCAAGGGGCACACCACCCGATACTGCAGATCTCAACCCCAACAGAACCAACAGCCAAACAACAACAACAACGCCGAGGTCAGTTATACTTGTTATGGATGTGGAGGAACTAGCCACTTTAGGCGAAACTGCCCCAAAGAAAACAACTAAGGGGCAGGAGGGTCATGCAGAGTCCTGACATTGGGTCAAGGAGAGGCAGTACAAGACCCGATGATTGTTACTGTTATATTTTCCTTAACAACACTTACGCATGCATTTTATTCGATAATGGGGCTGAGCAGAGTTTCGTGAGTAATAAATTCAAACACTTACTAAACCAACAACCCTAAAAGCTAAGCGAAGCCTTCACGGTGGAGATGGATAATGGGAAAACTGAAACAACCAAAGATGTTTACATAGGATGCACGTTAACATTAAACAACCACTCTTTTCAAATAGATTTGATGCCAGTTAATATTTGGAGTTTTGATGTGATAATCAGCATGGATTAGTTGAGCCCCCACCATGCTGATATTATGTGCCACGAGAAGGTCATTCACCTTCACCTCCCCAACCACGAAACCCTAATAATCTACAGTGATAAACCTGGTGCCAATCTTCATCTCATCTCGTACATAAAGCCACAAAAATGTATGCACACGAAAAATTATGCCTTCCTCGCCCATGTTGTGGATAAAACAAAAGAGGAAATAAACATCAAAGATATCCCAGTGGCATGTGACTTTCCGACACATATTTACTAAAGACCTCATAGGAATACCCCGAGAAAGACAAGTCAAATTTCGAATTGACCTAATACCTGGAGCCACATCAATTGCCAAATCACCGTACATGTTAGCTACCGCCGAAATGCAAGAGTTATCCAGAAAATTAAGCGAACTTCTGAGCAAAGGATTCATTAGGCCGAGCTTCTCACCTTGGGAAGCTCTGGTCTTATTTGTCAAGAATAAGGACGGATCCTTCAGAATGTGCATCGACTATTGAGAGTTGAACAGACTCACCATCAAAAATCAATATCCACTCCCTCGGCTTGATGATCTATTTTACTAGATTCAAGGAGCCAATTATTTTTCTAAAGTAGATCTAAGGTCCGATTATCATCAGCCACGAGTTCAAGAAGAAGATATTCCCAAAACTGCTTTTCGAACCCGATATGGCCATTACGAATTTGTTGTTATGCTTTTCGGTGTGACAAATGCTCCCACAACATTTATGGACCTCATAAATCGATTCTGCTGCCCATTCCTCAATAATTTTGTAATCATGTTCATTGATGACATACTAATATACTATCGAAGTAAGGAGGAGCACGGTCAACATCTACGCCAGATCTTGGAAACTCTGAGATCTGAAAAGCTATATGAAAAATTCTCGAAATGCGAGTTCCGGATTCGCAGTGTGAACTTCTTGGGTCATGTAGTCAGTCAGGAAGGAATTCATGTGGATCCTTCGAGGATCAAAGCTATTTAAGAATGGGCGATTCCGAAAACGCCAATGGAGATCAGATAATTCTTGGGCCTTGCAGGCTACTACCGAAGGTTTATTCAGAACCTCCAAGATTGTCAAGCCCCTCACCACTCTAACACAAAAATGCGCACCTTTCAGCTGGACTGACAAACAAGAAGCCGCTTTTCAAACCTTGAAGCGATCCCTCTGTAGTGCTCCAGTGCTATCTTCATCAGAGGGAACCGAAGACTTGATAGTATATTGTGACGCTTCGAATAAAGGGTTAAGATGTGTTTTTATGTAGCATGGAAAAGTGATAGCTTACGCGTCCAGACAATTGAAGACACACGAGGTAAATTACACCACCCATGATCTCGAGTTGGGAGCTATAGTCTTTGCCCTAAAAATTTAGAGGTACTACCTTTATGGTAAAAAGGACACCATTTACACGGACCAAAAAAATCCTCCAGCACATTCTAGATCAAAAGGAGCTAAACAAGAGACAACGAAGGTGGGTCGAGCTGCTAAATGATTATGAATGTGAGATCAAGTACCACCAAGGTAAGGCTAACGTGGTGGTCGATGCCTTACGAAAAAAAGAATATTCAGGATGTCGAGTGAAAACGCTAGCAATAACCATCCACTCCCATATAATGTCACAAATTAAGGAAGCTCAAATGGAGACATTGAAGCCGGAGAATGCCGCAAATGAAGCACTGCGTGGAACAGATAAAATTTTTGAAGTTAAAGAAGGCGGAGCTTACTACTTCATGGAATGTATTTGGGTCCCAAAATTTGGAGGATTCAGAGACATAGTCATGAACGAAACTCATAAGACACGATATTCCATCCATACAGGTTCCGACAAGACGTACCTAGACATTAAACAACACTATTGGTGACTGAACATGAAAGCAGAAATTGCCACTTATGTGGGCAAGTGTCTCACTTGTGCCAAGGTTAAAGTGGAATATCAGAAGCCCTCGGGTTTGTTACAATAGACAGTAATACTCGAGTGGAAATGGGACAGGATTACCATGGACTTCATAATCAAATTACCTAAGACAACGGACGAATTGGATGCTATCTAGGTGATTGTCGATAGGTTAACCAAATCCGCCCATTTCTTACCAATATAGGAGACATACAAAATGGAGAGGTTAACATGAATTTATATAAAGGAAATTATGAGACTTTGTAAAGTGCCAATATCTATTATCTCAGATTGAGATAGTAGAGTTACTTCATGATTTTGGCAGTCTCTCTAAAAAGCAATGGGAACACAACTAGATATAAGCACTGCTTACCACCCTCAAACCGATGGCCAAAGCAAGCGAACCATTCAAATGATTGAAGATATTCTCCGAGCCTGTGTGATTAATTTTGGCAAGGCATGGTATACCCACTTGCCCTTAATTGAGTTCTCGTACAATAACAACTATCACACGAGCATTAAGGTTGCTCCTTTTGAAGCTTTGTATGGCCGCACATGCAGATCACCTCTTTGCTGGGATGAGGTGAGAGACGCTCAGTTGACAAGAGGACAAGTACTGAACAACACTCTTACAGGACCCGAGATCATTCGGGAAACAACGGAGAAAATAGATCAAATCAAGGCACGACTCCAAGCATAACAAGACCGACAAAAGAGCTATGTTGATAAAGGGCGAAAGCCTCTGTAAATTCAAGTCGGAGATCGGTTGCTATTAAAGGTATCTCTATGGAAAGGGATGATCCATTTTGGGAAGTGAGGAAAACTAAATCCACGATACATCGGACCATTCAATATTCTTGCCTGAATTGGTCCGGTAGCATATAAGTTGCAGCTCCATGTAGAGCTCATCAAGGTACACCCTGTGTTCCACGTGTCGAATATGAAAAAGTGCTTATAAGATGAAACCCTCGTTGTTGCTCTAGATGAGATCTAAGTAAACGAGAATCTCATGTTCGTCGAAGAGTCGGTAGAGATAATGGACTTGGAAGTGAAGCATACAAAACAAAGCCACATTCTGATTATGCGGGTTTGATGGAATGCAAAGTGCGGACCAGAATTCACATGGGAAGGCGAAGACTAAATGATGTAAAAGTTCCCTCACACTTTCTATAATTCCTAAGAATAAATTTCGAAAGAATTTTGGGACGAAATTCCCTCTAACGGTGGGATGATGTCACAACTAGCATTTTTGGCTAGGAAATTCTATCTATGTATGATCAACTCTTGATGTATCTTGTAACTCTAAGATTGATGTTATACATGTTATTCATTTCAAAAACAACTATTCAAATCAAAACTCAATTGTGAAACCCTAAAATTGATTCAATGCACTACACCCACTCGACTTTGGGCTTGTAACCCTAATTTCCCGGTTTAAACCTTTATTGGGCCAGGAATCATTTATTGGGCCTAATGGGCCAATAAACCCTCAACTTGATTCTTTTGAGCTAAGAACCTCATTTGGGCTCTAGTTGGATCCACACTCACTAAGTAATAGATTTTTGGGTCGTAAGACTCATCATGGGCCTTATTGGGCTGAAAACTATCTTCTTTAATTATATGGGCCAAAAACCCATTTTTTTATTCAATTTGTAGTAGGCCAAATGGGCTAAAAATTTCTAATTGGGCTAAATATTTTCAGTTATTATTTAATCTAAACCCAATGTTTATTCTTTTCTTCCAATCCCCCTCTTATTCTCGAAACTTATAAAAAAAAGGAAACCTAATTAACTTAAACACTTCACACCTCACTAATATCTTTCGTACAACCATGTACAATACACATCATACAACAAAGTAATCTCATACTTTTATGCAAGACTTTCTCACTCCCTCTCTTATCTTCGTATTCTTGGCCATAGGGCCTCCTCAGCATCATTTTTCATTTCAAACATAATATTCTCTCATCTTTTCCTCTCAAACTCAAAGAAATCCCCTCATACTTCCCTTCAAAAAAAATTGTGAGTGTGTGTATGGGTGTTTAAGAGTTCCTCACCAAAGATTCCAACTTGGTAAATTATTGTTTAAATCTATGGTTTAAATTTAATTTTACACTCAAAACCTCTCCTTAAACCACTCTCATTTCGTTTATATGCTCCTAGAACCATCTTGGTTACGAAAAATCTCCTCAAGAAGCAAGATAGGCCGAAAGCTCCTTCAATCTTCTCACCAAAACTGATCCATCACCCAAAGTGAGTTCATACCCCCCTCATTTTTGGTTTTTACTATGTTTTGGGGAGGATACAAGTTTCTTTGTGTTAGATCTATGTATGCTTGCATGTATATGTGTGTTTTCATGTTATATGTTGTGATTATGTTATGAAAACATGTTAAATCTTCACCAACCTCGAAATATATACTAAACTTAGTGATGTTTGTAAACTAAACCATCTTATGTGACTTACTATGAAGTTGAAAGGATTAAACATGCTATGGATGTTTGAAAACTAAATAAAACTGTATAAAGGGCCATTTTTGACAAACCAACAAAAAAGGGAGGTCTTTATGACACTCATGGTTTTGGAGAGGACCAAAAGAGTCATCTTTATATAGAAATGGATCTTTATGATATTCATGGTTTTAAAAGGGCCAAAAGTATTAATTTTCACAATATGGGCATCTATTTGGGCCTTCACGATTTTAATGGGCTAAATTTGTCAATTTTCACAAAAGTGGGTCTTATTTAGAAACTCACGATTTCATGGGCCTAAAAAGGTAATATTTGAATTTTATGGATTAAATTGTTATTTTAAACAAACATGGGCAAAAAATGTAAGTTTTCGGTTAAATGGGCTGAAAATGTCATTCCCATAAAATCTGGGCCAAAAATGTTATTTCTATCAAGAGTGGGTTGAAAATGTCTTTTATTACAAAATAAACCCTTAAATGTAAACTTTCGATCTTAATGGTCCTAAAGTGTCATTTTTACAAAAAATATTCCTTAATTGTAAATTATCGGCTTAATGGGCCAAGATTGTCATTTTTACAAAAAGAGTGGGCCTTTTATGTCATTTTGGTAAATAATTGAGCTAAAACAAGCAATATAACAACACACAGACTAATTATGTCATTCTCATTTTCATTGGACCTTGTTTATTTATTTTCATATTATTGGGTCTCCGTGGTCCATTTACATCCTTATTGGGTCTGATACATTCATTACATGTTTATTGGGCCTTAGTGACCCATTTACATGCTTGATGAATCATGTATAATTCTTACATGTTTATTGGGCTTTGTTAACCCTTTTACATGCTCGACGGACCTTAGATACACATTTCATGCTTAATGGGCCTCATTCACTCATGTACATACCCAGTTGGACTTGCAACCTAAATACATACACAGAAACATTACTTAAAACATTAAACAGTGTGTAACAATATTCACGTAAATATAGTCAAGGTTCTTGTGAGACATTATTTCATTCATACCTACCTAGTGTACAACCTTAAGTCCAATAGTTATAACCAGAGTTTCCTAAAGGGAGAGCGAGAGTTTATGTATAGATCTATACGGGGTTGACAGCCCCCCACCTGATCTGTTTGCTACAGCTAGACTAGGACAGTCTAGGGTGACAAACTTCTTACCTTAAACAAGTCGACGCTTGAAAAACGTCATGACACGAAGATTAGTCATATCAAGCATGGTTATAACGACTCACATAGAGATTAACTCCACTGTAAATTGACGGAATACATGTACATTTCTGGTGATGCAAAATTATACATACATTGTTACTTGGTCTAGGGTG
The DNA here is from genome assembly GCF_052625555.1 of Lactuca saligna. Lineage (NCBI taxonomy): Eukaryota > Viridiplantae > Streptophyta > Magnoliopsida > Asterales > Asteraceae > Lactuca > Lactuca saligna. The sequence continues at coordinate 87,843,858 of NC_136420.1, forward strand.
CTTAGACCACACCACTTTTATAAGCAGAAAATATCGTATTTTTTGGTGAACATACATTATACACTACCTTCTACTTACAACAGAAAATATAGGATTTTCTTGAATACTCTCTTTATACATTTTCAAAACAGAACCACACATACTTTAATACAAGATTTGACACAAAACTTCCAAACCATTTATATAGAAAATATCGGATTTTCTGGTGTTTACGAAGTAATACAAAGGTTTTCATACAAACATGATTATGAACTCACCAACATTATATATGTTGATGTTTTCAAAATAACTTGTATTCTTAGGGAATCGTTAAGCAAGTCGGTCTTCAGGAACTTATAGATTGTGTTGCATTTTGTTTCCATCATACACTTATTAGTTTGGGGATGTAACTTTTGTGAACAATTACAATGATGTAAAACCCAATATGTAGTATGTTGTATTATTGTATGTGTGATGATGATGTTTTTCTTGATTCAATTATACACATTGCGATGAGATTACAAGATGAAGACACCCAACCCCCAGAAGTTTCCGCCGTTCTGTTTCAGGGGTGTGACATAGTTTGTTGCAATAAACATGCCACCTGCATTCCATAAAAACATTATTCCTTTGTAATACTGTAAAAAAAACAACAAAAGAGAAAAATTGTTTTGTGATATTTCCAATTAATGGAGAATTAATGAAATAAGTTACCACAAAACTTGTAATTTTACCTATTTTAGTTGACAAAAGGTCTGCCACGTTGAATAAATTTAGCATCACCAAAATGTCTAGATGGTCTAGAAGGAACCATGGCTCCAAACTTACAGAACTAACATTTTATTTAACATAAATGAACCAACAAAATAGAAAAAAGAATAAAAGATGAATATCGCTACTTCTTATAACTAAAAACGATACATGGAGGTGGATGTTGGGAGATACCACATACCGTAAGGCAGATACAACCATCATAACCTTCATTATCATCTTCCCCTTTTGTTACTTCTCCCTAATTGATTTCTTCATTATGTGATTTGGATCTTTTCTGAAAATCCAGTTAAAAGAAATTTCCAAAGAAAAATAGAAGTTAGAAACTCGGATTGATTGTTAGCAACTTGGATTGATTATTATTGCTTCACTTGATGTTCCTATTTCGTGGTCATAAATCTCGGTTAAAGCATTAGAAATAGTAGTTAGCAATAGCCTATTGTAGGTGGTTGAAGACAAAAGGAGGCAGCCGGATTAGGGTTTCGAAGATGGGTGAAAAGAAGGGTGGCCATGGATGGCGGAAAAGGCAGAACGTGCATGCAATCGTGTAGAAAGCGGAATTTTGAATATTTGTGTCAACAATGGGGAATGTAACTGTTATGGGAATGAGATAATGGATGATTAGGGAGAGATTGGTGGCTATGATAGGAGTTACCATTTAAATTATTTAGTTTAAACACTATATTTATTTGGTCAATAAAAGCCACCAGATTTTGTAATAAGTTTTCATTACGACCACTACAACTCCTATCTATGATTTGACAAACATTAAAACTCATATGACTTCATATTAACGTACATGATATCATATAAACCTCCTAAAATAACAGGTATATGGACTAGAATATTTTGATGTGTTGGTCAAGTCTATTGGGCTTTAGTGATTGGCCCATTGATGGGCCATCCAAGAACATGTATATGGACTGGAATATTTTGATGTGTTTTAGGGTAAGGCCCATGTGAGGGATTTGGGCCCAATTTGGAAATGTGTACCATGGATGGGTCATAACTAGGCCTTGAGGATTATGAGAGGTTGGACAATTGGAATCCCAAATGTTTGGACTGGAATAAATGGTTGGGCCTTAGGGTAAGACCATGTAGAGGTTTGGGCCCACTTTGTAAAATTGGGCCATATGTTAGGCTTTGGTTCATTGTTTGACTTTTAGGCCTTTAGATTGGGCCTTGAGCTTGAATCAAGCTAAGTATGGGGTAAAGTAGTCTTTTACCACAAGCATGGACTTATGGTTATGAACTGGAACCCAATTATTAATTGGGTGTTATTTTGATGTTGACAGTTTGAAAATCTGTCATCCAGTAGCTTGAGTTTTGTCCGCGGGACTTCAGTAATGTGAGGTGAGTTAACTTCCAATAAAAGTGGGTCGAAGGCACCAATGTCGGCCCACTTGTAGCTAGTTATATTTAGATGATTGTCTTTGTGATAATTTCCTGGTGTGACACTATCTCTTATGATTTATGTGCTAGTATGTTATGATATTATGTGATAGTGGTAGGGGTGAAATAGACCCGTATCTGGTCGATAATACAAAAGGGGTAGGTCGGGCAACCAGATATGCCTGGCAGTATGATTATGTATATTATTATGTGGTAGTAGTAGGGGTGAAATAGTCTCCGGTTACCGGTTGAAAAGAGACCGAAGGGGTAGGCCAACACCCAGATATGTTAGGCAGTATGTGATTTATGTGTATATGTTAGGGTATTATGTGGTAGTGGTAGGGGTGAAAAAATCCCCGGTTACTGGTTGAAAGAGACCGCAGGGGTAGGTCGACACCTAGATATGCTTGGCAGTATGTGGTTTATGTGTATATGTTAAGGTATTATGTGGTAGTGGTAGGGGTGAAATAGTCCCCGGTTATCGGTTGAAAGTGATCGAAGGGGTAGGCTAGCACCTAGATATGCTAAACAGTTACCGGTTGAAAGAGACCGAAGAAGTAGGCTAGCACCCTAATATTCTAGGCGATTACTGGTTGAAAGAGACCAAAAGGGTAGGCCAGCACCCGGATATGCTAGGAAGTATGTGTATGGTATGGTATGTGGTATGGTGGAGGAACTCACTAAGCTTCGTGCTTACAGTTTTCAGTTTTGGTTTCAGGTACTTCTTTTGCAAAAGGAAAGGAGTTGGCATGATCGCATGTAACGCCCGCGTTTCCAGGCTAGGCATTATCATTGATGTAATATTCTAGGTTAACCCTTGTAACTCTTTTTGAAGTATTAATGATGAAATATTTGAGTATTATGTGAATTATGTGAATTATGTGTTTATTTTCTTAATTATTATAATTTAATGAATTAAGAATAAAATAAGAGTCAAATTTGAAGTGTGGTATAATCCCAATATCTTTTCATAAAGATGTAGTGGTCGAAACAAGGATTCCGAAGATATAAAGAATGCCAAAATCCGAGTTATAACGAAGAAGTTATGACCTGTCGAAGTTTCGCGACAGAACCGACAACGTTGAATGACGTAAAAAGTGAAATTTACATTAGAGCAATATTTAGCCTTAGTGATCTAAACGAAAGTCGTAGAGTTCTTTAAACCGAGAGCATGCATAAAAAGAACGCCCAAGTCTGACTTCGTATGAGGAAGTTATGATTTTTCGAAGTTTCAACTTAGCAGTATGCAGCCCGAATAGTCGATTTGAGATCGAGCGGTTTTTATCCGAAACAATCTAAATGAGAATCGAAGGTCTCGTTAATAGGAGTAAAACGATAAAAAGATAGGCGAAAACGGACGTCGGATGTAGATCGTAGTCTCACCTACGCGTGGATATAAAGAACGCCGTAAACGGAGTTCGTATGAGGAAGATATGAATTTTTGAAGTTTATTAAATATTTTCGATAATATATATATATATATATATATATATATATATATATATATATATATATATATATATATATATATATATATATATATATATATATATATATATATATATATATTCCGATATTATCCGAAGAGGGGGGGGAGTCAGCGACCTTATCGTCATTACGCCCAGCGTAATCTTAAGTTACGCCCAGCGTAATTCGACCTTCCAGCCCCTATAAAAGGGTGTCGAGGGCAGCCGAGTAGTTTGCTCGTTTCTTCACTTTTTCTCGCGTTTTTGCATCGTTTTTCGTGCAAGAATTATCCCGAAGCCCTGGTGTCGTTCCCGAGCCCCGAAGCAAGTCTAGAGGTCCTGAAGATCCCAAGAAGTAAGATTCCCGAGCCGAAGCTCTGCCCGCGAGGAGTCCGGTTTTTGTGAAGATCTTCCAGATCTGCCGAAGAATACTACTTCTACAAGCCGTAGTGTTGTCCGATCATCTTCTGATCAAGTGAGTGTAGTTACTTTCTTCTAACGCATAATTATGAAGTATTTTATACGAAATATGTGTTATGTGTATAATTTTGTAGTTATATGTGTGAATGTATATTCATTCTCTTCTATCTCATAGATCTGATTTATTTTCTATGAAATACGTGTTATGTGGGTGTGCCTCATCTGTTATGTGGAATATGTATTGAATGAAAATGCTATACATGTTTTAAACTATGTATAAAAATATATATTTTTATCTACTAATATGTTGGGTAGAACATGGGTAGATAGTTGGTGTGTAATAAACAGTTGAGAGGCCTCGATGTTGTTGTTGTTGATCTAGTTATTCAGCGGAGTATGGATAACGACCACAGACTCCTTCTAGACAGTCTTGTGGAACGCTAGCAGGTTCATAACTTGTAGGTGTTGTGAACGATGTGTTCACCGGTGTACTCTATCCCCCTCATGGTTGCCTTTAGGATATCTATTGTTGAGGAAACCCCTTAGTAGTAATGTCCGTCTTGATTGAAAATCCTAGATTAGGTCCCTTTAGATAGATGTTGTTTTAGGGACGTAAAGTGAGGATAACGGGAATGGGTAATCGGGATAGTGATTGGTTGGTGAAATTAAATATAATTAATTTATTGTGGGTTGAAAACCCTATATGCTCACCAGGCTCCCAAGCCTGACCCACTCAATTTTATTTGTATTACAGGAAGTGGCGCAAGGGCGTAAGATGGATGAATCATCGAGTTGTTTTGTTTACAAGTCTCTATATGTATATATTTGTTGAATGACTTGTAATGTTATCGTTTATGCTTTATGGTCTGTATCGGAACATGACATCCTGAGTTTTGATTATATAATGAAAATGCATCTCTTGATGAAATGCTTTGATAAATATTATTTTATCATGTTTTGTTTTGGAAATAAATTCCGCAACACTTTTAAATCAAAAGGATTTACTCTGAAATTATTTTAAAAAGCATAAATGAAATCGGTCTTTTCTGGCCGTGATTTTAGGGATGTAACAATTGGTATCAGAGCATTAGTTTAAGCGAACTAGGAATTTGTAGGATTACTAGACTTAAACTTAGAATGCTAAGTGGAATTTTGAGATGTGTGTCTGTTGGATTTTAGACACGAGCACTAGTTTATTTTTAGGAAAGTTGCCTAAAATGCTTTTATGTGCTAAATGTTATATGTTGCCATATATGATATTATTTGTCCGGATCTACGGTTTGTTGTCAACCGGATCTGAAGGTTTATGTTTTTAGGATTCTAAGCGTATGTATACGATATTAGAACTAGCATGTAATCATTTCGGAGTGATACGGATGATTTGAAATCTATCATGAATGAAGATCTAAATTTCATCTTATTCGGTGTGTAGATCAAAAATCGTGAGAACAAGGAGTGGCGTTGGAAATGCGGATGAAAATAGGAATCAACCGCCAGTGATTGAGCAAATACCTGTTGTAGCAGCAACACCAGAGCCAATAACAATGGCTGGGGTGCAAGTCATGATTTGGGTTGTGTTAGCCGAACAAAGGGATGAGATGTGACAGATGTTGCATGATAATAGGGACGAACCTATCATACCTATTAAGGAACCCGAATTGATTTCCGAGCAATCGGAGGAAGGGAACAATAGTCGCATTATGAGTCAAGTTGGGACTCAAGGAGAACGAAGGAAGAATCCGGAAAGGAGAAACAACAAGGATGGGCGAATGTACAAGAACTTCTTGGGCGCCAAGCCGCCAAGTCTTTCTGGGAGCCCAAAGCCTGTTGAGATAATGGATTGGATCTCCAAAATGGAGATGGTATTTGAAAGTTGCGACTGTAGCAACAAATAGAAGACTGTGTTTGCAGTTAGACAACTGAAGACTGGAGTATTGAGTTGGTGGAAGTTGTTGGCAGATACTATGCCATGAGGGGAAGCCCTGAAAATGTCATGGGAGGAGTTCTTGGAACAACTAAGGGTGCAGTATTGTTCAGAGATAGATCTGATTGATCTGAACAATGAGTTCCAAAACTTGAAGAAGGGGAGGATGAGCATAGACGACTATGCTACTGCATTCACTGAGAAAATTAAGTTATTTCCGTACCTAGTGCCAACGGAACTCTCCAAGATTGAGAGGTTTGCTAATGGACTGCCTGCCGACTTTGGTCCGACAGTTAAGATGGAAACTACCCTGAAAATGGATGTTCGTGCAGCTAAGAATGTGGAGGCCCAGCAGAAGGAAAAGGGTCTGGAAAGGATAGAAGTGGGTGAAAAGAGGAAGTTCGATGGAACTTCAGGGTCCAATAAGAAAAACAAGTTCTCGAAGTCTGGTTCGAGGGGAAGTGGAGGCGAAGCGAAATGGTGCGACAAATGTAAGAAGAAGCATCATGGAAAATGTGAGGTAGTGGCCACATGCTACAAGTGTGGAAAGCCATGGCACTATGCCAATGAATGCACCCTCTCTAAGAAGGTTTGCTATGGTTGTGGTGAGGAGGGACACATGTCGAGGGACTTCCCGAAGAAGAAGGAGGCAGCTAGACCCAACATTCCGCCATAGCCAAAGGCGAGAGCATTCCAGATGACACTGGAAGCCGCTAAAGATGAAGTTGATGTCGCTTCAGGTACCTTTCTCGTAAACACATTGCCTGCCCAAATTTTATTTGATTCTGGAGCCAACTACTCCTTTATATCGCATGAATTTGGTAGAAAGCTAGCTTTGCCTGTTGATAGACTAGATAATGCTTTATTAGTCGAAGTTGCTAGTGGCAAGTTTGTACCTATTAGCTATCGTATGAAAAACATCTTAATTGATCTGAATGGGAATAAATTCCACGAGGAATTATTGCCTATCGAACTTAACAGTTTCGACATCGTTTTGGGAATGGATTGACTTAGCGTCAATGACGCCGAAATTTTGTGCAAGAAGAAGATAGTGAAGGTAAACCCGCCATGGAAGGAATCGTTTATGGTGTATGGAGATAAACGTAGAGTAAATTCTGGAATCATTTCTCTAATGAAAGCCAGAAAATGTTTGACCAAGGGGTGTACATCATACTTAGCATTCGTGATCGATGCTAAGAAGGAAAAGAAGGTTATGCAGAATATTCCCGTTGTGTGTGATTATCCGGAAGTATTTCCCGAAGATCTTCCTGGATTACCGCCTGATCGACAAGTGGAATTCCGTATTGACTTGTTGCCCGGAACAACACCAATTGCAAAAGCACCTTATCGATTAGCACCGACAGAGATGAAGGAGTTGATGATGCAACTTCAGGAGTTATTGGACAAAGGTTTCATTAGACCTAGTTCATCACCCTGGGGAGCTCCGGTGTTATTTGTAAAGAAGAAAGATGGAAGTATGAGAATGTGCATTGATTACCGAGAGTTGAATAAGGCAACAATAAAGAATATATATTCGTTGCCGAGGGTTGATGACCTGTTCGATCAGCTACAAGCTTCAAGTTATTTTTCAAAGATCGACCTAAGGTCAGGATATCATCAGCTGAAAGTAAGAGAGCAGAATATAGAGAAGACCGCGTTCAGAACCCGATATGGACACTACGAGTTTTTGGTTATGTCGTTTGGACTAACCAATGCTCCAGCAGCATTCATGGATTTAATGAATAGGGTTTGTAACCCGTTCCTTGATAAATCTGTGATAGTGTTCGTAGATGACATTATGATTTATTCAAAAAGCCAAGAGGAGCATGGCAGACACTTGCGAGAAGTGTTAGAAGTCTTGAAGAAGGAGAAGTTGTATGCTAAGTTCTCCAAATGTGATTTTTGGATTCGTGAAGTCCAATTCTTGGGTCACGTGGTTAACCAAGAAGGGATAATGGTTGATCCAGCGAAGATCGAAGCTGTGATGAAGTGGGAACAACCGAAAAGTCCCACGGAGATCTGAAGCTTTTTGGGATTAGCCGGATATTACCGAAGGTTTATCCAAGGCTTTTATTCGATCGCTACTCCGTTGATAGCTTTGAACCACAAAGGAGCTACTTATGCTTGGAATGATAAGCATAAAGAAGCATTTGAGAAGCTAAAGAAGAAACTATGTGAGGCACCGATACTTTCTCTACCCGATGGAGTTGAAGACTTCGCTGTTTATAGCGATGCGTCTGAGGTTGGATTGGGTTGTGTTTTGACCCAAAGAGAAAAGGTGATAGCATATGCGTCTCGACAGCTGAAAGAGCGTGAAAAGAACTACCCGACTCATGACTTGGGGTTGGCAGTGGTAGTTTTCGCTCTGAAAATATGGAGGCATTACCTCTATGGCACGAAGTGCAAACTTTTTACTGATCATAAGAGTCTCCAATATCTCTTTGGTCGGAAGGAATTGAATATGAGGCAACGATGCTGGCTAGAATTACTTAAAGACTACGACTGTGAGATACTTTACCACCCCGGTAAGGCTAATGTTGTTGCTGATGCTCTCAGTCAGAAAGTCAATCTTGAAAGGAAAAGGCCAAGAGAGTTGAGAATTGAAGTTGTCTCGACTAGTTTAGAAAGTATAAAGAAATCTCAAAGCGAAGCTTCTGAGAAGAATGACCAAAAGGAGGAACGTTTGGGCAAAACGTTGGTGTTCGGTGTAAACAGTCATGGACTGAAGGTGTTCCAAGATCGAATTTGGATACCTAAGACAGGAGGAGTCAGAGATCTTCTTATGGAAGAAACTCACAAAACCATGTAATCGATTCATCCTGGTAGCACTAAAATGTATAAGGACCTAAAACCCTACTACTGGTGGTCGACGATGAAGCTTGATGTTGCAAAGTATGTGGCTGAGTGTGTGACTTGTGTGCGAGTAAGGACACAACATCAGAAACCGTACGGGAGTTTAGAACCATTGTTTGTGCCTATGGGTAAGTGGGAAGACATTGCTATGGATTTTGTCACTAAACTGCCCAGAACAAAGAATGGTCACGACATGATTTGGGTGGTCGTTGATCGATTCACTAAGAGTGCGCATTTCATAGCAGCCAAGGAGAAATGGTCTATTGAAAAGCTTGTGAATTCTTACGTGAAGGAAATTGTGAGGCTTCACGGTGTTCCGTTAACGATTGTGTCGGATCGTGATAGCCGTTTCACCTCAAGGTTTTGGAAAAGTCTACAAGAGGAATTGGGTACCAAGTTGTGTTTAAGTACAGCTTACCATCCGCAGTCTGATGGCCAGAGCGAACGAACGATACAAATGCTTGAAGATATGCTGAGAGCATGTACTCTGGAATTCCTAGGTAACTGGGATGAACATTTACCTTTGGTAGAATTTTCCTACAATAATAGTTTCCACTTGAGCATTAAGATGGCACCTTACCAAGCTTTGTATGGACAGAAGTGTCGTACGCCATCTTGTTGGCTTGAGGCTGGGGAAAAGCAGTTTATGGGACCGGAGATGGTTCATCAAACTGCTGAAAAGTTGAAAATAATTAGGGAAAGAATGTTAGCAGCTCAGGATCGTCAAAAGAGCTATGCTGACAAAAAGCGAAGACAGATGACTTTTGAAGTTGGGGATTCGGTTTTGCTTTAAGTCTCGCCGTAGAAGGGACTTATAAGATTTGGTAAAAGGGGAAAATTAAGTCCAAGGTTTATTGGACCGTTTAAAGTTCTTCAGAGGATTGGGAACCAAGCTTACAAGCTCGAACTACCAGAAGAACTGAATGGAATTCATAACACTTTTCATGTGTGTTATTTGAGGAAGTTCACGGGGGAAGTTCCCGACATGATTCCACTTTCGGAGTTGAGAATCGATGAGAACAAAAGGTTGATTGAAGAACCAGAGGCAATTGTTGACCGAAAGACTAAGAAGTTGCGACGCAAGATGGTCGAGTTAGTGCTTGTCCGATGGAAACACACGAATGGGCCGAATCTCACATGGGAGACGGAGAGTGACGTGATGGGTCGCTATCCGCATTTGTTTGTTGATGTGTGATTCCGGGGAATGAATCATTCTAAGGTGGAGAGAATTGTAACGCTTGCGTTTCCAGGCTAGGCTTTATCATTGATGTAATAGTCTAGGTTAACCCTTGTAACTCTTTTTGAAGTATTAATGATGAAATATTTGAGTATTATGTGAATTATGTGTTTATTTTCTTAATTATTATAATTTAATGAATTAAGAATAAAATAAGCATCAAATTTAAAGTGTGGTATAATCCCAATATCTTTGCATAAAGATGTAGTGGTCGAAACAAGGATTCCGAAGATATAAAGAATGTCGGAATCCGAGTTATAACGAAGAAGTTATGACCTGTCGAAGTTTCGCGACAGAACCGACAACGTTGAATGACGTAAAAAGTGAAATTTACGTTAGAGCAATATTTATCCTTAATGATCTAAACGAAATTCGTAGAGTTCGTTAAACCAAGAGCGTGCATAAAAAGAACGCCCAAATCTGACTTCGTATAAGGAAGTTATGATTTTTCGAAGTTTCAACTTAGCAGTATGCAGCCCGAATACTCAATTTGAGATCAAGCAATTTTTAGCCGAAACAATCTAAATGAGAATCGAAGGTCACGTTAATAGGAGTAAAACGATAAAAAGATAGGCTAAAACGGACGTCGGATGAAGAAGTTATGAATTTATAACGGAATTTTCCTGTCCCGGCGTACTAAAAATAAATAATAAAAATAAATTCAAAATTAGCCGACAGAGTCTAAACAAAATTTGTAGATCGTAGTCTCACCTACGCGTGGATATAAAGAATGTCGAAAACGGAGTTCGTATGAGGAAGATATGAATTTTTGAAGTTTATTAAATATTTTCAATATTTTATATATATATATATATATATATATATATATATATATATATATATATATATATATATATATATATATATATATATATATATATATATTCCGATATTATCCGAAGAGGGGGGGGAGTCAGCGACCTTATCGTCATTACGCCCAGCGTAATCTTAAGTTACGCCCAGCGTAATTCGACCTTCCAGCCCCTATAAAAGGGTGTCGAGGGCAGCCAAGTAGTTTGTTCATTTCTTCCCTTTTTCTCGCGTTTTTGCATCGTTTTTCGTGCAAGAATTATCCTGAAGCCCCGGTGTCATTCCCGAGCCCCGAAGCAAGTCCCGAGGTCCCGAAGATCCCGAGAAGTAAGATTCCCGAGCCGAAGCTCTGCCCGCGAGGAGTCCCGTTTTTTTGAAGATCTTCCAGATCTGCCGAAGAATACTACTTCTACAAGCCGTAGTGTTGTCCAATCATCTTCTGATCAAGTGAGTGTGTAGTTACTTTCTTCTAACGCATAATTATGAAGTATTTTATACGAAATATGTGTTATGTGTATAATTTTGTAGTTATATGTGTGAATGTATATTCATTCTCTTCTATCTCATAGATCTGATTTATTTTCTATGAAATACGTGTTATGTGGGTGTGCCTCATCTGTTATGTGGAATATGTATTGAATGAAAATGCTATACATGTTTTAAACTATGTATAAAAATATATATTTTTATCTACTAATATGTTGGGTAGAACATGGGTAGATAGTTGGTGTGTAATAAACAGTTGAAAGGCCTCGATGTTGTTGTTGTTGATCTAGTTATTCAGCAGAGTATGGATAACGACCACAGACTCCTTCTAGACAGTCTTGTGGAACGCTAGCAGGTTCATAACTTGTAGGTGTTGTGAACGATGTGTTCACCGGTGTACTCTATCCCCCTCATGGTTGCCTTTAGGATATCTATTGTTGAGGAAACCCCTTAGTAGTAATGTCCGTCTTGATTGAAAATCCTAGATTAGGTCCCTTTAGATAGATGTTGTTTTAGGGACGTAAAGTGAGGATAACTTGGAATGGGTAATCGGGATAGTGATTGGTTGGTGAAATTAAATATAATTAATTTATTGTGGGTTGAAAACCCTATATGCTCACCAGGCTCCCAAGCCTGACCCACTCAGTTTTATTTGTATTACAGGAAGTGGCGCAAGGGCGTAAGATGGATGAATCATCGAGTTGTTTTGTTTACAAGTCTCTATATGTATATATTTGTTGAATGACTTGTAATGTTATCGTTTATGCTTTATGGTCTGTATCGGAACATGACATCCTGAGTTTTGATTATATAATGAAAATGCATCTCTTGATGAAATGCTTTGATAAATATTATTTTATCATGTTTTGTTTTGGGAACAAATTCCGCAACACTTTTAAATCAAAAGGATTTACTCTGAAATTATTTTAAAAAACATAAATGAAATCGGTCTTTTCTGGCTGTGATTTTGGGGATGTAACATCGCAGCGCATCACACTATATTTTCTGTATATGAGATCTTTGGGATTATACTCTGATGATGTTTCATTATGACATGTTTTGATTATTGACATATTGGTTTTGATATGGAATGACACTATGGGTGTTGTTATACTTTTGGTTTTATAATAACTTAATTAAAAATGAAATTTTTGTTCTTAAAATTTGGGATGTTACAAGTCGGTATCAGAGCCCTGGTTTGAGGGATTCGGACAAACTCTCAGGTGTGTCTGGACTCAAATCAAGGGTTTGAAATATTTTTACAATAAAAAAATAACTTTAATAAAAGTAAAATAAATAGTTTTTGATCAAGAACAAGGAGTGTGATGCGTGCAATTAGTCGAGATCAAGTAACTTTTCCCCAAGATACCCATACATGTTATAATATGTTATGTTATGATATGAATTGAGAATATGTGAACTGAATGCTAGATAAAGGCTAAGGATCTAGGAAGGATGTCTTATATGCCTATTATATGTGCTTGTAGACCTGCATACTAGTAGTGATCAGTCACTGATAAGATGCCCTGTTTAGGTAATGCCTGATTGTATGAGCCTTAGAATCCTATGTTGGTATAGATTCCAGATAAGAGGATAGAATGGTTTGATTATATGTTGGTTAGATTTTTCTCCATTGTCTAAATGTTGCTTGATTTGTGCTTTCTGGGACTCTTAGCAATGTGAGCTAGCTACTAAGTGAGTATTCTAAGTCACATGTCGCACAGGCTGGATAATCTCAGAGTGATGGACTTGGCCCTATTGTGCAGCTCTTGTCTGAGTCCAACGGTTCTAGGATTGAGTCTTTTACTCGAACGATTATCTTATCTATGTTTCATGTGGCTATATTCATGAGGTAGCTAGTTGACATTATTGGGAATCTTTTAGCAGCTGAGGACTGGGTGGGTTCGGGAACCTAGGAAGGCCTAGGATATGTTTCAGTGGGTTAGTAGTGAGGTTTAGTGAGAATTGGGTGCATCAGTTGAGGAAGTGACTTAGAGGATCGGGAGTATTGTTGAGGAAAGTATGGATAGGTGTGGAAGGTAGTATTTGGCCTGTACTACTGAAAGCACAGGATCCATACTTAAATCAGTGAGAGTCTTGGAGAATCTGAGAAGCTTCAGGGAGGAGAACCCTTGAGGATGTCTTGATCAGTGGTTATGATGGTTTTTCGGTTTGGAGATGAGCACTCAGGGAGATGGTAATGGTTCAAGATTATATCTCAAATCAGATGGTGAGCCAATCGAGGGAAGGACTGCCAAGATTTTGAGTTTGTGTTGGATTAACGAGATAGAAGGTGTCTTCCACACTAGTCCCTATCCCATATGAGCCACAGTTCGGTTTTCCTTGGATCTCCTATATCAGGCGGCAAGGAGTTGTTGGGAATTGATTACACGAGCTATTACACTTTCTGAAATGGAGACTATGCCATGGGAGGAGTTTGTGACCCGGTTTGGGGCAGAGGATGTTCCAGTTGTTGCAGTTCAGCAGTTGGCAAGTGAGCTAGTAAGCGTGACATGGTGCCAGACCCTGAAGGATATGACTTCCAGAGTCCGAGGACGCAAGATCGATTTGGAGCATATTGGGAAGAGAGGTTCGTGCCAGGTGCATATAGTAAAGGGTCTCGGGAAGAGACCCAAGACTTCTAATCATCGGATGAAAGGCCAGTAGGGTCGGACTCAATGCAGCACGTGTGAGAAAGTGCACAAGGGAGTTTATCATTCCAGGGGTTTAGGCTATTACAAGTGTGATGGGGTTGGTCATGTCAGCAAAGATTGTTCTCAGGGGAAAGCCCGTTATGTTTTCACTGTGATCAGGTGGGCCACAAGAAGGCCGACAGTCTGAGGAGGAGGGCAGGAGCCCAGGCAGATAGGAGTCAGGCCCTGCAGTGTTAGACAGGAGAAGTTAGGACTCCAGTAGGCGATGTTGTGGCAGGTTGGGTAATTGTATCCCTGGTTTATTTGTTTGCTCCTGTTGGGTTAGCTCATCAAATATTGTCATATTCCAATTGCATACAGTGAATTACTGAGTAGTTAGTAAAAGGTCGTTCCCCTTTTTTTGGATTGGGGTGTTTAGTGTTCTCTTGGTTCGTAGTGGAGATCGGTAAAGGGTACTATGTGGAAGTCCTATGGTTAGTTTCATCAAGCAAGTCCACCCGTATCGATGGGATATAGTGGTTTTATCATCTGTTCCGGTATGATCGGCGGTAGCCTATGGGAGAACTTATGGGTTCTAGCAGTACTAGAACTAGGAGAGCAGTGGTAGCAGGAGGATACGGGTGTTAGACTCATAGGTGTTTGGTTATTGGATGTTCAAGAGAATTATACTTTCGCATGGGTTGTGTTCGGTTAGAGCTCAGTGGTGCTGCGGGAATGGAAGTGGGAACGAGGATTCGTCAGTCAAGGTAAGGATTAAGGCCTCCAGTCACCAACATGGGAGGTGGATTGAGATATCAGGCTAGACTGGATTTCAAGGGTGCTCTTCAAGATTTCAGAGGATGGACGATCTTAGGATTTGACTAGTAATTGGTCACTAGCATGGGTAAGCACAAGTTGTCGATAGTGGACTATTAGGGAGTAAGAAGGATTGGGAATCCTTCAATTCTCACATGCTGAAGACTTAGTCAAATCTACGTGGGAGAGAATCGATCTAGTACTCAAGAGCAGAAGTAGGAGTGAATCTAGGATGATTTCGAATCCCCTTCAGGGAGGAAATCGGTCGATTGGACATCTAGGTTGAGGATTGTGTGAATTGGGAGTTCAGAATATGTTCCAAGATTTGGTTCACGTTTTTCCTTGGCATCGGATAGTAGGTTTTGGGGACTAGGTTAGAGCTCCAGTTAGGACTCAAGTTCAGTTGAGTGTTAGGTCGAGTATGTGTTCGACCCAGTATGGAAAGTGTTGTAAGACTATGGGGGTACCGTAACATTCACAAGCGGTCAGATAGTATGAATAGTGTTGTAAGACTGCGGGGGTAGCCATAGCATTCACAAGCGGTCAGATAATATGGAAAGTTTTGTTAGACTGTGGGGGTAGCTGTAGCATTCACAAGCAGTCAGATAGTATGGCTAGTGTTGTAAGACTGCGGGGGTATCCAAAGCATTCACAATCGATTAGATAATATGGAAAGTGTTGTAAGACTGCAGGGGTAGTCGTAGCATTCACAAGTGGTCAGATAGTATGGACAGTGTTTTAAGACTGCAGGGGTAGCCATAACATTCACAAGCGGTCAGATAATTTGGGAAGTGTTGTAAGACTGCAGGGGTAGCCGTAGCATTCACTAGCAGTCAGGTAGTGTGGGAAGTGTTGTGAGACTGTGGGATGACACGTAGCATTCACAGATTCTTTCAGATGATTAGGTCAGGGTGGTCTAGTTCGCAAGATTATGGGTAGCCCATAGCATGATTGGAATCAGAAAACAGTAGGTTGTTGGAGATTAGGCGAGATGTAAGACTATAGTCGTTCTAGTAGCATTCACTTTTCGTATTAGATTCAATGGCGACATGTAGTCGGACTTTTATGATCAGGTAGATCAGAAGGAATAATGGATCCAGGAGTGGAAATATGGTTAGGACAGATTTCGATAGCCAAAGTTCTCCTCAGAAGTCATGTGGGGCGACTGTGAGGTTGCTCTTCGCTCAACAACCAGGTCGGGCTATAGTATTCTAGATTAGTTAGGACCACGGAGGTCTCGGTGGATTTTGGATGTAACCAGAAGGCAACCTACTATTTCAAATAGTTTCCATGTTTAGGACAGTAGTAGTGAATTGGGGATTCATGTGTGTAGAGTATCTTGATGATCGAAGGTGATAAACCACTTGTAGTTAGGATTAAATAATCCAAGAGTAGATGATTTGACTGTGTTATGCAGCTCCCATCTGAGTCTAACCGTTGCAGGGAATGAGTCTCCTACTTGAAAGATTATCTGAGCCTTGGCAAAGTGTAAGTGATTTGTGGGGATAATTGGGTTTGTGATTCTATTTTCTAGTGGGAACCTCGAGTTATCAGAAGTTGAGTAGTCAGTTGGGAGATAAGTGGACTGGATTTAACAATAACGATTCGGTATGGGCGGTCTGTTAGGGAGTTGGACCATCTCGAGACTACAGATTTCAGACTGAGTAGATGTGATCATGTTGCAAGAAATTCGTTCATTTGTGGGTTTTAGAACCCTGCTAGGGATGGTTTTGGTTGCCTTGGAAAGGCTAGGTTATGCTCGGGATCGTGGCCATGTCATTCAAGTTGTCTGGCGTGTAAGGAATCGTAAAGAACGATTTCGAGGACGAAATCTAATTTAAGTGGGGGAGAGTTGTAACACTATTTTTATTAAATAAATAAATAGTAAGCCCTAAAATCCTGAGATGTATTTTATGTATTATTTTTCTGAAGCCCTGAAGCCATAACAATTTTATTAGTGTTCGTCTTGGGAGCTAAATGTTATAACTTCGGGAACTTACAATCTAAATTATATCCATTGGACTTGTATTGAATAGATTATTGGGAGCAGGGGATAAAGGGTTAACATCTGGAGCTGGATTGTAAAGATTTCAGAAGATAGGGGATGACTAGTAATATATATGGACTTAAGTTGAAAGTAATTTGTAAAGGAGAGGATATTTGGTTACATTCGGACTCAATTTGAAAGAAAAGGGTTGGGGTATTTAACCCTTCACCCTCGTCCAACACTAATCCTAATCACAGATTCTCCAACCGCCACCCTCACTACCCTCATCCTCCAGCCGCCAAACCCCGTTTCTACACCTCCGGTCACCGTCGCCGTTGTTGGTCCGGAGAACCACCGAGCCAAGTACCGCTTTCGTCATTTCTGTTAAGGCTGAGGACGAAGACTGGCGTTGGAACATCATTTCAGTCGGGAGTGAAGAGGAACGAGTCACAGTTGCCATGTCATTGTGGTTGCTGGTGATTGAAGACGCATCCATCGCCAGACGCCGCGACTATCATTGTTGCTGAACAGTTCGCTTATTCTCCTCCCGTTCTTCTCCGATTGCCGTCATTCCTTACGGTGGCCTCCTACGAAGTTTTTTCTTGTCGCTGATTTCTCGAAAATAGCTTAGTCGGAGGTGCCTTTCGTGTTATAGCTCGTGTTCGTGTGTTTCTGCTCCATCGTGAAGTGTAGATGGGTGCTCGCTAGACAGAAAAACTCGAGGAAAACCACCATGGCTGCCAACCATGGTGGCTGCCGTCGCTGCTTCCTACTATCTCGTGCCATCACCACCAGGTGGGTAGCTGGATTCATGTTACGATCAGAACGTGTGTGTTTGTGTGTATTTCTGTTATGATTGTGTGTTGTGTGTGGTGTTTCTTAGCTGGATTTCATGAGAAAAGCCACCACTACCATCGTGAGGTGTTGGCTGCCACCTCCAACTACCGCCTATCGCCACAAGGGTGGCTGGGTGTGTGTGTATGTGTTATTTATGTATGTGCATTCATTTGGATATTACATTGTAATATTTTATTTTGGTTGGAATAATCAAGAAAATTCATAACCACCACCGTGAGCCGTCGTTGACCACCACAAGCCGAGGTGGTAGTAGGTGGTGCCCGACTTAATTAACAATTAATTAACCTAAAATCTTAACTAATGGACTAATTGGATCGTGATTGGTTTGGAAACCCTAATTTTGAATATGTTAATTTGGAATTGTTGGGACCCGCATTTTGGACCTTTGGATTGAAGTTATGAATTAAGCTCGATCACGTTGTATGTTTGACCTAATAGAGTGATGGACTTAATGGATTAAATCCTTAATGGGTTAAGTAAGAAACATTTAATCCTTATCGTCATTAATCATCATTTTATGTGAAAACCCTAATTTTTCTTGGGCCTTGAGTTAGGCCTTTCTGTTGGGCTTTAGTGATTGGGCCATTAATGGGCCATCCAAGAACAAGTATATGGACTAGAATATTTTGATGGGCTTTAGGGTAAGACCCATGTGAGGGGTTTTGGGCCCAATTTGGAAAATTAGGTCATAGATGGGCCATAACTGGGCCTTGAGGATTATGAGAGGTTGGACCATTGGAATGTCAAATGTTTGTACTGGAAAAAATGGTTGGGCTTTAGGGTAAGACCATGTAGAGGTTTGGGCCCAATTTGGAAAATTAGACCACATGTTAGGCTTTGGTTCATTGTTTGACTTTTAGGCCTTTGGATTAGGCCTTGGGCTTGAATCAAGCTATGTTGGGGGTAAAGTAGTCTTTTACCCCAATCATGGACTTATGGTTATGATTTGGAACCTGATTATTAATTGGGTCTTATTTTGATGTTGACAGTTCGAAAATCTATCATCCAGCAGCTTGAGTTTTGTCCGCAGGACTTCAACAGCGTGAGGTGAATTATCTTCCAATAGAAGTGGGTCAAAGGCACAAATGTCGGCCCACTAGTAGTTTTTTATAGTTAGATGATTGTCTTTGCACTACAAACAAATTGATATTTAGTGGCACACACTTTTAGTGACATTTAATTTATGCCACTAAATCAAGCCTTTAGTGGCACATTTTAGGTGTCACTATAAGAATTAATGGGTTTAGTGTCACTTTACACTTTAAGCCACTATAAGTCATATTTATTAGTGACACTTTACATTTTATGCCACTAAAAGTCATATTTATTAGTGACGGTCATAACTTAAAAATGAATCTAAGAAAATTTATATGTTTTAATTAGTTTAACTTTTATGCCA
The DNA here is from genome assembly GCF_052625555.1 of Lactuca saligna. Lineage (NCBI taxonomy): Eukaryota > Viridiplantae > Streptophyta > Magnoliopsida > Asterales > Asteraceae > Lactuca > Lactuca saligna. Next base: position 87,862,889 of record NC_136420.1, read on the forward strand.
CTAAAACTAAAAAAATATATTTAATTTTTGTTCCCCTCGTTGTTTTCCTATCCGGTGCTTTTCATTTACATTTACATTTTTCCCCTCATTTAAGTTTCAACCTAGGGCTGATAAGTGGTAAATACACTCTGAACTCAATCGCTCTATTCCATCATCGGTGCTTTAAACCCCATCGCCGCACCTTCAAGTCATCGCCCTCACTAATGTACAATTTTTCCGGTCTTCCTCGCCCACCAACGCCGCTGCATTTGCTTCATTCTCCTCATCTATGCTTTTAATTTAATAAGGTAATACCTCACGAATTTTCTTCCTCCTTCACATTCTCCTTAAATTTTTTCATGTATTTTGATTAAACCACTCGATGGAAACCTTTTTAGTATAGTCACATAGTTCGTTCACCTACTCGGAAATATGTACGATGCTGAGGTCATCCTCAATCGATACCTGGAATGAGCATGGTTAGATTAGAGATTAGTTACAAAATGCGAATCGTTCAATTTTAGAAATCGATACCTGGAATGAGCATGGTTAGATTGGGAAACTTGTCGACTGTTGGAAAGACACGTTGACTCTTAGAAGTCATCAACTCTTCTGATTCCCTGAACTATTTTACACACTGATGGTTTGATTTCCTATTCTAAGTAGTGTAAACATCTCTATAGTACTCAACTTTAAATCATCTAGTACAATCATCCTTCTTGCCATAGATATGTTATTAATGTGCTTTTTTTTTCTTTGAGTGAGTATGAAAATGTTATTAGGGTTTAAGCATTGTTTCTATTATGGTTATTAAGAATTGTTTCTGTTATCAAAGTTCATGTTTTGAATTAACTCACAGATTATTGTTCTTGTATTCATGCTTTTCTTATTAAGCATAGTTACCTTATTCTTTCTGTATAAAATGAACAAGGGATCTGATGAAGGATCTGAAGCAATTGATTTCTCAAACTACAATGCTATCAATCAACAGTCTTTGCAACATGAGACAGGTACTAATATTCAAGCATGTTCTAAACAAGGATTTAAAGAATGTATTTTCTCAAACTATAATGTTATTGTTTTGACAAAACCTCCCTATTTTGTTCCAACATATTGTGTATTTATGTGGTGTGTAGTATGGGCATGTGTTTATAATCAATTTTAATTGAAGAAATGGCATTGTATATTCATTTTTTTTCCTATTATAACATTGTACTTTGAAAAAGATTGAAAACACAAGTTATTTTTGCAATAATAAATAAATAAATAAATAAATTCAAAGTATGGTGTCCTAATAAGAAAACAACTATGAGTATAAGTGTTTAATGTTGTGATAAAAAGAAGTTAGATAAGATGCTATAATAAAAAAGTAAATAAAAGCATGATGTTATATCTTATTTTTAACCATAACAGCATCAAGTAATAGTTGTCCAAATTAAGCATATTTCACTAAAAGTATATAACTTATGCTAATAGTTGTCCAAATTAAGCATATTTCACTAAAAGTATATAACTTATGCTTAAACTGATTGAGTAATAGTTGTCCAAATTAAGCATATTTCACTAAAAGTATATAACTTATGCTTAAACTGATTGAGTAATAGTTGTCCAAATTAAGCATATTTCACTAAAAGTATATAACTTATGCTTAAACTGATTGAGTGTGGCATCTGCTGGCACTGTTTTAAGTTCTGGAGCAGCTAATTTAGAGTATCATAACTATGCAACTCCAACTGCTACATACCCGAACAATGATCCATATGGATATGGAAACATAGGATATGCAGGTTACTCTAGTCGTAGCTATCAGCAGTAGCAACCAAATCAATAATACCCTCAACAACTTATGTTCACCAATATCCAAACTACACTATAGATTCTAATGTTGCTTATACTTCTGTGGCATCTGTACAATATCAACAATATTATAATACTCATGTGGCATTTGTACAATATCGAAAAAAAATCATACTAATAGAAACAAATCCATCATTATAAAAAGTTTCAAAAATTTTAAACCAAACTAACAAGGACCAAAGGTGCTAGTCCAAAACTTTTTGGACCAAAAATAGTAATTTTCAACAAACCACATAAGCCATTTTTGCTGTTGTCTACAATATATTAACCTTTTTTTTTATTAAATGCTACTTAAAATAACTTTCATATTATAATCTTACTAAAAACTAAAAATTCCCAAAAGCTAGTCAATGCAAATAATCCCACATGTTTTTTTTTTTTTTTCCGTACTTAAAATCACCACAAGACAACCAAAAAACATATCCCATCAAACTCCATTTCAAAAAGTCGAACAACCCAGTTAGCAAAAGTATATATCATTGAAAATGAAATTCACACATAAATCAAGTAATAACAGCAGTTGAAACACAACGAAATATAAATTTTATGAATATCGATTCTTCTTTTCTTTATCCACATTACACATTGAATGTAAACCCTTGAATTTTTTTTTGAGTCCATCAGTAATATGCTTTCCTGGGGTTGCCCTACAAAATATCCACAGCAAGACTAGTGAAAAGACCATTTTGACAAAACAAAAAATTTACTTTCCTCTCCCAATTTATTACATTTCTTACCCAAAATAGATCGCCTAAAGTAAAGTAAAGAAGAGAAGAGAAGAGTAGAATGCTTACGAGAGGATTTGGTCTATGGCGATATCCAAGCATCATACGTTTTTTGTACTGCTCATAGATATCATCATCAGGTGTGACTTCCCCTGGTTGAGAAGCGCCAACACCCAAATTATCCTTCTTCACATTTCCCGCCATTATTGGATCTGCTATGCCGCTTCTAGAACTCCCCAACCCTTCACCTGCCAATTTTACATAAATACCAAAAATTATTATTATTATTATTATTATTACAGAATATTATTATATGATATTATATTACCTTCTTTCCAGCCCATTTTGGATAAGAGTCTATGGCCCACATTATCCGCCTGAATCTTTGCTCTCTCAGCAGCCTCCTTTGCTGCTTTTTGTGCAGCAACATCGTTACAAGAGGCCATGAATTTATCAAGCTCTTCCTGAGGTATATAATCACCCATATGATGACCTCTTTTCCCACCACCTAAATAACAACCATTTATATTAAATATTAAAAGGTAATCAACAAAATAAAAATAAAATCCCACGTCATATTTATTAACCTTGTAGAGAAGCAGGAGGTGGCATCTCATCTTTAGAGTGTTTTGGTTGTCTCCTTTTTTCTTCTTGTGCAGCCTTCTTCATATAAAACTCCATCATTGCTATTGGATCTGAACCTGATGGAGCAGTAGATTCACCTACAGTATAAAAAACAATGCTTCGTAAAACTAACTTTTTAAAGAATATAAAACGACAAACTATGGATATGAATTGATTACCATAATTAACCCTTTCACTTGATGATATGTGATCATTTTCAGTAGCCTCATATAAAGCTGAAGCAGGAATCTGATAATTTGGTGGTTGTTGATGTGATCTTTGAGAACTATTCACTGCAATACTCTTTCCAGCTCCTGCAATAAATTTGCAAAATTGTTAGGCCAATAAAAAAAAAAAGTTCATTTTACTTTAATTTAAAGTTATGGAACAAACCAGTCTGTGATGTTTGGGAATCCATGGAATTGGTCAGAGCTTTTTCCTCCTCAATAAGTCGATATTCATAATACTTGTAATCAGCACAGCTTTCATCAAAAAGAAACCTAAAAAGATATCAAAATCATGGCAATGGTGATCATAAAGTTTACATGACATCACATCAAAAAGAGATAGTATCATACAGATGTCAAAATCTTGTCCTATATAGATAAAAAAAAAAAAAAAATTATGAACATACTTGAAAGGGGTATCTCCGGGATTCTTTTGGCGAGTAATATGCTCAAACTGCCTTCCATTTTTGGCCACAAAACTTGCTAGTTTATCTGCAACCTTCTTTATTGTGGGATCACTTGGTGCTGCATGTCACTTAAATAACTGATTAAAACCAAGAGCATCAACATCTTACATCTCTTTCCACCAATGTTGACAGAGGTATTATGCATAAGCTGCATTCATCAGACCCCAGTAATTCAAGAATCTTTTGTCCTTTTCTCACCATTACAAAGGTAGAAGCTTTTTTTTTTACTTTTTTTACTTTTTTTAATCAAATTAAAGAAGAGACACCACCACCCGTTAACAGTTAACACCCCCACCAACATGGGGGACACATATCACCATAGCAGATGATGATATTTTGGAAAAAACAACAGAAACTACTCCTTAAGAAATACAAAGGGAAATAGGTAATCAAAAGTAAGAAACAATTACCAACATAAACTTGTTTTAATGATTGGTCAGAGACATAAGGTTGCTCCAACTTTTGCCTTTTTAATGGTAAATCACCTACTCCATTACCACCATTACTCTCATCATCTTCCTCATCTTCACTTAACTTGACAGCAGGTGCCACAAGTTTTGATTTCTGTTTAAGGCTAAATGCAAGTTTGCCAGATGAAGAGGACTTGTTATTACTAATCACAGGGTTAGGTTTTTGGGACCCTGATAAAGGTGGGCCCTTTTCCTTCTCTTGTTGAAGTTGTTTGAACCTCTCCATAAATGAACCATCGTTCACGAATAAGCTAGAAGCTTTTCCTTTCTCCATTGGTGAGAGGCAAGGTTCTTTTGGCTGTTTATAGAAATCACTGCTTGACAAGTAAGCTTACAAACTATTCAAGAAATGTAATGTAACTGAATCATATCACAAAAAAAGAGCAAATGTGCTTGAGTAATGTTGAAAAGGTTGAGTTTTGTGTTAGTTGCTTAGTATACTGATCTCACAGAATAAGCACATATTGGGCTACTTAGGTTATCATCGAAATTAAGGCTTTTGATTGTTTTAAATCTCAAAGGAGGGTGTAGATGTGCATCTTGAAAGTGCAGAATTACATAATCTTGTTGTAACAACTAGATATGCTTGAAGTTGTAACTTGTAAATTGTAATAATCACGTTTAATGCTATTGGTTATTGGATCCCTACATAATCAACTATAGTTAAAGTTGCAATAACCAGATAATCACCCTCAAAATCTCAAAGGCACATCAACACTAACCCTAAGTCGTAGTGCATATAGATGTCAATCCATCATCAAAACCTCCACGCTACAGAGATATGTCGACTACAACAATAACGTCAATCAGTAGATCAATTTTTCGATTTCATCTAACAAAGCCATAGTCATCCAAATGTTGTTAAAAAAGCTTCTAAAACTCTATTGATGTCAAATTATCCAACGATACACTATACGCAAAATTTTGGCAAAGGGAAGACCGATACTTTTTTAGCCACGCCAATTAAAATAACAGAAGTCACATGTCCAATCAACATCAAGATTCAAGAACCAAAATTTAAAGTACTCGAAAATTGAAAGATAAAAAAACACAGAAACCCTAACTCGAAACGGAGGAATTGAGTTGCAATAAGATCAGACATTCACGAACCAAAGATCATAGTTACAGATCAAAATTACATACCTGGTTGAGAAAATTGTTTATGCCCGATGAGCGGATCGGGGAATAGACCCGATATTGTGTAATTGTAGCGTGTGCTTCAGGTTTGGGGAGGATTTGGCTAATCTTATATTGCTGTCTTCTGTTAATAATTTACATTTATTCCCTCTGTTGTCTTTTATATTACAAAAAGAACCCTACCTTATTGCAAATGATGATTTTTCTCCAATTCAAATATTTTTGTTTGATTGTAAGCTTTTTTGTAATATTTATAAGGGTAAATTGTAGAAAAACTCAATCATTTATTTAGCATGATTCAGAAAAACCTATATATTTTATTTTTATGTATAAAATCCTTATATTTTCATTAACCTGAATAGTTACCCAAATATTTTTTTTTTAAGAAATTATCGGTTGTTTTGTATTATGTCGTTTATCTTTTTGTTTTTAAATTGACATGGAAAAAAGAACTAAGCTACGTCACTTATTTTTGTTTGAGTAAATGGTTGTTGAGCAAATGGTTTATTTCTCACGTTTTACCTTGGACAAGAGACAACGTCACTTATTTTGTTTTCATGTTAACCTAAAAACGAAAAAGATAAATGTCATGTCACAATATAATCAATAATTTCTAAAAAAACATGGATATTTAGATTAATATAAAAGGTAATTGAAAATGTAAGGGGTTTTCTGCATATAAACAAAACATAAGAGTTTTTCTGAATGTTAGTAGATAAATTGTTATATTATTTTTGTTTTTTTACCTTATTTATAAATATAAAAATATTTTGTTGGTTTGATAAATTTATAATGCTCAACATTTCACAAATACAAAAGCAACAAATTATGATAAGTAAAATATTTATGCAAAGTTTATGATCTAGTCAATTAATAATATGTCTATTTAAAGGTTGAATGAAGTCTTGTCTTAGAATTCATTGTATTTTATAGACCACTTTGTTTTCATGGTCAAAGTTCAACAACATGTCACATTTTGTCCAAAATTATGCATTTCGTTGATATTAAACGTTTTAGAATCATCTAAAATATTATGAGTATCAATCATTATAAGATAAACAAAGATAGAGAATTTTCATGAACTAAAATTTTTCTTTTATAACATTCTAGAAGGACAAGAATGTGTTATTGAAATCTTTGATGGGTGCAAAAAAATAACAAAAAAAAATTCATTTATTTTTCTCTCAAATTAAAACATGTCACATATTGTCCACAATCAAATTAAGAGCAATTCGTTTATTTTGGAAAATCTATTAAATTATAACATTATATTCTCAAATTGTCTCATTACACTATACTTTAGAAAATCTAATACTAATTCATGATTATACAACAAGTTTAAAATTAAAGCCCTATAATATGAAAAAAAAAAAAAAAAAAAAAAAAAAAAAAAAAGAAAGAAAGATGTATCATCGTTGTAATAACTATAATCAATGAAAAATACATCAATTTTTTATAAGATTCATTTTACTATTCAAAAAATAATTAAGATAACAAATAAATAAAAGTACAGGAATACAACTTTACAACGAAACCTATTTGTTGGATCTATTGTATTTCATGTGGCTCTTAACAAGTTGACCGGCGGCAATTGCCGACATGAGAGACAATTCTCCGGCCAAAACAGACCCGGCGACCACCTTCGCCAACTGCCGTGCATTAGATCCAGGCGACACCTTGTTTGCACCCTTCACCCCAAGCAAATTCAAGCACGCCGATTGTGAAGCCAATTGCGTCCCGCCACCCACCGTCCCCACCTCAATCGACGGCATCGTCACTGAAACATGAAGATCTTTGCCACCATTCACGGCCTCCATCATGGTAATACAGTGTGAGCTTTCCACATTTTGGGCCGGATCTTGTCCGGTGGCTAAGTACACTGCCGACACGATATTACTTGCATGGGCATTGAACCCACCTAAAGCTCCGGCCATGGCTGATCCAGTCAGGTTCTTTAGCATGTTTAGTTCCACCAACGAAGCTACATCAGTTTTCAACACCTTCTTCACCACCTCCTCTTTTATGATTGCTTCACATACCACTGATTTGCCACGGCCTTCGATCCAGTTGACAGCAGCCGGTTTCTTGTCGGAGCAGTAGTTGCCGGAGATGCCGATGATGTCCATGTCCGGGAAATCGGACTGGAGATAATCCAAAACGTTTTGAACACCTTTTGAAACCATGTTCATCCCCATTGCATCTCCGGTGCTGCATGTAAACCTCATGTATAGATTCTTTCCGGCCATCGCACATTGAATGGTTTGAAGCCTTCCAAATCTACTTGACTTGTTGAAAACAGAAGCTAGAGTCTGGAAATTGAGTGGTTCCTCCAAGAAAAACTTCAACTCTGACGCTCTCTTGGCGGTGGCAAACCGGACAACCGGAGCTCTAGTCATGCCATCTTTAAGGAGGATACTGGTGGCACCACCGGAAGCGTTGATGGCTTTACAACCCCTATTGGTACTAGCCACAAGACACCCTTCTGTGGTCGCCATCGGCACCGAGAACTCCATTCCGTCGAGCAATAACGGCCCGGCGATACCCACCGGAATTTGAACATAACCCACCGGCATCTCGCAACACTGTCCTAATATTGATTCGTAGTTGAAACCATCTAATGGTAAACCTTCAAGAGACCTTCCTGTTATCCTCTCCAAAGCTTGTCGCCTGATGAACGCTGCACGTTTACAGTCCCCAAGCTTTGATTCGAGCGAGTATGAGGGTGTTTTTCCGGTAACTACAGCTTGTATCACCTCCTCGTCTTCCGGCGTAGCCGTGAGGCACTCAACGGCAGTGGTGGACTTAGGGAGTGGAGTTAGAAAATCTGTATAGAGAGAAAAAATTTACATACTGATTACTTAACTTGTTTGCGTACAAAAATTAAAAATTTATCCCGACATTGATGATGATTTATACCTTGATCGGAAATCTTGGTAACGCAGCCGGCGGAGTTGGTTGAATGGATGATCTCTTTGGCGTTTGTTTCTTCAAGTTCATCGTCTTCTTCTTCATCTGGAAACGGCATGGACTGGAGGAAGTTCATACCGAAGAAACCAAGAAAATAGACGAAGGAGGCGACAAAGCAGACGACAGCAGCCATCTCCGATAAGGTGAGATAGAGAGGGGTGGCGGTGTGGATCTTTTGGCGGAAGGTGACGAAGAGGTAACTGATAACGGAGAAGAAGAAAGCGAAGAAGATGGTGTTAAACAGAGGGAATGCATTAGATTTTGAGCAATCCACCACTTTCTTGTCGTTCGACTTGGGGAATTGGTCATCGGCAACGGCGAAGGATTTCATTTTAATCTCTAGTAGGTGGTGGCCTCCGGTGTGGTGGATTGATTAAAATGAGAGGCTTTTTCCGATGATAAGTGGATAACATATAGAGTGCTATTTATAGATGCAAATGTAACGCCGGCTTAGTAGAAAGATTCTACTTCCTCGAAGTTACATGGGGAGGAGGACTTTATTCGTCATTTTGTCTTTTAACTCTTTATAGAATACAATATATGTTTGTGCCCTAGTACACGCCAAGCATACACACGAGAGCTAATAGTTTTTAGGGAGAATGACTTAAAAGCGGAATTAAATTTCGACATTGTTTAGTTTTAATCATTAAACTTTTTTTTATTATCTATTTGTCACTAAACTATTGAAACTGTTCACATTTTACTTTTATGACCGGCAACAACCGGTCATAAAGGTAAAATATGAACACTTTCAATAGTTCAGTGGCAAATAAATAATAAAAAAAAGTTTAATGATTAAATGTGAAAAAAATTGAAAGTTCGTTTCCATCTACCGGTAATAAGGGTAAAATATTACCAATTTCAATAGTTCAGTGATAAATAGATAATAAAAAAAAGTTTAGTGACTAAATGTGAACAAAATCAAAAGTTCGTTTCCCTCTCAAAAAAAGATTAATGATTAAATATGAACAAACTTTCCTCTTGTATTATGGTTTAGTTAATTATGTATTTTTGTTAAATTTTAATAACATCTGTTGATGAAGGAATCTATGAAATAAAAAAACAAAACCCCAAAAAATATATAAAAGACAAAAACGAAACCAATATTAGATGTATAATTTTTATGTTATAAAACTATGTAATATTATATGTATAAAAGTAACGATCGGTTCCTGGTATGTATTTAAACTTATAATTTATTCATTTTTATAGAGAAACTCGATGAGTCGGAGGTCCCAAACTCGTCGAGTAGAGATTTTTCGAACCGTGGATTTTAAGAACCCAACTCGACGAGTTGGGAGACCTCAGTTTGACGAGTTGGCTGGGTAAAATGAAACCCTAATTACGGAGTTTTGCAGTCTATTTAAACTCCTTAACCCAAGGTGTTGGCCTCATCTCCAGCCTCCACTATCCATAACCCTAATCTCGAAACCCGAAGCCATTTTTATGATTGTTGCTAATCTTGTGCATTCTTGGTGAGTTTGAAGAAGAGGAAGCTTGAAGGAGGAGCAAGAAAGTGTAGGAGGAGAGTAAATCCAAAAGTTGGGCTTCATTTCTGATTCATCTGAGGTATAAAGTTTCAACCTTGTCCATGGCATACTCTGTTCTAGTTTTAGGATGCTTTCGTTCGTGTTTTAGTCCAAGTATATTAGTTGTTGGGATTTGGACATCTCATTTGGGCAAACCCTTCAGATCAAGGGTCACGATGGGACTTCATGGCATAAAGGTGCCAACTTTATGGCCATGAAAGTCCGCTGCAACCTTTGGACAATAATTTCGGCTTTCTAAGCCCCATTAGGTCATGCATGCGAGAAAGATTGGAACTTTACATGACCAATTTATGCCTTAAGTATGTCACTATCTGTTGAAATTTATTTGTCTGTATGCTAGGATATATTATGTGGTAGTGGTAAGGGGGTGAAATAGACCTCTTAATCAGTTGAAAGAGACCGAAGGGGTGGGCCAGCACCCAGATATGCTAAGGAGGTACCGGTTGAAAGAGACCGAAGTGATAGGCCAGCACATAAATATGCTAGGCAATATGTGATTTATGTGCTTATATGCTAGGATATTATGTGGTAGTGGTAGGGGTGAAATAGACCTCGTAACCGGTTGAAAGAGACCGAAGGGGTGGGCCAACACACATATATGTTAGGCAGTTACCAGTTGAAAGAGATCGAATGGGTATGCCAACACCCAAATATGTTAGGCAGTGAGCGGTTGAAAGAGACCGAAGGGGTAGGCCAGCACCCGGAAAATACCAAACCATTGGTTTTTTATTTCGGTTTCGATTTTTCTTTTTTTGTTTTTTATACCCTTTTGAGGGTTTTGTTTTTTTTTTATAGATTTCTTCTTCAACAAATGTTGTTAAAATTTAATAAAAATACATAATTAGCTAAACCATAATGCAAGAGGAAAGTTTATTCACATTTAGTCATTATTTTTTTTTAGAGGGAAACGAACTTTCGATTTTGTTCAGATTTAGTCACTAAACTTTTTTTCATTATCTATTTACCACTGAACTATTGAAATTGTTCATATTTTACCTTTATGACCGGTTGTTGCCGGTCATAAGGGTAAAATGTAAACAGATTCAATAGTTCAATGGCAAATAAATAATGCAAAAAAGTTTAGTGACTAAATATGAACAAAATCGAAAGTTCATTACCTTTTCAAGTAATTACCCCTAATTTTTAATAGGTAAATTGTAAACTTATTTTTAACTAGTTTGTATTAAAATTATCTTTTCAAATAGTTTAATACCTTTTTAAAACAGCAAACTATCATAATGTCTACTTTAGCTTCTTACGATTTCTTTTAGAACTTATTCTCTTAAATTTCCGGTCTCATATATATAATGAGTTTTAACAAATATGATTCAAACACTACAAGAAGACTGGGCAACAGCGGCGACGACTGTCGTCGCTAAAGGGTCGAGAAGTCGCCGCTAATACCTTTAGCGGTGATACGTCGCTGTAAATGCGTCATTGGTATTGCTTCGTCGCTAATACACCGGTGGTCGCCGCTAAAGGTTGAATGTCGCCACTAATGACCTGTCGTCGCTAATACTGCTCATCGCCGCTAGTCATTTGTCGTCGCTAATACTGCTCATCGCCGCTAGTCATTTGTCGCCGCTAATATGTCGCCACAATATATCATAACCTACTTCTTTGAAACATGCATTGTTGTATAAGCTCGACCCCCATCTGTTTACAATTACTTGTTTTGCACGACATTCTGTGTTTGACACCAAACGCCTAAAAAAATTTGGCGTTTGAAAATGCTCGACTACCTTCGCCCAAATTTCATGTGACATACCATTGGGGGGGGGGGGGATGTTTAATGCGGCTGGGATATCTGCAGGCCCCCCGATTTCCTTAAAATAAGAATGAACTTTACTTATTCGGCCTCTGTAAACTTTTGCAAGAGTCGAATCAATACTCCGCAACAATTGAGCACGCTCCTGATCCATATTAACCTTATCCAAATCAAATTTATTCTGCAAAATACAAAAAATTTAGTTAATTAAATAACAATCACAACTAAACTTAAAATTGTATCCAAGTTACCTTTAGATGCACAAAATATTGCGTTCCTTAAGGCGGGGGAAACATTGTCCCAACCAGATACATTTAAAGGGACGTTGTTCCACAAATACCTCCCAATTTCATGTGTGAACCAATTACCACGCTTCCCGACAGGGGAATATATATGTGATCTCCCTGTCAAAATCCAAATCCATGGGGTTTCCCTTGTTTTCCCGTATCAACTTTCCCAACTCGATATTTTTTGACATGCCCATTCTTTTTTTGGAAGCTCGGCTGAAAAAATACAATTAAAAATATTAGTCACGATAACTTATTATAAAATAATAAAAATAGTTAATAAATATATCATAATAAAACTCACCATCATGTTCGTGCTGACCACGACCAAATCCTATTGGAGGTGGTGGATCCCTGGCTCCATCACCTCCATGTCCAAGCCCCATAACATCGGTCATCATGGCCAAGAGTATCGCCCAAGTAAACCTCATATGTAGCCTGTAAATTACAAGATGTACAATATAGAAATACAATATAAATAAAAGTTAGTTACCCTACGAAATTATAAGATATACAATATAGACAAACAACATAAATAAAAGTTAGACAAACAATATGAATTAAATGTACATTTCAAACAAAGTTTCTGTTAAAAAAAAAAATTGATTTTTTTAATCAGAATCTTCATCATATACTTCAATGTCTTCTTCATCAGTATCATAATCAGAATCGTCATCATCATAATCAGTCTCTTCATTGGAAACATTATCGATTCTACCCATTGGCGGTACTTCAGTCTCGTCTTCATCGTCATAATCAGCATTGTTTTGAGCTACATCAACATTGTTTTGAAAGTATTGTGAGAAGTCGATAAAAAGTCTAGCTCCAGATGAAGAGTTGTTTTGAACTATGTCAACATTTTCGGTCTCCACATTGTCAACATCTTGGACAGAGTCACTGTAAGCATTTTGAACACGAGCATTATCGGACGGTAGATCCCAAATATTTCGATGATTAACATGCTCGACGACACAACGAGGGTTGTTTTAGTTTTTTCGATGATTAACAGGCTCACAGATGTAGAACACTTGTTTGGCTTGCGAAGCATATATGAGTTGATCATCTTGGTACGCTTCTTTTTCTGTGTCGATACTTATGAAATTATCATCAGGAATATCTCCCGCATCGAACCACTTGCACCGAAATATTACAATCGAATAATCATATGGATATTACACCTCCATAATCTCTTCTAACTGACCATAATATTTCTCTCCATTCTCACCAACCGCTAGAACCCCAGAGTTTTGCATTTTGCGTTGTGCATCTCGAATAAGTATCATAAACCTTACACCGTTGACTATGCACGCGGTGTAAGTAGAAACATCCATTTGTGAACCCATTGAAAGGGCGGACAACTCTTTGTGGGATTCTGGAGAGTTTTCTTTTTCCATCTGATAAACCTATTAAACATATGTTGATGTGTTATGTATTCTTGATTCGTTATATTTATCAAAGATATTGGTTTATTAATTATTATTACCTTTTCAATAAACCAGTTGGGAAATTCGGTTTTTTCGTCACTTTCAGGATGTTCATATTTGAATTTTCTATATCGATGAATATATATATATATATATATATATATATATATATATATATTTGATGAATGGAAAAAAGTAACAATAAATAATGAAAGATAATTAAAAGTAAGAACACTTACTCGATGTATTGTTTGACTTCTTGACAACTATTCAATATAAATCATTCTATATTACGTTTCTCCCTTATATCAAGACGTTTGATTTGCGTTGCGCTCGTCGGTCGACACTTGGACTCAAACATCCAAAATTTTGTTTTTTTAATGACAACGTCTTCGTTTCTTTCAAGGCGATTGACATCTCGAAGGTACATCGAACAAAATGACAAAGCTTCTTCAGTAATATAACCTTCAGCTATACAACCTTTCAGCCTCTCCTTATTTTTAACATAGTTTTTTAGTTTTTTCATATACCTTTCAAACGGATACATCCATCTCATACATACCGGGCCTCCGGCAATCTCTTCATCAGGTAAATGCAAAAGTAAATAAATCATAATGTCGAAAAATGTTGGAGGATAAATCAACTCTAACTTGCACAAGATTCTAATAATGTCGTCTTTTGCTTTCCTCATATCCTCCACCTTTAGTTTTCTGGAGCAAATTTTATTGAAAAACATACAAATATCTACAATTGGTGTAGAAGTTTCTTTGTCCAATAACTCTCTAACTCCAATCGGTATCAAACGTTGCATAAGAATGTGATAGTCATGAGATTTCAACCCAATAATGTTAGTATCATTATCTACCACATTCTTACTGATGTTAGATCCAAACCCATCAGGAAATTTAACATCTCTTATAAATTAACAAAACATTTTGCGGTCAGGTTTCTTGAATGAGTAACTTGCATGTGGTCTAGTGAACTTGTTACCCTTTTTTTGCATCCATTGATTACGCCGGATAATTAGATTTTTCAAGTCCTCATGTGCATTTGATGTGTCTTTACTCTTATCATTCATCATAGAAGTACCCAAAAGACTTTCACTCACATTTTTCTCGACATGCATCAAATCTATGTTGTGCTTCAGCTGCAGAGAAGAACAAAAATATGCTACGTTTTGACCAGTTCAACTCGAATCCTTGACGATCCATGTTTTCCTTGAGAGTGTTAGGATGTTTACCCGGTTTACGAAGTATTAGACGACTTATTTGCTCTTGTATGTCTTCATTAGTAAAGTGTCTCGGAGCGGGTCTTGTCTCGGGTTGCCCGTTAAATTTCAAACTCAATCTTAATGGATCATCAGCTTCTAAGAACCGACGATGACCAATATAAACAACTTTTTTTACTGCACGGTACGAGGGAGTGTCTTCATTGCAAGTCAGGCATACTTTATACCCTTGTCCGCTCCAGCCCGATAAACTACTACGAGCCGGAAAGTCATTTATTGTCCATAACAACATAGCTTTCATCGTGAAGAATGTGTTTGTTGTTGCGTCTTTAATACGTACGCCTGATTGCCACAAAAACTTAAGCTCTTCCACTAACGGCCTAAGGAAAACATCTATATCCTTTCCAGGCGCTTTAGGGCTAGAAATCAACAAGGTCAACATGAATGATGACTCTTTCATACAAAGCCATGGTGGCAAATTGTATGTGGCGAGTACAACCGGCCACGTACTATGCGGATTACACATGTTACCAAATGGATTAAAGCCATCAGTTGCCAACCCTAGACGTACGTTTCGAGGTTCACTCGAAAAGTCAGGGTAATCTACATCAAACTTTTGCCAAGATTCTCCATCAACGGGATGACGTATCATACCATCTTCTGATCTCCCAATACTATTCCATATCATAGATTTAGAAGTGTACCGTGAACAATAGATACGGCGTAGTCTAGGGGTCACTGGAAAGTACTGTAGCACCTTATGAGCCACTTTCTTACCCTTGGTGTTTTTATCAATCCACTGACTCTCTTTACAAACGGGACAAACTTGCAATGACTTGTGTTCCTTTCAGAAGAGAAAACAATCATTTTTGCACACATGTATTGACTCGTACCCCAAACCTAACTTCTTCAGTTTCTTTTTTGCTAAATAATATGAACGGGGAACCTAGTTGTCTGGTGGAAATGTCGAATGCAACAACTCAAGGAGTTGATCAAATGAACTATCAGTCCATTTGTTGTTGACCTTCATATGCATTAGCTTTGCTAAAAAATCAAGGAAAGAAAACGTACAACGAGGATATAACTTGGTTTTGACTGCCTCTAACAACTCTTCAAAATCATCATAGACACCGCTACCCCCTGTATTCGAGGTTCCTTCATCGAGGTTTGTATCATTTTCTCTCGACTCCCACATAACATCATCAATAACATCAGTCATCTCGTTGCTTGGCGATACAACATCTACAACTGGATGGATTAAAGGTCCACTGTGATATATTCAGGTGTTGTATGATTGAATGAAACCATATATATGAACATGATGTCTCATTGCTTTCAGATCCATGAAATAACGATTATCACATTTCTCACACGGACATCTGGTTTCACCTTTACAATCTAGGTGTAACATGGATCTCTCGACAAAAGAGTCGAGTCCTAGCTGGAACTCGGGAGATTGACGATGTGGATTAGTAGTCCAGCTTTTATCAATAGACATGATGCAACTGAAACATAATTTAGTGTTTAAGTTTTACTCTACGGAAAACAAAAATCAAGAAGAGTATTCATAAAGTTAATGATTCAAAAAGTATCCCAAAATGGGTACACATGAACAAATAATCAGAAATGGATAAAGTATTACATGTATATATATATATATATATATATATATATATATATATATATATATATGTATATATATATACACCCGAGGAGCAAAGAGAAAGTATGTTGCTATAAATTTAGTTAAAATTTTTAAACCAATTTTATTTTATTTTAATATTAACATTAACTTGATTTTAAAACCACTTTAATTTGATTTTACAATTAATTTATTTTTTTTATATTTTTTTAAAATTAATTTAATTTTATTCTATAATTAAATTAAAATTACTAGAAGTATGTTGATATTAATAACCTAATTAAGCTAAAGTTGTAATGACCAACATTAAGTCACTAAAAGTATGTTACTATTAAGTTGGTTTTATAATTGATTCAATTTGATTTTGTAAAGGTAAGTTAATTTGATTCTAAAGATAAATTAATTTGATTTTCTAATTAAACAAAATCAAACAAATGTATATATACATCCAATTTCAATTTCATGCCAAATTTCATTTTTAAGCCAATGTGGTACAAACGAAAATTTCAAAAACATACTCAAAATGTATAAAACCTTCCCACAAATCTGAAAAATGATACAATATTCCAACAAAATGCACAAACACGTTTTATCTCAAAATACAAACATAATCACTCAACAAAATTGAAAATTACTAACAATTTAATTTAACTCAAAATTTATTTAAGTATTAAAAAAGTATATATATATATATATATATATATATATATATATATATATATATATATATATATATATATATATATATATATATATATATATATATAACCTAATTAAGCTAAAGTTGTAATGACCAACATTAAGTCACTAAAAGTATGTTACTATTAAGTTGGTTTTATAATTGATTTAATTTGATTTTATAAAGGTAAGTTAATTTGATTCTAAAGATAAATTAATTTGATTTTCTAATTAAACAAAATCAAACAAATGTATACATACATCTAATTTCAATTTCATGCCAAATTTCATTTTTAAACCAATGTGGTACAAATAAAAATTTCAAAAACATATTCAAAATGTATAAAAACTTCCCACAAATCTGAAAAATGATACAATATTCCAACAAAATGCATATCATCCAACAAAATGCACAAACAAGTTTTATCTCAAAATACAAACATAATCACTCAACAAAATTGAAAATTACTAACAATTTAATTTAATTCAAAATTTATTTAAGTATTAAAAAAGTATATATATATATATATATATATATATATATATATATATATATATATATATATATATATATATCCGAGGAGCAAAGAGAAAGTATGTTGCTATTAATTTAGTTTAATTTTTTAAACTAATTTTATTTTATTTTAATATTAACATTAACTTGATTTTAAAACTACTTTAATTTGATTTTAGAATTAATTTATTTTTATCTTTTTTTATTTTTTTATTTTTTTAAAATTAATTTAATTTTATTCTATAATTAAATTAAAATTACTACAAGTACGTTGCTATTAATAACCTAATTAAGCTAAAGTTGTAATGACCAACATTAAGTCACTAAAAGTATGTTACTATTAAGTTGGTTTTATAATTGATTTAATTTGATTTTATAAAGGTAACTTAGTTTGATTCTAAAGGTAAATTAATTTGATTTTCTAATTAAACAAAATTAAACAAATGTATATATATACATTCAATTTCAATTTTATGCCAAATTTCATTTTTAAGTCAATGTGGGATAAACAAAAATTTCAAAAACATACTCAAAATGCATAAAAAATTCCCACAAATATGAAAAAGGATACAATATTCCAACAAAATGCATACAATCCAACAAAATCCACAAACACTTTCTACCTCAAAATACAGGCATAATCACTCAACAAAATTGAAAACTACTAACAATTTAATTTAATCCAAAATTTATTTTAGTAAAAATATAATTAATAATTTCTAAAAGATTAATTAATCTAAGGTGTAACAGCCGGATTTTTCAGGTATCTTGTATATTTGTGTTTTTGGTGATTTGAGAGGGGACTCGGCAAGTTGGAGCTCAGACTCGCCGAGTAGGGACGCGGATCTGGTCACGGGATCGCGCCTGGACTCGGCGAGTCCAGGATATGGACTCGGCGAGTCAGCGCTGTGTAATGAAACCCTAATTTCTCGGGTTTGAGACCTATTTAAAGGGCCTAATGGCCGTCATTTGTGCTCACCAGTCCCTTGAGTGAAACCCTAATCGAGTGTGAGAATTTGGAGAAAAGTAAGAGGCCATTATTGATCTTGGAGGTGTCATTGTTGCAAGGAAGGAGAAGAACTAGCCAAGGGAAAGCAAGTGGAGCCACTTTTGAGGGTTTGGAGTCCAGAACATCACTATTGTGGTAATAATTTCGAGTTATCTTCTTCCTTGTTGTTGTTTATCTAGATTTAGGGTTTGTTGAACCCTTTTGTGGCAAGATCTAGTGTCCTCTTGGTCCCTTATGAGGTTTGAACCATAGATCTGGACCCTTAGAGGTCCAGAGTGTCCCTTTACCCAAGCTTTTTGGGAATCAATGGAGGTTTTGGATTGGAATCCTCATGCCTTAGGTCAAAACTCCATTTATGAGCCATGGGGTGTGTTATGGGCACCAAGATAGAAGCTTTACGTGATGAATCAGTTTAGGGAGGCCAGATCTATAGATTGTGGAAGCAGATCTGACCTTAGAAGCAAGCTGGAGTGGTTGCATGGCATGGACTCGCCGAGTCTGTTCATCAGACTCGGCGAGTAGTTTGAAGATTGCCTTGGGATTGCTCAGTGAGTGGTCCAATCGAGTCATGGGTAGACTCAGTGAGTCAGGGTGAGTTGGAGAGGGATGACGAGTGGGCTGAGTCAAACTGGGACTCGCCGAGTTGTTCTTGAGACTCGGCGAGTTGAGTCGGGGTGGCCCCGCGATTCTTCCAGGTGAAACTCGTCGAGTAAGGGGGGGATACTCGACGTGTAGGAAGGGAATTACAAAGGGTTGGTAAAAACGTCTAGACTCGCCGAGTCGCCGTAGCACTCGCCGAGTCCGGTCAAAGTTGACCGTTGACCGTTGACCAGAGTTGACCTGTGTTGACTTCTTAGGGATAGTCAACCTTAGAGATATAAAGTGTTAATTAGAGACATATGATGTTATAGGAGGATTAGAGCTCGGAGGATCGAGCACGAGGGATTTCCAGGATTCGTGAGATACCGAGATACGCGAGGTGAGTCTTCTCACTATACTTTACCTTGAGTAGGTAACCAGAGTTATGTGATAGAGTATTTGTATGCTATGTATGTTATGTGTTGTACTGCATTATTTCTATGTGATTTATGTGGTGCATGTTTATCAGAGTTAGAACCTGAGGGTTCACAGGGTTTGGGTGCACAGACCCACAGAGTTATAGCCTCGAGTGGCTAATATGTGTTATATGTGGTATTTTGGGGAACTCACTAAGCTTTGTGCTTACAGTGTTTGATGTTATTGTTTCAGGTACTAGTGACGACCGCGGGAAGGCGCCGGCTTGATCCGTACACACACACTCGGAGTTTTTACATTGTGATCTTGGGATTTTGTATTGACCTATATTGGATAATTAATATGGTTGTTTGATGAATATTAATCGAATTATGTTTTATAAGAAAATTGAAAATTTTGTTTTGAAATTTACGGTGTTACAATTTGGTATCAGAGCCTTGGTTTGAGGGATTCGGGTACACCTTCGGGAGTATTTGAACTCAAACTGAGGAATTGGAAAGATATTTTCAAAAGAAAACCTAACTTTTCTAAGAGTAAAAGATTTTTTTGAAAAAGAAACAAATTCCAGGAAGACACGTGTGTACGATCAGTCAGCGCCCGAACGGTGAATTCCCAAAATACCTTTATATTATGTAATATTGATATTGATATGATGTATCTGATGGGTTTTGGTCATAAGACATCCTATGTGCTCATACAAACCCTACTGCTTGGATCTAGGTTTCTCTATTGTACATGCTTTGAATCCAAGACTATAAACCCTAATTCTAGCATACAAGTAATCATATTAATATGTAATTAGGTTTAAGATCATACCTTGATTGTTATGTAGCAACAACAATCCCAATTCCTCCTTGTATTGACTTTGGAAGGCTTAGAGTCACAAGTGTCACTCCTCTAATGGCTTACAAACTCCATAAGCAAGAGGATTAAGAGGAGAGAGGATGGAGGCTACCAAAAACGTGTAGAAACCCTAACAAGAAGCTTAGCCCCGTTTTTGAGCCTTAATGGATCTTTATATAGTTGGGCTATTAGAGTTATCTAACAAGGAAACCCTAATATGAATGCTTAAGCCCTAAGCAACCCATAGACTCCTTTAATTAAGCCCATGGATGATTTCCTTATGAGTTTCCCATTAGAATTCGTCCATCCCTTAATATAAGGCAATCCATGGCCCAAATCATAATTATCTTATAATTACAATTCCAGTCCCTTAAGTTTAATTAATCTCTTTTATTCACAAAACTAATTACCAATTAATTATTGACTAATATTAATTAAACAATATGATTTCTCCTTTAATATATTATTCCCATAATATATTAATAAATCATATTTAATCCCTTCTCTCCATAATTCATCCTATCAAGTTGCTTTGGTGAAGGCAACCCAAAAGGACCATGCACCATCGGGTCAAGTACATACCAAAATAGTTATGGACTTAGACACTAATCCAACAGTATCTGCATGCTAGAGTAGGCTAGGTATTGCTAATAGGACTAGAATGGCCTGATTTGTGATGCCTTAGCATAGGGAGGGGTGAGCTGCTATGAGATGCTTGAGAGTGAGTAGGTAGCAGCGAGGGGCTTATGAGAGATCTATTAGAGAGTGGTCTATGCATGATAGAGTACTTGGGATTTGGGATCCGATTCTAGAGTACTTGGGATTTGGGATCCGAACTTTGAATCGTCCTTTGATAGTTGTTTAATTATTTTAGTCAGAACCAATTCTAGTCCCTTTTCCCTCTAAATGCGTTGGACATTTGGAAAGTTTTAGAATGGTCAAACATTAAAGCATTTGCAATCGATCCTATACCCGAAGCGTATGGGACACGACGCACAATGTTTTATTTTCTATGTTCTCAAAATTCGAATTGTGAAAAGGAATGTCGTAATCATAATCGAAATTTTAAGAACACACTATGTACCTTTGACTAAATTTATTAACATTCCACAACCTAATCCTTTAGATTTGAAATGAAGCATAATATTCTCTCCCTTAATTAGAGCAAAACAACTATACAACCCTTACGACTTTGCAAGGTATAACTCTTGTTTTTCTATAATTAATATTGCCAACTTGCAAAACTTTCCATAATAATCATACAATCATAACTTTTATGCTCCCACTATCATGATAATTATTATAAAACATAACACTTATGCTCCCACTAGCTTCGACATGTATTCATAAACATCTTAACTTTCAAAAAAACAATACTTATTGAATTTATTAAGTTCATGTTTCTAATACTTAGTGCTTTGATAATCTTTTCTCAAGGCTTCTTGAACTTATACACTTTTGCCTTAGATAGTTCATATGTGTGTCTTAACAATTAAGACTAATTGCCAAACCTCACAATTCAAATTATGGAAAGGGATGTCGTAACCATGATCGAATTCGAGAATGCAATTTTACAATCACTATCTTTTAAAATCTTTCTTAGTGAAAGCATTTCCTCACAATCATTTTCATGAAGGAGGAAATCTTATGACACTTAGATTTAAATGGTGTATATGTTCCTATCCATGTGAATTTGTTAAAAACAAAATTTATGACAAATTCAAACTCATATGGACCGAACTTTCTTAATCTTGATTTCTTGCCTTATGGTAGTACAGTTGCCCACCACGTCTTCCAAGTAGTTAAGCAACTCACCTTTCCCTATCAATGTACCTTTCATTGATTAAGGTGCCTTGCCTTTTATGCGTTCAAAATGAGAACTCATAGGACTCACATGCATAATTAACTCAGTTGGAACAGCACATAATCAAAATATTCTCAACACGATAGGTTGTAAACCTCAACTCGTGTGCTAGTGATGATCAATAAGGTTTATTTGATTTGTTCTTGAAACTTTTCAAGACCATTAAGACTCCCACTGACTCCTTGACATATACGATTCTCTTGTCAATAAACATTTGTTGACAACCAAATATTCAAGAGTTAGTGTAGCTTTTATCAAAACACTTCATAAATTGGTCCAAGTTGGTCTTTGTCTTATTCAAGACATCACAACTTTCCACATTTTATGAATGTTATAAACCTTTAATACTTTTCACTCATTGCCACAATCTTAACTTTAAGACTTGTTATTGGAACGAAGTATGATAGACTTCTTGATTTAACCATTTCTTCAATCCTTGATTCCTCTTCTTAAACATACAATTGTACTAAGACTTACTTAGAGGATCAATTGAGACATGGTTCTTAATCATTAAGACCCATTATAAAGCATAAAAGCTACTCTCCCTTCTTCTTAGAATGGAGAAACTTTTATCTTTCTGTCTACTTGATTCTTCTTGTTCGTTCTACTATTGATCTAAACCCTTTAATCAATTCAGAATTACACTTAATCTTGTAAGTGTAATCATATTTACTAAGCCTTTAGTAAATCATGACGAATATCTTTGTTACTCTTATGGTGAACTTGATCAACACACAACTTTGTGTACTCGATCTCCTAGTCCTTCACTTGACACTTTGTCAATGAATTAGTCTAATTTCCAAATATGAAATTTCTCATTCATCGTGCAACCAGGTTGTATGATTCCAAGTTTCTGTCCAATTGAAACTTGGGCGATGAGAAACTCTCCCAATTTAGTAAATTCTTGACTTTCCATAACACAATAAGAAACAAATCCATTATTGCTAATAATTTTAACATCAATTTCTCATACACGCCATTGTAAGGATAAATAAATAAAATTTAAAATCAAAAATTTATTTTATTGCGGAAAAATTTGTCCTTACAATGCAACTCATTGAAAAACTTATGCTAATACATCTTTCTTAGCAATCTAATTCTAACTCTAAGTAGTAGCTCAAGAGTCTAATCTTCGAGAAATGCGATCGAAATCCATTCCTTCACGGTTAGATTCTGCTCACTTCTTCCCTTAAGCTTCTTTTCTTTTCTTTGATCCTTCTAAACATCAATTGTAATCTTATCACATTATGTATTCAGAATCTAGAATGAAGCTTAAAAGAGTTAGTCAATGGATTTTACCTAAATTAGAGCTATACGTTTCGACTCTCCCATCTCTTAGATCTCTTAGGTAAATAGGGCAGCTTCGTCTCCAATGCCCCTTCTCTTGGCAATAAAAGCAAATTGACTCTTTTTGGAATAGGACATGGAACTACTTCAGACATCGCCTTTCTCTTATGATAAATCTTTTCAATCATAGCATGTCTTTCGTTGCCATTGTCTATATCCATAGAGGTCTCGAAGGCAGATTCACCAATCAACTTTGCTTTTCTATTGCGCCAAACCATTGCTGATTCAGCAACAATAAGCATATAGGTGAAATCTATAAGGGTCACGTCGCGGTTCATGTGACATCCCCATTTTCACGGCCAGAAAAGACCGATTTTGTTTATGCTTTATGAAAATCAGAGTACTTCATTTTATAAAAAGGTTGCGGAATTTGTTCCCAGAAAAACACGATAAATACGTTATTAAAACATTTTCGAAGAAACGTATTTTTATTCATCTTAAAAAGTTTGGGATGTCATCGTTAATACAGAAACATAAGCATAAACAGAACTTACAATTATTTACACTAGTGATCTACATCTCTTTAAATCTCTCAGTGTAATGTCACTTCATTTCGTCACCTGTGGTATCCATAAACTGAGTGGGTCAGGTTGGGAAACCTGGTGAGTACATAGGGTTTTCAACCCACAATAATATAATTATTATGTTTAATCAAACAATCAACCCAATTACCCATCCCCATTATCTTTTTTACTCTTTAAGGATTTAACCTAAGAGTCATCTATCCTTCATTCGTTTATTCCGAAGTCCCTTACTTCCAGGGTTCTAGGACTGGAACTAAATCCATAGCTGCCAATGTTCGTTCATAAAGCACTAATTCCATAGCTGCTATAGTCTATTCATCGGGTACTAAATCCATAGCTACCAGTCTTTATCTAATAGGTACTAAGTCCATAGCTACCAATGTTCAACAGGTACTAAATCCTTAGCTACCAGGATCTAACTAATAGGTACTAAGTCCATAGCTACCAATTCCCAACAGGTACTAAATCCATAGCTACCAACATCTAACAAGTACTAAGTCCATAGCTACCGGTGTTTGTCCCATAGGCACTAAGTCTATAGCTGCCAATGTATACTCACGTCATCTTCTATCTCTCATCATTTATCTACCCATCATCATACCCAACATATTTGTATATATAAAATACGTATACAGTTTAAATCCTTTAAAACATGTATAAAACGTTCATCCAACATAGACAGCAAGTATTCAGATAATATGCACACATAGCACGTAGTTTATATAAAATACTTCATATCTATGTGTAAGATGAAAGGGACTATGCACTCACAACACGTAAATTATATAATAAATACTTCATATCTATGTGTAAGATGAAAGGGACCATGCACTCACCTGATTAGGTGGTGATTCCGAACTCAGACAGCACTTCGTTATCTCAAAACAATTTTCCTCGACAAAACCTAGTATCAATAC
Organism: Lactuca saligna; assembly: GCF_052625555.1. NCBI lineage: Eukaryota > Viridiplantae > Streptophyta > Magnoliopsida > Asterales > Asteraceae > Lactuca > Lactuca saligna. The sequence goes on from NC_136420.1 coordinate 87,887,951, forward strand.
CACTAGGGTTTAGTTTTTAACGTTAACCACGACTAATTAATAGTCTAGCTATTATTACTATTATATAAGCGTTAAATAACACTCAATATAACTCATAATAATAGCCCAAATAATTATTTTAAGGTCCTAATAATGTTACTATAATTAAATAAAATCTATATTAAATATAGTAAGGCGTAGCTCACTTACAGTGAGTTTTTATTAAAAACCGGGCTTCGCTGGAGCAGCGTTTCCAAGCCGAAAGCTTTTCTTCTCGGAGCCGTCGGGCGCTCCGGGGCTTTCTTCTCGTGCTAGGGAGGTTCCGTAGACTTGGGAGGGGTTTAGGGAGGCTAGAAAGAAGTTATAGAGAGAAAGAGTGGCTTATGGTGTGAAGAAAATATGAGGAGTTCACCCTTGTATTTATAGGAGTTTTATAGTAAAGTAGGCTCTAAGCTTCGTCCGTAAATTTTGCATACGAGCTCCATTTTTGTCTGTCTTTTTACCGTTGAGTTCCTATTAATGAGATCTTTAACTTTCATTTAGACCTCGTTGGCTAATTCTCATTCTATCTCGGATTTACAAAACTGTATCGAATTCGCCGCGCTCGAAAAGTAGGGACTAAGCTTCGTCCATAACTTTCGCATACGAGCTCCATTTTTGTCTGTCTTTTTACCGTTGAGTTCCTATTAATGATATCTTCAACTCTCATTTAGACCTCGTTGGCTAATTCTCATTCTATCTCAGACTTACAAAACTGTATCGAATTCGCCGCGCTCGAAAAGTAGGGACTAAGCTTCGTCCATATCTTTCGCATACGAGCTCTATTATCGACGTTCTTTATATCCACGCGTTGGTATTTACGAGTACTACAAATTTCATTTAGATCCCGTCGGCTAAAAATCGACCGATCTAAAATTCAGATTTCGGGCTGTGCACTGCTATGCTAAATCTTAGAAAAATCATAACTTCCTCATACGAAGTCAGATTTGGGCGTTCTTTTTATCGCTGTTGTTAGTTTAACATATTATACGACTTTCTTTTAGATCGCTAAGGCTAAATCTCGCTCTATCGTAAATTCACTATTTACGCTTCCCGGTGCCGTGCCGGTTTTGCCGTAAAACTTCGACGGGCCATAACTTCTTCGTTATAACTCAGATTTCGGCGTTCTTTATATGTACGGAAACCTTGTGACATATACTATAACTTGGTTAAAATTATTTATTCTAAATAATCTTTTTCCGAAAATTCGTTTTCGACCCATATTGCCTCTAAATTGACTTGCCCGGATCTACGGGCGTTACAATTATCTCCCCTTTAGGATGATTATGTCCCGGAATCATCAACGAAACAGGGCTCGTATAATAACTCCATACGTCATCTCTTCATCCTAGGTAATAATTATAACTTCTATATTCTTTCAAGTCTATCTCTTAGACTCATTGACTGTATGCAGTACTCGATCGTGCACCTGCTCTCTACCTCAGGCTAGACTTCAAATTATGACCTATCATCATGTGATGCACGTTTAGAATTAGGTCTCTTAGAGTTAAATTCTAAAATAGACTATGCCTTCCTTCATGTTCTAATGTGATATAATCACACTTTAACATGTAGCGTTTCTGGCTACCAACTTCTTTAACAACGAACGCGATACTTCTATTGATCGCTTTGATTTCAATTGTTTGGTTTTTTTCGGACGCTACATCGAACTTGGTTCTCTGAACCACGTAACCTACTCATTGTATTTGGACTCAATGTGATATGACCACTAGAGTCGGGATAACAACAATCTTCTTAGTCATTACCGAAACAATGGTAGCGACATACATGAATAAAACAAAATCAATTACTAGTTTCTTGGTAACCTTGTGACTTTCCCTGATCCAAGTGTGAGTCCTGTGCTTCCGGTAGTATAGGCCTCTACTACCATTCACACCTACTCATACTCGTACCAAGTATCGTCTCGCAGTTTCCCAAGTCACCATGCAGCAAATCACACAACAATTTCACACACCAGATAACAAAACGAAGATTTCATTATTTCTCGAAACTATTAAATAGGTGTTCAAGTTCACCCTAGACTATGCCTCTACTAGGCTACATCGTACGAAACTATGGCTACTGCATAATCCGATCTTCGGGTAAGAATTCCTCATTCTTGATTCCTTGCATGGTTCTCTGCCTCGTCAAGGATCATGTGAAATGCCCTCGGCCTTGGTGGCGTTTCTGGTCTTGCTGCTTTATTTTTCCTTGGGCAGTCTCTGGACATGTGCCCTTACCTCCACATCCGTAACATACTTTGTCATTATGCGTGCAGTCTTTGGAATAGTGACCAGTCATCCCACACTTCTAACAAGTCACTTCTTCGTTGCACTTTCCACCATGCTTCTTCTTGCATCTATCACACCATCTTGCTTCACCTCCATCTGCTCCTCCAAGCTTTGAGAATTTGCTTTCCTTGTTCGGCCTCGAAGATCCTTCAAACTTCCGCTTCTCTCCTACCTTATCTTTTTCTAGACCCTTTTCTCTTATCTGGGCCTCTACGTTCTTAGCTTCCCTAACAACTGCTTTCAAAGTAGTTGCCATTTTGACCATTGGGCCAAAGTCAATGGGCAGTCCGTTAGCAAACCTATCAATCTTGGAGAGTTCAGTAGGCACCAAGTAGGGGAATAGCTTCATCCTTTCGGTGAATGCGGTGGCATACTCGTCAATACTCATCTTCCATTTCTTCAGGTTCTAAAACTCGTTGTTTAGGTCTATCAGATCTACCTCCGAGCAGTACTGCATTTTCAACTGCTCCAAAAACTCTTCCCACGACATCCTTAAGGCTTCTCCTCGTGGCATCGTATCTGCCAATAGCTTCCACCAGCTCAAGACTCCAGCTTTCAGCTGTCTTACTGCGAAGACAGTCTTCTGTTTCTCATTACAGCTGCAGCTCTCAAACACCATCTCCATCTCAGAGATCCAATCCATAATCTCAACCGGCTTCGGGCTTCCTGAGAGGCTTGGTGGTTTCGCACCCAAGAAATTCTTGTACATTCGCCCATCCTTGTTGTTTCTCCCTTCTGGGCCATCCCTTTGCTCACCTTGTGTCCCTACTTGACTCACTTGGCGGCTGTAGTTCCCTTCCTCAGATTGCTCGGGAACTGGCTCCGTCGGTTCAACACGTACGGTAGGTTCGTCCCTATTCAACATCTGTCTCATTTCTTCCCTTTGTTTAGCTAACATAGCCCGAATCATGGCTTGAACTCCAGCCATGGTGACTGGCTCAGGCGCAACTTCTTCAGCAACAGGTATTTGCTGAACCACTGGGGGTTGGTTTCGGTTCTCATTCGCATTTACGTTTCCGCTACGGGTTCTTGCCATCTTGATCTCTACACCGAATATGGTGAATCTAGATCTTTACTTAGGATTGACGTTTAAATCATCCTTATCACTCTGAAACATTTATATGCTAGTTCTAATATTGTATTTGTACGTTTAGATTCCTAAACACATAAGGTTTCCAGATCCGGTCGGCAACAGACCATAGATCCGATCAAACTATAGCATAACAAATCATTTAGCACATAAAAGCAATTTAGGCATCATTACTAAATTAAGCTAGTGATCACACCTCACAATCATCGCTTAGCATTCTAAGTTTAAGTCTAGAAATAAATCCATATTCCTAGTTCGCTTAAACTAATGCTCTGATACCAACTATGACATCCCCATTTTCACGGCCAGAAAAGACCGATTTTGTTTATGCTTTATGAAAATCAGAGTACTTCATTTTATAAAAAGGTTGCGGAATTTGTTCCCAGAAAAACACGATAAATACGTTATTAAAACATTTTCGAAGAAACGTATTTTTATTCATCTTAAAACGTTTGGGATGTCATCGTTAATCCAGAAACATAAGCATAAACAGAACTTACAATTATTTACACTAGTGATCTACATCTCTTTAAATCTCTCAGTGTAATGTCACTTCATTTCGTCACCTGTGGTATCCATAAACTGAGTGGGTCAGGTTGGGAAACCTGGTGAGTACATAGGGTTTTCAACCCACAATAATATAATTATTATGTTTAATCAAACAATCAACCCAATTACCCATCCCCATTATCTTTTTTACTCTTTGAGGATTTAACCTAAGAGTCATCTATCCTTCATTCGTTTATTCCGAAGTCCCTTACTTCCAGGGTTCTAGGACTGGCACTAAATCCATAGCTGCCAATGTCCGTTCATAAAGCACTAATTCCATAGCTGCTATAGTCTATTCATCGGGTACTAAATCCATAGCTACCAGTCTTATTTAATAGGTACTAAGTCCATAGCTACCAATGTTCAACAGGTACTAAATCCTTAGCTACCAGCATCTAACTAATAGGTACTAAGTCCATAGCTACCAATTCCCAACAGGTACTAAATCCATAGCTACCAACGTCTAACAGGTACTAAGTCCATAGCTACCGGTGTTTGTCCCATAGGCACTAAGTCTATAGCTGCCAATGTATACTCACGTCATCTTCTATCTCTCATCATTTATCTACCCATCATCATACCCAACATATTTGTATATATAAAATACGTATACAGTTTAAATCCTTTAAAACATGTATAAAACGTTCATCCAACATAGACAGCAAGTATTCAGATAATATGCACACATAGCACGTAGTTTATATAAAATACTTCATATCTATGTGTAAGATGAAAGGGACTATGCACTCACAACACGTAAATTATATAATAAATACTTCATATCTATGTGTAAGATGAAAGGGACCATGCACTCACCTGATTAGGTGGTGATTCCGAACTCAGACAGCACTTCGTTATCTCAAAACAATTTTCCTCGACAAAACCTAGTATCAATACCACTAGGGTTTAGTTTTTAACGTTAACCACGACTAATTAATAGTCTAGCTATTATTACTATTATATAAGCGTTAAATAACACTCAATATAACTCATAATAATAGCCCAAATAATTATTTTAAGGTCCTAATAATGTTACTATAATTAAATAAAATCTATATTAAATATAGTAAGGCGTAGCTCACTTACAGCGAGTTTTTATTAAAAACCGGGCTTCGCTGGAGCAGCGTTTCCAAGCCGAAAGCTTTTCTTCTCGGAGCCGTCGGGCGCTCCGGGGCTTTCTTCTCGTGCTAGGGAGGTTCCGTAGACTTGGGAGGGGTTTAGGGAGGCTAGAGAGAAGTTAGAGAGAGAAAGAGAGGCTTATGGTGTGAAGAAAATATGAGGAGCTCACCCTTGTATTTATAGGAGTTTTATAGTAAAGTAGGCTCTAAGCTTCGTCCGTAACTTTTGCATACGAGCTCCGTTTTTGTCTGTCTTTTTACCGTTGAGTTCCTATTAATGAGATCTTTAACTTTCATTTAGACCTCGTTGGCTAATTCTCATTCTATCTCGGATTTACAAAACTGTATCGAATTCGCCGCGCTCGAAAAGTAGGGACTAAGCTTCGTCCATAACTTTCGCATACAAGCTCCATTTTTGTATGTCTTTTTACCGTTGAGTTCCTATTAATGATATCTTCAACTCTCATTTAGACCTCATTGGCTAATTCTCATTCTATCTCAGACTTACAAAACTGTATCGAATTCGCCGCGCTCGAAAAGTAGGGACTAAGCTTCGTCCATATCTTTCGCATACGAGCTCTATTATCGACGTTCTTTATATCTATGCGTTGGTATTTACGAGTACTACAACTTTCATTTAGATCCTGTCGGCTAAAAATCGACCGATCTAAAATTCAGATTTTGGGCTGTGCACTGCTATGCTAAATCTTAGAAAAATCATAACTTCCTCATACGAAGTCAGATTTGGGCGTTCTTTTTATCGTTGTTGTTAGTTTAACATATTATACGACTTTCTTTTAGATCGCTAAGGCTAAATCTTGCTCTATCGTAAATTCACTATTTACGCTTCCCGGTACCGTGCCGGTTTTGCCGTAAAACTTCGACGGGCCATAACTTCTTCGTTATAACTCATATTTCGGCGTTCTTTATATGTACGGAAACCTTGTGACATATACTATAACTTGGTTAAAATTATTTATTCTAAATAATCTTTTTCCGAAAAGTCGTTTTCGACCCATATTGCCTCTAAATTGACTTGCCCGGATCTACGGGCGTTACAGTTCATCATATAGTACTCTCTTACGAACTCACTATATGAGTTAGGAAGTGATTGAAGAACCCAATCAACAGCCATCTCTTCACCGACAACGGATCCCATCATTCTTAACCTATCAATGTGTGACTTCAGCCCTAAGACGTGTGCACACACCGACTTGCCCTCTTTATGTTTACTTGCCAAAAGGGCTTGAGTGGTATTGAACCTTTCAATTTTACAATCTTGTGGGTTAGGGAGAATAATTAGAGGAGGAGGAGGAAGTGAAGCATGATTTCTTGTTCCTCGATCGAATCATGGAAAATCATCTTCATGTGGAATGCTTGTTCCACGGGATTTGAGAAGACCATAGTTGTCGAACTTTGACATCGGAAGAAAAACGAATTCAAGTTAGTTGATTGATTGAGTCCTTGGTAAATCACCCAAATGAAATTCCAAGGCTAGAACCCAACACAATATTCTACAACTCGGGAGAGGGATGTTGTAACCCAAATTGAAGAACATTTGAAGGTAAGTGAATGACGATTCACTAATTTCCACCATGAAAAACGAAAAATAATTTTAAGTTTTAAATCTATGAAAACTCCTAGATCCTTTGAGATTCATTGAATATTTCAATGGCATGTTTAAATCTCGATATGCCCCTCTTGTTTGTGACTGGGATGCCGAGGATCACAAAGCGGGTGTGAATAACCATGCAAACTACATGGTGCCCTCACATGTTACAATCACCTATTCGATGTGCCAGTAAACCACACACGCTCCACCGAACTATGACAAACATTGAGTCACCCTTTGCTACCTTTGCTTAGAACCATTTAGTGTGCCGGTAAAGCACACACGCTCCACTAATGTCTTCGCAAGGGCACAAAGTGTAATTTCATGGAATTGCATCAATTCAATTTTGCCTAAATAACTAAGATTGGGAATTTGAAAAACATTTAGTTACTTTGTATTTCATTATACTTATAATGGAAGGTTTCGTCCTATCCTACCCGTTCGGCTAACGACCCTCCACTAGTCAAGAGTGCGGTGGGTAAGAGTGGATACCCATTCAATCGCCATTTTATAGGCAATTTCCTTAAACACCCCTTATAGACCAGCTTCGTGAATGAGGCCTACTAACGGTAAGACTAACTTTTACTCATATATATATATATATATATATATATATATATATATAATGTTATACTGTTATATATGGTATAAGGTGTATTTTATACTTTTAAAATACTATATGGTTAACTTTAACAATGACACTTTTAATTCAATTAAATGGTTAACCTAAACTTTTATGGATTTATTAAACCTCTTTTAATTATACTCCTTAATTAATTAATAAAACCATAAGGGTGTGATTTGAACTTTTCAAAACATTACTAGGGTTTTAGAATTTAACATTCCTAATTAAACTTTTAATCAACTTTTAAATTCCAAAACTTGAGGGCAAATTTTGAAACATTTCAAAACATTAGGGTTAGAATTTAAATATAAATCAAAATTAAACTTTTTAATCAAAATTTAAATTCCAAAACTTGATGGCAAGTTTTGAAACATTTCAAAACATTAGGGTTTTAACTATTTAAATTTCAAAACTTCAAAACTTTTGGGTTCAAATTTAAACTATAAAACCTAAAGGGGAAAATATGAAACTTTTCATAACAACAAGGATCAAATAACAAATAATCTAAACTAACATTTAATTACGTAATTATCCATATTTGATTTGTTTAATGATTTCTTGCAAAACAATTTATCAATTTACTCAAAATAATTAATCAATTATCTTATAAGGAAACAATTATCTTATTAATTGATAATTATCTTTAATTAGATCAAGAATATAGTCATATATATCATAAAATCGGATTAATATTGATCTAACATGATAAGGTAACTATCCATATGCAAAAACAGCAAGAAATCCCGAGATAAGCATTATCTGACGAGTTGACTCGTCGAGTCAGGCATGGACTCGTTGAGTCTGCATGGACTCGGCGAGTTCAGCCATGGACTCGGCGAGTCCAGCCTCCAGAATCCAAAAAATCGAAATTTCCAGTTATACAATGCATCAATACAATTGAAACCAAGCTAGGCTCTGATACCACTGATGGGTTTTGGTCATAAGACATCCTATGTGCTCATACAAACCCTACTGCTTGGATCTAGGTTTCTCTATTGTACATGCTTTGAATCCAAGACTATAAACCCTAATTCTAGCATACAAGTAATCATATTAATATGTAATTAGGTTTAAGATCATACCTTGATTGTTATGTAGCAACAACAATCCCAATTCCTCCTTGTATTGACTTTGGAAGGCTTAGAGTCACAAGTGTCACTCCTCTAATGGCTTACAAACTCCATAAGCAAGAGGATTAAGAGGAGAAAGGATGGAGGCTACCAAAAACGTGTAGAAACCCTAACAAGAAGCTTAGCCCCGTTTTTCAGCCTTAAGGGATCTTTATATAGTTGGGCTATTAGAGTTATCTAACAAGGAAACCCTAATATGAATGCTTAAGCCCTAAGCAACCCATAGACTCCTTTAATTAAGCCCATGGATGATTTCCTTATGAGTTTCCCATTAGAATTCATCCATCCCTTAATATAAGGCAATCCATGGCCCAAATCATAATTATCTTATAATTACAATTCCAGTCCCTTAAGTTTAATTAATCTCTTTTAGTCACAAAACTAATTACCAATTAATTATTAACTAATATTAATTAAACAATATGATTTCTCCTTTAATATATTATTCCCATAATATATTAATAAATCATATTTAATCCTTTCTCTCCATAATTCATCCTATCAAGTTGCTATGGTGAAGGCAACCCAAAAGGACCATGCACCATCGGGTCAAGTACATACCAAAATAGTTATGGACTTAGACACTAATCCAACAGTATCTGCATGCTAGAGTAGGCTAGGTATTGCTAATAGGACTAGAGTGGCCTGATTTGTGATGCCTAAGCCTAGGGAGGGGTGAGCTGCTATGAGATGCTTGAGAGTGAGTAGGTAGCAGTAAGGGGCTTATGAGAGATCTATTAGAGAGTGGTCAATGCATGATAGAGTACTTGGGATTTGGGATCCGAAGAGGAAGATTTGGGGTGTGTACTGAGACGGTGTGGACAGTAGTATTGGGCCCGTACTACTGAAAGCACCGGGGCGGTGCACAGTCCAAATAAGAATCTTTAGGATACCAAGAATCAAGGAGGGGTGGATTGTCGAGTGTGAGAATGCTCGAGTGAATTCTAATTTATCGCATGTTGTATTTCAGAGGTTGATCATGGTGAGGACACGTCATATGCCGGAGGGTGCCGGAGCTAGTGATGAGGAGATTCGACAGATCATTCATGAGGAGGTGGCTGCGGTCGTCAGGGCTGAGATACCAGAGATGTTCGGGTCTATTAAGACCGCGCTGATTGAGACATTTGACGAGCGTTACGCCGCTCTTTCTGAGGCTGCTGTTGCAGCGGCTACCGCAGCGATCGCTGCGGCGAGACCCCAAGGAGGTGATGCGTCACTGTTTCGGGAGTTCAGCAACACCAAACCACCAGAGTTTGATGGTACACAGGATCCGGTGGCATCTATGAGGTGGATATATGATATGGAGGGGTGCTTCTTCACTTACTCATCTCCTGAGCATCTGAAGGTTCGGTTCGCGCTGAACCAGCTTCGCTTGGGAGCGAAGGACTGGTGGAAGTTCGTGACGGCACATTTTACGCCTGCTGAGCTTTCGGCAGTGACCTGGGAGAGGTTCACTACTATGTTCCGGGATGAGTACGTTCCCCAGGTAGAGAGGGAGCGTTTGGTACAGGAGTTTCTTTCCCTCAAGCAGGGTACTGAGTCAGTTACAGCGATCACGAGGATGTTCCATGAGAGGGTGATGTTCTGCCCTGAGCATGTGTCCACTGAGCAGGCACGTATGAGCCGCTACCTGAGCATTTTGAGATGGGATATTCGGGAGTTCGCCGCGAACTCCTCGTATCGTATATTTGCTGAGCTTCAGGCAAATGCCCGGAAGAGGGAGATTGAGCTTGACACACAGGCCACGGAGGAGGCGGAGTCTCTGGGGAGGGATCGGCGGCCGGCATAGTCCCAGCCGACAGCCAAGCGGGCCAAGCCTGCTGATCCCAAACCCGGGAGCCAGAAAAGCCGCACTTGCGGGAAGTGCGGCAAGGGTCATGATAGAGTCTGTCTACCAGGATCTTGCTACAAATGTGGCAAGGAGGGGCATATGGCCAAGGACTGCCCTAAGGGGTTTGCGGTGTGTTTTCACTGCAACCAGACCGGACACCGGAAGGCGGAGTGTCCGCTGCTGCGCGGAGCATCTCAGGGATCTGCCCCTGCCGCCATCAGAGCTACAGAGAGTCGGCCCGTGAAGGCCGAGGCACCGAGAGCTCGAGGGAGAGCCTTTCAGCTGACTGCGGAGGAGGTCCGCGCTGCACCCGACGTTGTGGCCGGTACGTTTCCTTCTATATATTTATTTTGGTGTTGAGATATTATGCTTATATTATGTTATGCATAGGTACCTTCTTTGTGAACTCTGTGCCTGCTTTAGTTTTATTTGACTCGGGTGCGAGTCGGTCTTTTGTATCTTTGGCCTTTAGTCAGCATATCAGTGTTAGTCATGAGGCATTGAGTCGGCCTCTGCAGGTTTCCATAGCTGCTGACAGAGTGATTTGTGCCACGGAGGTCCTCCAGGGATGTGTGTTAGAGATTTTTGGGGTTGAGTTTCCGATTGATCTGGTTCCTATTGCGATGGGTGATGTCTGAGTCATAGTGGGCATGGACTGGTTGAGCCGATTCGACGTGGTTATCGACTGCGAGCATCAGCTGGTGACCATACGAGATCCTAGTGGGGGAGTTCTTTCGATATACGGTGAGGGTACACGTTCTGGATCAGCCTTTTGTTCGGCCGCTAGGGCGAGGCAGTGTTTACAGCAGGGTTGTAAGGGTTTTGTGGCGTATGTGATGGATACGCGAGTGATCTCCGAGAGACCGAGTTCAGTGGATGAAGTTCCGGTGGTGCGTGAGTTTCCAGATGTTTTTCCCGAAGAATTACCGGGTGTGCCTCCCGTGAGGCAAGTGGAGTTCAGTATTGATTTGGTTCCGGGAGCCGCGCCTATCGCTAAGGTGCCTTATCGTCTTGCACCTCCAGAGATGCAAGAGTTATCCTCGCAGCTTTAGGAGTTGCTGGGGAAGGGGTTTATTCGGCCGAGTAGCTCGCCGTGGGGAGCACCCATTCTGTTTGTGAAGAAGAAGGACGTCTCGCATCGAATGTGTATTGATTACCGAGAATTAAATAAGCTGACGGTCAAAAACCGTTACCCGTTGCCGAGGATCGACGATCTATTCGATCAGTTACAGGGAGCATCTTGGTTCTCCAAGATCGATTTGAGGTCGGGCTATCATCAAGTGAGAGTGCGGGACGAGGATGTCCAGAAGACAGCATTCAGGACGCGTTATGGGCATTAGAGTTTGTGGTGATGCCTTTTGGGCTCACCAATGCCCCGGCTGTGTTCATGGACCTCATGAACAGGGTATGCCGGCCGATGTTGGATCGGTCGGTGATTGTATTCATCGATGATATTCTGGCATATTCGAGATCTAGAGAGCAGCATGAGGAGCATTTGAGGGAAGTTCTTGGGGGTTTTGAGATCGGAGAAACTTTATGCAAAGTTTTCCAAGTGTGATTTCTGGTTGCGGGAGGTCCATTTTCTGGGGCACCTCGTTAATCAGAAAGGGATATTGGTCGATCCGACAAAGGTTGATGCGGTGATGAGTTGGGAGGTGCCAAAGTCACCCTCTGAGATCAGGAGCTTCCTTGGGTTGGCAGGGTACTATCGGAGGTTTATCAAGGATTTCTCCAAGATCGCAGTGCCACTCACCAGATTGACCCGGAAGGGTGTTTCATTTTTATGGGGTCCCGAGCAGCAGACCTCCTTTGAGACGCTTCGCCAAAGGTTGTGCGAAGCTCCGGTATTAGCTCTTCCGGAAGGGATGGAAGATTTTGTGGTATTTTGTGATGCATCGATTTTAGGGCTGGGAGCGGTGCTGATGCAGAAGGTTCATGTGATAGAATATGCATCGAGGCAGTTGAAGCCTCATGAGACGAGATATCCCACACATGATCTAGAGTTGGGGGCAGTGGTGTTCGCCCTCAAGATTTGGCGTCACTACTTGTATGGGGTTCGTTGTACGATATACACGGACCATAAGAGCTTGAAGTACTTGATGGATCAGCCTAACCTAAATATGCGGCAGAGGAGATGGTTAGATGTGGTCAAGGATTATGATTGTGAGATCCTGTACCACCCGGGCAAGGCTAATGTGGTAGCTGACGCGTTGAGCCGCAGGGCGGAGAGTACTCCACTGCGAAATGTATGTTTGAGATTGACCGTGATAGCTCCAGTTCTGGATGCCATTCGTGGGGCACAGGCCGAGGCTGTGCATCCGGAGATGCAGAAGAGAGAACGGGTCGTTGGTTTGGATTCAGAGTTCGTTTCGGATAGTCGAGGGCTTATGAATTTTCAGGGCCGGATTTGGGTACCGTTTGTGGGTGGTACGCGTACTACTTTGATGGAGGAAGCTTATAGATCGAAATTTTCGATCCATCTCGGGGCTACGAAAATGTATTTGGATTTGAGGAAAGAGTATTGGTGGCCTTGTATGAAGAGGGACGTCGCATGGTTTGTCGAGAGGTGTTTGACCTATCGAAGGGTTAAGGCCGAGCACCAGAGACCGCATGGCAAGTTACAGCCATTGGAGGTTCCCGAGTGGAAATGGGAACAGATCACTATGGATTTCATCACCAAATTGCCGAGGACTGCCAGAGGAGTTGATGCAATTTGGGTGATTGTGGATAGGTTGACGAAGAGCGCTCACTTTCTTGCCATCAGTGAGAGTTCTTCGGCGGAGAAGTTGGCGGAGGTTTATGTGAGAGAAGTGGTATCTCGGCATGGGGTGCCGATCTCGATTGTTTCGGACCGTGATGTGCGTTTCACTTCCCGATTCTGGAAGAAGTTTCATGAGGAGTTGGGTACTAAACTGCATTTTAGTACCGCATATCATCCCCAGACAGACGACCAGAGTGAGCGGACGATTCAGACGCTTGAGGACATGCTTCGAGCATGTGTATTGGATTTTGGGGGTAGCTGGGATACGTATTTACCCTTGGCGGAGTTTTCCTACAATAACAGCCACCATTCGAGCATCGGTATGCCGCCCTTTGAGCTGTTGTATGGTAGGAGGTGTCGGACTCCCATTTGTTGGGGTGAGGTTGGGCAGAGAGTGATGGGCAGTACAGAGATCGTGATTCAGACGACAGAGCAGATACAGCGGGTCAGACAGAGGTTATTGACCGCCCAGAGCCGACAAAAGAGTTATGCGGACAGGCGCCGGTCCGAGCTTGAATTTCAGGTCGGCGACTTCGTTCTCCTGAAGGTTTCTCCATGGAAAGGAGTGATTCGGTTCAGGAATAGGGACAAGTTGGGGCCCCGGTTTATAGGTCCATTTCGTGTGATTGCGAGGGTAGGCCGGGTAGCCTATCGGTTGGAGTTGCCAGCAGAGTTGGGACAGATTCACGACACTTTTCATGTGTCGCAATTGAGGAAGTGTATAGCCGATGAATCGGCAGTGGTTCCGTTAGAGGATATTCAGGTGGATGCAAGCCTGAATTATGCCAAGAGACCAGTGGCCATCAGGGATCGGAAGATCAAGGTTCTGAGAAATAAGGAGGTACCTCTGGTGTTGGTTCAGTGGCAACACCAGAGGGGATCAGAGATGACCTGGGAGCCAGAGCGTATGATGCAGGAGCAGCATCCGGAGCTGTTTTTAGAGCGAGACTTCGAGGGCGAAGTCTAGTCCTAGTGGGGGAGATTTGTAACAGCCAGATTTTTTAGGTATCTTGTATATTTGTGTTTTTGGTGATTTGAGAGGGGACTCGGCGAGTTGGAGCTCAGACTCGCCGAGTAGGGACGCAGATCTGGTCGCGGGATCGCGCCTGGACTCGGCGAGTCCAGGATATAGACTCGGCAAGTCAGCGTTGTGTAATGAAACCCTAATTTCTCGGGTTTGAGACCTATTTAAAGAGCCTAATGGGCGTCATTTGTGCTCACCAGTCCCTTGAGTGAAACCCTAATCGAGTGTGAGCATTTGGAGCAAAGTAGGAGGCCATTATTGATCTTGGAGGTGTCATTGTTGCAAGGAAGGAGAAGAACTAGCCAAGGGAAAGCAAGTGGAGCCACTTCTGAGGGTTTGGAGTCCAGAGCATCATTATTGTGGTAATAATTTCGAGTTATCTTCTTCCTTGTTGTTGTTTATCTAGATTTAGGGTTTGTTAAACCCTTTTGTGGCAAGATCTAGTGTCCTCTTGGTCCCTTATGAGGTTTGAACCATAGATCTGGACCCTTAGAGGTCCAGAGTGTCCCTTTACCCAAGCTTTTTGGGAATCAATGGAGGTTTTGGATTGGAATCCTCATGCCTTAGGTCAAAACTCCATTTATGAGCCATGGGGTGTGTTATGGGCACCAAGATAGAAGCTTTACGTGATGAATCAGTTTAGGGAGGCCAGATCTATAGATTGTGGAAGCAGATCTGACCTTAGAAGCAAGCTGGAGTGGTTGCATGGCATGGACTCGCAGAGTCTGTTCATCAGACTCGGCGAGTAGTTTGAAGATTGCCTTGGGATTGCTCAGTGAGTGGTCCAATCGAGTCATGGGTAGACTCAGTGAGTCAGGGTGAGTTGGAGAGGGATGACGAGTGGGCTGAGTCAAACTGGGACTCGCCGAGTTGTTCTTGAGACTCGGCGAGTTGAGTCGGGGTGGCCTCGCGATTCTTCCAGGTGAAACTCGTCGAGTAAGGGGGGGATACTCGACGTGTAGGAAGGGAATTACAAAGTGTTGGTAAAAACGTCTAGACTCGTCGAGTCGCCGTAGCACTCGCCGAGTCCGGTCAAAGTTGACCGTTGACCGTTGACCAGAGTTGACCTGTGTTGACTTCTTAGGGATAGTCAACCTTAGAGATATAAAGTGTTAATTAGAGACATATGATGTTATAGGAGGATTAGAGCTCGGAGGATCGAGCACGAGGGATTTCCAGGATTCGTGAGATACCGAGATACGCGAGGTGAGTCTTCTCACTATACTTTACCTTGAGTAGGTAACCAGAGTTATGTGATAGAGTATTTGTATGCTATGTATGTTATGTGTTGTACTGCATTATTTCTATGTGATTTATGTGGTGCATGTTTATCAGAGTTAGAACCTGAGGGTTCACAGGGTTTGGGTGCACGGACCCACAGAGTTATAGCCTCGAGTGGCTAATATGTGTTATATGTGGTATTTTGGGGAACTCACTAAGCTTTGTGCTTACAGTGTTTGATGTTATTATTTCAGGTACTAGTGACGACCGCGGGAAGGCGCCGGCTTGATCCGTACACACACACTCGAAGTTTTTACATTGTGATCTTGGGATTTTGTATTGACCTATATTGGATAATTAATATGGTTGTTTGATGAATATTAATCGAATTATGTTTTATAAGAAAATTGAAAATTTTGTTTTGAAATTTATGGTGTTACATAAGGCTTACTTAATCTAAAATAAGTCAATATTATAAAAAATATAAATAAATTTATGAGGCAATTTCCCCCTAATTCCTTCATCCCTTCATCGACAGTTAGCAAGAAAAAAAAAACGAAAGGTCAGTTGTATATATCTTTGTTCTAATAACAATTCAAGAGGCAATTTCCAACATACATATAACACAAATTTATCATCCAAAACAGAAAAATAATAAGAAATTGGAGCAATTTGACCTTGAATGTGGGGAATTTCCGAATTGAGCTAGCATTGATAGTATTGTGGCGGCAGGAGGGCTAGCACTGGGCTTAAATCTTTGTCCTCCACTCAATCTACTTGTTAACTAATGAAGGGAATAAGCTGCAACCAAGAAACGAGCTAGAGAAGGAAAGAAACAGCAGGAGGAAAAGTGGTGGAAAAGGGAACTAGAAAGGGGTTATCTGCACGAGTATTAGCGGCGACATGCAATAGCGGTGACGAAAGCGTATTAGCGGCTACAAAAGGGTAATAGCGGCGACTCCTTAAAGGGAAAAGTCAGCACCTTTTCTACAACCATTGGATTGAAAACAAATCGGACAGATGGGGGTAATTTGACGCGAATCGACGTTTGCGAGCATTACCAGCGACACCTTTAGCGGCAACAAGTGGCAATAGCGGCGACATGTAACGCGTCGATTACATGTCACCGCTATTGATCTGTATCGCCGCTAAAGGTGTCGCCGGTAATGCCAAGATTTCTTGTAGTGAAAGTCAAGACCAGTGGTTGGTTGGATTAGCGTAAGACGCACAGATAAGGGCGTAAGTCACGATGTTTAACCACAATCTTAAAACTGTGGGGCCAGAGGGCCATTTCGGTTGAGCTTTGATAGAGTGTACCTTAGGAGGAAAATTGAGTTTACATCTTGAGGAGTTTGACTGGTGAGCTTCCATTTGGATTCGCAGGACTCGAGGATGATTGGAGATGATATGATGTGGAGGATTGCGGTATGGGTTGAGTGATTTGCTGATGGTTGTGATGTCACTTTCTATGATGATAATTACTCTATTTCTGCTTTTCGTGTGGAGCAAAAGAGATAACAAGCTTCCGGTTTCAAAGTTTGGATATAAACCCTGTGGTGTAGTATATAGTTGAGATAGTTCCACTAGAGTATGTATGGTATGTATGCTGCGAAATATTTCTTATACTATAAGAGAGAGTCATCATAGGGGATAGAGATGGATAAGGACAAGGATATACCTTAGTTGGGTATAGTAAGGCATATTTTAGCAACAGTTTCAAGTAATCAAGAGGAGTATATCGGGTCGGTGGCCCTGGTAGTTTACGTTGTGTATCGACTATGAGAAAGAGGTCTCATGCTCCTATGATAACTCCCGCAATGGAATGTTGGTTGAAGAATCGGAGACAAGGTGTGTGATAGTGAATTATTTCCAGATTGTGATTCGTGACTAATTCGGGACAGTTGGGATATCTGGCGGTGTGTCGGTATGAGATTTCGGGATGACTAGAGGCAGTCACGTTGGGAGGATTCTGAGGTTTTCATCTGAAATACGGGATACTTGGAGTTAATTGGTCATTATCTAGAAGATCATCGAGTACAGAGTGGCACATTCCATGAGTCGGGAATGGTACATTTGGCGAGCCAGTCTGTAGTGTGGTTTGTTTAGTATGTCAATGGGCAATGGTTTGAACCCTAAGTGGAAGAGAACTGGGTATTCTATGGGGAGGATCATCAATCTGATGTGGTACAAAGGTTTGGGTTATGGGGATCTGCAGTCCGAGTATATGAGACGGGAGCCATGTGATAGTCAAGGCAACATACAGAGCAAGAGGATGCATGTTTCATAGGCCCATAAGAGAAAGAGTGTCTTCACAGTAGGTGGCCGTTAGATAGGAATCTAATTGTGGCATGTGTTCTTCGGGTTGTTAATGTTGGAGTTTCGAGATAGTTGGATTGTTGAGGTCAAATTTCAATTGTTGAAAGATTGATAGTTCGGTGTATAGATTGTTACATGTACTCCGAGAAGGGAAACAATTGATTTGTCAATCAACTACAGGGGTGATATGAGAAGTTCTCATGGGCTTGATCAGTAGCAGATGGGGCTTTGGATGGTTGTCAATGTGTTCTCGATCGTGATGATTCCTCCGTGCTTCCAATTGTGAGTTGGAATACTCTAAGGCTTCGAGTAGTGTGAGTGGAGGATCAGTGGTCATGGCAAGACATTGTGAAATTCCGTAATGGTGTATCGAGGTATCCAAGTGTGATGTCCTAGGTTGTTGGATTATTATGAGACTTGGGTATGTCGGACGACAAGTGGAACATCAAGCGACTATATTTCCAGATGTGAGAACATCAGCTAACTATCGCTAGACGGGAATTGTTCAAGAGTGTGACGGTACTAAGGAAAGTGCTCTGTCTACGAGAATTTAAGTCAAGAGTGGTGATACATAAACTGGGTGGGTGTATGCACCTAACTATGTTGGACCGTGGAGTATTAGATAGTGAACTCAGTGTGGTGACGATTTGAGGACGAGATTGTGGGGTGACAAGAGAGTGAGTGGATCCAGGTGGGAGTAATCACTTAGGACAGTCAGGGATGACCGTGGGGTGAGCCCATGGCGAGTAAGAGAGGGTATCGTAATATTACGAGGATCTGTAGCATTCACGATGTCAGTACGAGAGAGTATCATGTAATACTACGGGGAGCCGTAGCATTCATGAGTTTGAGAGAGAGAGAGAGAGAGAGAGAGAGAGAGAGAGAAAAGAAGAAGAAGAAGAAGAAGAAGAAGAAGAAGAAGAAGAAGAAGATTGTATGACTGTGAGGAGCCATAGCATACATGAGTCAGAGAGAAAGTATTGTATGACTGTGGGAAGTCGTAGCATACATAAGTCAGAGAGAAAGTATTGTAAGACTGTGGAGAGCTGTGGAATTCATGAATCAGCTAAAGAGAGTATCGTAAGACTGCAGGGAGCTGTAGCATTCACAAGGCAGTGAAGGAATGGCATAAGACTGCAGGGGGTAGCACTTGATAGTTAGTGAGAGGGTGTTGTAAAACTGCAGGGAGCCGTAGTCTTTACTAGTCAGGGTGTGATGCAGAGGGGTTCTTATGCGTGGATAGCCTTACCAAATGAGTCTGTGGGAACCTGGTGGCTAAACCAGGGGCGAGGCTAAGGTCTCTATGATGGTAGGAAACCATATTATCCTGATTGAGGGAGAAGTTGTCGCAAATCGGAAGGATCAAGATGTAATTCATGCGTAGATTTGTGGAGCATGGGTCATGAGTTGTGTATCATATTGGATACGAGTTGTTCCAATTATGTGTCGGACCAGACTTTTGTGTTGTGTTTGGACTTTATCTGTGTGGAGGATGAGCAGGTTGTGATTTTGGATTTTCAGATGGATTCATTCTAAGTGGGAGTGTTTCTCACCTAATGTTGTAGACCTGGGTGGGTCAGTTTGTTGGCGTGGGGAGGACCACAACGCACATGGAGAGTAGTAAGGGATAGACGATAGAGGTCAAAAGTGATGAATGGCTACATATCGGTTATAACATTCGCTTGGGGTAAAGCGAATTTAGTGATTGCGTGTACAATGTAATTGAGTCGGATAGTTATGTTGGATGGAATGGCTGTGGGGGTCATTTTGCCAAAGGTGCTAAGGGTAGCCTATGGCAATTTCACTGTTAGGTCAGGAGTCGACCCTGTATCCGAATTTGGTGTTCAGCATTGGGCGATCGAGAGGGTTATGGTCATTCAGTTCAGAGCCGGAGCTGAATCACCCCAGGATTTGCATTAGGATGGTTCAGTCTGACGGAGGTTAAACCTTGTGTAGCATTTTCGTTGCCTTATAGATCAGTAAGGTGACTGTTCTTTCTCGCATTGGAAGTTTTTGATTGGTTTGGTGGCCGTGAGGAGATCGTTGTATGTTATGAGTTTTGGGTTGTGCTTTAGAGCCCAAGGGCTAGTGAAGGGGAGACCCAAACTATTACGAACCTTGGATTTGGAGTTTTGAGATGGTGATGAGTTGCTCGAAACGTAGGGCTTCTCACCACCCTTCCGGACAGAAAGTTGTGGAGAGCACTGGGATAGTGCTCAAGACGACAGAGAAAATCTAACAGGTCAGGAAAAGGTTACTGACGACCCAGAGTCGTCAGAAGAGTTACGCAGCCGGAGACGCTCCGAGCTAGAGTTTTAGGTTGGAGATTTTGTCCTCCTGACGGTATCCCCATGGGAAGGGGTGATCTGATTCAGTAAACGGGGCAAGGTGGGCCTTAGATACATTGGTCCTTTCAGAGTGATCGCCCGAGTGGGTAAGGTAGCTTACCAATTGGAGCTGCCTACAGAGTTGAGCCAAATTCATAACACCTTCCACGTGTCTCAGTTGAGGAAGTGTGTAGCCGATGAGACGAAAGAGGTATCTTTATAGGAAATTCAGGTTGATGCAAGCCTAAACCATATTGAGAGATCGATAGTGATCTTGGATAGGAAGGTGAAGGTCTTAAGGAATAAAGAGGCGCCCCTGGTTCAGGTCTAGTGGCGACATCGGAATGGATCCGAGTGGACTTGGGAGCCGGAATCCGAGATGCGTAAGCAGTACCCAGAGTTGTTTCCGGAGTATGACTTTGAGGGTGAAGTCTGATTCTAGTGGGGGAGAATTGTAACATCCTAAATCACAGGTATAATAATTATATAATTTCATGATTTTGATTGAGCAACTCGGCGAGTTAGAGGCTCGAACTCGTCGAGTAGAGATGAATTTGGCCACATGGGTTTTACGAACAACTCGACGAGTTGGAGGGACCAACTCGATGAGTTGGCTCTATGAGAGGAAAACCTAATTCTCTGGGGTTGTTTCCTATTTAAAGGATCTTGAGCCCTCGCTTCCGCTTCACATGTCACCTTACTCCCCTATGTGAAACCCTAATCGTTTAGAGATAGAAAGAGAGCTAATCTTGGGCATTTTAGTTCACTTTTGGAAGAGAAGAGAACAATATCAAGTCTTGGAACAAGAAGGGACTATTGGAGTCAGTGCTTATCCATCCTTAGTTTCTGTTGGAAGGTAAAAGTCACCACCTTGCTCATCATTTTGATTAGATCTTGTTTCAGGAAGTTTCTAGGGCTTTTTCCATCTTTCCTTGGGACTTTGAGTATTTTGAGCTTTCCAGGAGATTGAGACTTCAGATCTGGATATTAGGAGGTCCCTTAAACCCAAAGGTTCAAGCTTTATCCAGCTAGAGGTGAGCTTTTATGCTTAGGAACATAGATGGAACTTGTTTTGGCATTTCAAGCCCTAAGTGCCATGCATGGACGTAAAGCTTGCTTTACGTGGTATCTCAG
This sequence comes from Lactuca saligna, assembly GCF_052625555.1. Taxonomy (NCBI): domain Eukaryota; kingdom Viridiplantae; phylum Streptophyta; class Magnoliopsida; order Asterales; family Asteraceae; genus Lactuca; species Lactuca saligna. The sequence goes on from NC_136420.1 coordinate 87,908,998, forward strand.
CCTTCGGGGGCTAGATCTAGAGTTTGGGGTGGTAACTCTGCCTTAAAACGTCTGAATGAGAACATAGACTAAAGGAACTCACCGAGTCGGTGAGCTGACTCAACGAATAGGCTAGGGTTTTCCCGAACGAGTCTGGACATGAGTAACTCAGCGAGTTAATGAAACAACTCGACGAGTTACGTTGTATTTTCGCGACATTGTTGAAGGAACAAGGCGACTCGATGAGTCACATAGATGCACACGACGAGTCGGGTCAACATGGACTATTGATTCAAGTGTTGACCTTAGGATTTGGTCAAGGAAGGGATTATGGGGACCATGGATGGGTGAAATGGTCTTTCACCCATCCCAAAAGTTAGAGAGAGAAAATAGCTTGGTTTATTTATAGTTGTGATTTAAGTGTTAATTAGAGATGCTTATGACATGTAGGCAGGGATTAGACCATTCGAGGGGTACACAATTTCTTTACTTACTTACAAGGTGAGTCTTCTCACTATACTTACCTTGAGTGGTAATTCTGTTGACTGAGGGTCTTGTATGTTTTATTGAGTATTGTGATATCTTGTAGTATGTCTTTGTGATTATTGTTGTGTATTATTCTGAGCTTTACTGAGTTAGGACCGGAGGGTTCCACTGAGACATATTGACCGGAGGGTCTTATTTAAGATATGACCATGAGAGGCTAATGAGTTATGTGTGGTATTTTGGGGAACTTAGTAAGCTTCGTGCTTACCGTGTTATGTGATATGTGTTTCAGGTACTTCTTAGGATCGCGGGAAGGCACCGACCTGATTGTACACACGAGATTAGAGTTACATTTTGAGGATCCTGGATTTTTAATCAAACAATTATGGATTTGTGTTTTTAATAAATTGATACTTTGGGTTTTGTGAAATGTGTTAAGGAGAATTTGTTAATTTAAAAATGAAAAGTTTGTTTGAAATTTTACGGTGTTACAACCACTATGAAGAATTAACAACCATTATAACAAGAAGACAAAACAAAAAGACAAAAATATTGTCAAAAGAAGAATGAATTGATAACCATTATAGAAGGAAGACAATAACATTATCTAAATAAGAAAATTTATTCTAACCACTCATGCAAATGTGAAAGAAAAACTATTCAAGAAAATATACGGTAAACATCCGGTTACCAAGATCAAGAGCAAATATCTTCTATAAATTAAGTTGAAGTTTTTAGTTTCAAGCATTCAGAAAAATTTTAGTCTCTCATATGTATGGTTTATGTCTAGAAGATGTTTAAAGTCTCTAGATTTTCAGATCATCATTTCTCAAAATGCTTTTACAGATTGGTTTTTTCCTTTTATTTTGCAATTTATATATATATATATATATATATATATATATATATATATATATATATATATATTTATTTATTTATTTTTATCTCTAAGATGAGTGACTAGGATCATGTCCCTATATCTCACAAAGTTAGCATGGTCTCAAATGAAACTCCCGCAAAGCATGGGGAATAATTATATTTTTTGGCGAATTGTTTTCTTACGGGGAAATAATTATTAGATTTTATTATTTATTATTATGTAATAAAATATTTATGTTTAAAACATATATTTATATTGCATGTTTATACATTTTATATAAACTAGTTATTATCGATGTCTAATTTAAAAAATGTAAATTAATTTATGTAGATGGATTTAATATTTTAAAATTATCATTTTGCTCAAAATTAAATATCTTAGTAACTTTCCTTAATTAAAGTTTTTAAAATTTTGGCAAGTATTAATGATTTTTTATGCAAAATTGTTTTATACAAAAAACTTTGTATCTTATACCTCTTAAAATTTAAGATATGACTAATATGCTTTATAATATAGTATAAGATATAAGATTTAGCCACAAATCATTATGTGGTTATTTTCAATTAAAGTTTTTCCACATGACATTTTGTGGTTGTTTCATTTTTATTAAATAGATTAATTGCAATAAATATAATAATAAAGGCATTTCAAATTCATTAATTGACTTTCCTTCTAATTTCAAATTTTCTAAATTGAAGCCCATTAGTTTTCTTTGTTTATTTGTTTAAATTTAAAAGAGAAAAAATACTTTAATTTTAATAATTCAATATTTTTCTATTTTTCTTATAACTTCAACTTCTCAAATGTTTATAATTTTATATATAATTTTTTAAATGAACCCTTGAAATACATGGGTCTTACAGCTAGTGTGTATGTGTGTGTGTGTGTGTGTATATATATATATATATATGTGTGTGTGTGTGTGTGTGTGTTAGTATCTGATTTGGAATCTAGTGATCCGAATGAATAATCTGACCAGAACAAAGTGAAGAAAATCCAACTTGTAATGTGGAAGGAATAAAAGTTTGAAGTAGGTATAAAAATGCCACGTGTTTGATTCCCCTGACCTCTGTTTGAGGAACCACCACGAGATGAATGTTTATAGGTGGTTTTGTCAGTTTGAGCCGTGAATGCAGCCACAAGTGTGGTAGTCCCGTGAAGAGAGGTAAGGAACAATTCATGGCTCTCTGCTAAGGAGGGAATAGTTTTGAAGGGAGGACACAGATGGACAACACGGTGAGCAGTGAAGAAAGACTAAAAAGCAGGGCCGAGACCACAAATAAACCAATGTGATTTGTCAAGTTCAGTAACCGGTTGACCAATTGCCGCTAATTGGTCACAAATAACTTCAAATTTTCTGTCATATTCAGTAACAGAAGTTGTGCCTTTTCGAAGTTGACAAAGAGAGTCACAGAAATTCTGCATTCTTTCAATAGAGTCATGGCTATAGGCTTACTCTAGAGCTGTCCAAACATCGTGAGCAGTAGAGTGACCAAGGATTTCCGCCATTTCCTCTTCAGAGACGGAGGATTGAATGATGAGAAGTGCTTTCTGATCCAAGTTTTGCCAGGTGAGGAACTTTGGATTTGGGGTAGACTTCTCGTCAACTTCAATGGTCGGAGAAGGAGTTGGAAGAGGCCCATTAATGTGGCCAAGAAGTTGCTAATAAGACAGGAGGGGGCGAATCTGATTCTTCCACAGCAAGAAGTTTTCGAGGAGAGCTTGATGGTGAGAAGGTGTAGGATCGTAAATAGTGAAAGATTGGATTCCGAAGTATACATCTGTTTGATCAGTAGAGGAAGAAGAACGAAGAGAAGGTGATTGAAGGCTAGGGTTGAGAAACCAAGCTGATACCATATAAAATTATTTTCTCTCAAAGTGTGTACATTTATTATTCACAATATATATAAAGGATACAAGATATACATTTGGAAAAAAAATAGCCTAAGAGATAAGAGTTTAAAATACAAAAGTAACTATCTCTAATTATCTCTGATAAGTATTGCTAATAGTAGGCACCGATTTACTTATATATGGTCATATATTTGCTAGGGTTTATGATTATAAGCATTCATACTTAAAGATTCCAATGTAATCACTTTTCAAAAAAACTGAGTAATAGAAAAGTATGTCGGTTTCTGTCCATAGATGTATGTTACATTGACCAAAACCACATTTAATTTGTGTATTGTTTTTTTGTCATTGTCTCTTTTTTTTTCATGTGTAAAATGTACAACATATATTTTTAATTATTACGATTAATGTTAGAATTCAATAACTAAATGTTTTGCATTTAAAAAAAAATACATTTGTGCTAAACAAGAAAGAGGTTTTTGCCTTAAAAATAATGACATTACCAAGGAGGGATCGCGACGCAAGGCTGGAAAGACAATTACGATTATATTTGTTGCAAGTAGGCGCGACGCGACCAAGAGCTAGGTTGTAGCGCATTGTTCAGTTGCCTTTAACCGTTGACCGTTGACTTTTAACCAGTTTAACTTTTGCTCGAACTTGATAGATTTGAGTTATGGAATGGGGTTTGTCATCTGATTGGTTATATGATTCGTGTTAGCTGATTCATTGAGGCAACTGCTTGGGAGATTGTTGTTGATATTCAAGTAAAATTTCTTACTATACTATGTGACATTATATGTCCAATGTGTGGTAGGATGTATGTGTTTTGTTAGTATACGATTAAAAGACTAGGATAGTCTTGTGTTAGTATATTTGGCAGGTTTTGTTTTGTTAAAGTTTATGTTTATATTGGTAGATCGTCGAGTGAATACCTTAGGGGTTGTGTGTGGTTTAAAATAGATAGCCTTAAAACTCTTGTTCTAGCCTTATTAAATGATCCTTATTTGGTATATTGCTTTCACGTAAGAATGTATGTTCATATGTCTATGTTATCTTCAAAAGCATATGACTATGCATTCATAAGGCGATTCATCGATATTAATAAAAGCTTGGATACTTATTGTATGATTGCTAAAGGTTTGTAGTTTGTATGATGACTGAAAGCACATCGTTGATATAAAGGTTGGGAGTTGATACACATGAATAAACCGTGTACATGGTTTCTATTAAAACTCATTCGTTATTCAAATATGAATAACTAATGATGTATATATATATATATATATATATATATATATATATATATATATATAAAATCAAATACATTATTTTATTCACATGTTATGAATGAATATGTTGTAATAAAAATTAGAAAAACGATTTCCATTTCAATAATACACATGTTGATAATATATATATATATATATATATATATATATATATATATATATATATATATATATATATATATATATATATTATCAACATGTCTATTATTGAAATGGAAATCATTTTTCTAATTTTTATTACAACATATTCATTCCTAACATGTGAATAAATAATGTATTTTAGTTTATATATATATATATATATATATATATATATATATATATATATATATATATATACCATTAGTTATATTTGAATAACGAATGGGTTTTAATAGAAATCATGTGTGTGTGTGTGTATATATATATATATATATATATATATATATATATATATATATATATCAACTTGTGTATTTGTAGTGGTGTTGATTATGATGGCATGTGCGAAATTAGAAAGATCTAGTGATTCATCATACAAATTCAAGAATACAAGGAGTAAATAAATCTGTGTAAGCTCTTATTAGATCTAGAAAGATTATACAAATGGGTCTTGTATACAAGTTCTCTCTCTAGTCTAACAGTCCAAATGATTCCTTACATAATGGGAGTCACTCACTTCCTATTTATAGAAAAAGACTCAACCCATTTACACATACAAAGAGGAAAGCCTAAAACATTACATCCAAGCATGACTTTGCACCCTAACATTCTCCCCCTCAAAGTTAGGATTGGATGTCCGGCTTTAATCTCCAACGAGCTAGTGCGATCAAGACCAAACTCCCCCTCGAAGTAACACCGGTCTTCAAATCTGCAAATGAATATTCAACAAACCCGAGAAGCTTCGAATACCCATCATTCTCCCCCTTTTTATAATCAAAAAATGATTATAAAACCCACTAAGGATGAGAAGCGCCCGAGGAATAGTCTTCACAATACTCCCCCTTGATGTGTACCAAAAATGAATCACCAAAAATCTTGCACAGAAAAACAATCACGAAAAAGCCACAAAAATTTTCAATTTATGAAAAATTTTGACTTTTTGGGTGAAAGTTGCAAGATTTTTCAAAATTCGGGTAGAAATTGTCACTTTCTGAAACTTGCAGGGACCCGTTGCTTCCAAAACAGCCAAATATGCAAAACTCTCCCCCTTTTTCAAATATGGGTAGAAAGCATCAATTTGCACAAACTGCAGAGACCAGAAATGCACAATCTTCAATTTTCAGCAAAAATAGTCCTTTTTCGAATTTGGGTTAAAACTGCCAAAAATTCGAAGTTTCAGGTACCATCTTCGAAATTCTGCTCTTTTGCTCCAAAACGTACGAAACATGCCCATTCTTTCGAAGACTTGTGTTATTTTCGAAGTGACAACAATTCGAAGGTTCAGGGGCTATTTTTGAAACTTTGTATGTTGCTCCATTCTTTCGAAGCACGAAGACTTAAACATACGAAGAGTTTTTTTTTTTTTTTTTTTTTTTTTTTTTTTTTTTTTTTTTTTTTTTTTTTTTTTAAGGAACCCTTCGAAAATTAGAGACTCTTCGTTTTTCCCAATTCATTTATACCCTTCGAAAATTCAGCTATATACCCTTCGAAAATTCTTTCATATCATTCTTCGTTTTTCATCACTCAACTATCAAAATCAAAGCATCGTTTTCCAACTGTTCGATCAAAACACAGGACCATTCGTACATTATCCAGTTCTTATAGTTCTTCCCCAAATCGATTTCAAAATTACGATTATTGATTCCAACATCAAATCCCAACCAAGTCGATCAACATATCAACATCGATATCGATATATTTAGTACACAAACCATCGACTTTAATCAAATCAACGAAATCAAAAGCATCATACTACTAACTTCATATCTTCAACGTTGATTCACCCAAGCATCAATATTAACCAATCGACTCGAAACTCTTTCCGGTTCGTGATACATGAACTCCAAAATCCAACAGATCCCTAACTAACGAATCATAGACTCAAACTTTCGTTATTCATTCCAAAACAAGGTTTCGTTAATCAAGTTCCAAATCACCGATATTTGCTTTTTCATTCACGAACTCAAAATCACAGGAAATCAAACATTCGTTCTTTAACCCCAAAATCAATTTTTCATATATAAACACTTTCGCCTCCCACCTGTTCATCATCAATCTTCGACATTAACCAAATCTTCATTCGCATCAACTACCATTCCAGCAACAACATTCGTTTTGATAAGACCAGAAAAAACGAAATACTTATTTCAATTGAGAAACTTGTCACTGTGCACCAAGAACATCTATTTTGGCTTTTACCTTTTGACTCAAAAACATCAAAATCGAATCATCTAAGCATTCGATTTCCATCAATCGAACTTTCCAATCACTAGCAAATCAAAACAGATTCGATATCAAGCCTTCGTTCTACAAGTCTTAGCTATCAAATAACAAAAATCCAATCATGTTTCATTGTACATGTCATCCATTCCAAGTTCCAATTTCTTCTTCCCTCAATTTTCGATTTGAAACAACCTTTCAACTCATGAACAGATTAGGAACATCGATTTCAATCAGTCCTCTTCTCAAATCGATAGGAAAAAAAAAAACCGAACACAAAACAAAAAACCCTAAAGAAAACCCTAAAATTTTATACAAATGCATAAAAAAATACTTAGAGATCACAAATCTTTTTTTTTTAACTTTATATTCTTTAAAACTGCACATTTTTATATAAATACATTGAATTTTTTTTTTTGAAAAAATACAAAAAATAAATAAATAAATAAATAAAATATAAAATATAAAATTAATTTTTTATTTTTTTTAGCGAATTTATAAAAAAATCTGCTATTTTTAAGAATATAAAGTAAAAAAAAAGATTTTGTGATCTCTAAGTATTTATTATGCATTTTTATGATTTTTATAATTTTTTGTTTTCCATATAACCCTTCCCTTTATATATATATATATATATATATATATATATATATATATATATATATATATATATATATATATATATATGTGGGGGGGGGGGGGGGGGGGGGGGAAGCCGAGAAGGACCAGAGATGTTTATACTACAAAAATATTGAGATTACGAGAACAATTCTACATCACATAACTTTTGACACTTAAATATATCGAATATATCAAAGTTTATCAAATTTTCTTCGCAACATATAATATTTTATTTCGATAAAGAATTTAAAAAAAATAAATATATAAACATCTCTCGTCCTTCTCGGCTTCCCCTTATATTTATATTTATTTTTTTTAAATTCTTTATCGAAATAAAATATTATATGTTGCGAAGAAAATTTGATAAACTTTGATATATTCGATATATTTAAGTGTCAAAAGTTATGTGATGTAGAATTGTTCTCGTAATCTCAATATTTTTGTAGTATAAACATCTCTGGTCCTTCTCGGCTTCCCCCCCCCCCCCACATATATATATATATATATATATATATATATATATATATATATATATATATATATATATATATGCGAGGGTTCAATTGAGAAAAAAAAAGATTGAGAATGAGGAAATCAATCTCAGCCACTCGTTTATTTTTTGTCGCAAAAGCCTCCGTTATACCAGAGAAAATGGGAAATGAATAGACATGTGTTTTCCGATAAAAACATATTTCTTAAACTATACTAATCATTACCTTAATATATACAAAAACATAGTTTTTTTCGTTTTTTTTTTTTTTTTTTAATTTTTAGAAGCTATTTTTATCAAAAAATGATTTTAAATATATCAAAATTCATGGTTTTTTATTCTTTACAAATAGACATCCATATTGATATATTTTTAAGATAAAATAAAAAAATTTATTTTTTTTTATATTTTCAGCTATCATTATTCATAAATGAATAAAAATGCATCAAGTTTTATTACAGTACATTCGTTATTCACTTATGAATAAAAAGTATGATTTTTTTTTTTACAATTTAAGTATCATTCATATATGAATATAGCATATAATAAACATATTATATTCATATTTTAATATTGGACGATGCATTAATTTGTGAATATTAACATAGTATATTCACTTGTGAATATTAAATGGTATATTCACTTATGAGTATTAAATTATATTTCATATTTGAATATTACATAGTATTACATGGTATATCACATGTGAATATTACGTAGTATATTCACTTGTGAATATTAGATGATATATTCAGTTATGAATATTACACAGTATATTCACATATGAATATTACAAGGTATATTCACTTGTGAATATATTCACTTATGAATATTTGAAGGTATTTTGACAAATATATATAATTTTTATATGTTATTCACATATGAATAACATACAAACTTGCATATTTGTTTTGTGTTTTTAATAATCATATACTGATTCAGGTAAGAAAACATATTTATATGTGAATATAACGTAGTAATTTAGTTTATGCATTTCATCAAACAGTTGGAGTGCATACAAGTTAACTATTTTAAAAATATTAAAAACATCAAGTTATCAATTCCAAATCATCATATACTTCCGACTTCGACTTCAAATGCGACATCCTATGTCTGATCGATTTCACATTTTGATTTTGATTTCCGAAAATCCGATTGAGAACCTGTGAGTACCGATTCTGAGTCCTTCAATGTCGACTGTGACTGCGCGTCCAGAACTCTGATTCAAATATCATGAACAGTGAAGAAATTCTAATTCCAACTGATTTCGTTTGCGAATCTGGGAAATTCCAGTTCCAAATCCGTTATGAACTTTAACAAACGCTTGCAAGCTACGAACATTTGGAGTATTCAACAAAGAAATCGATGAAATTGATGAATTTGGGTTGCGAATCTATCTTGAACAGCGAACCTCCGAGCTACGAATATCGATGATTGATTAACACTGGATGATATTGATGATGGTTTAGTTGAAGAAATCTGGATGTTTATTGAAGGTTGGAGGAAAATTTTTGATGATGAACGAACTATTATCGAATTCTCTATAGTTACGTATTTGAGATTGAAGGTTATTAATATATTTACAAGTTTGCGACTGTATCTTTTTATGCTTAGATTAAATGAATAGTTGAGAATGATTCCCTATTCTCAACCTTTTTTATTTTTCTCAATTGAACCCACCTATATATATATAAGCTTTATATAAGAGTCAAATAAGGGTAGCAAGCCACCTTTAAAATAATCGACGCCATTACTTTCATAGTTTTTCACATATTATATATATATATATATATATATATATATATATATATATATATATATATATATATATATATATATATATATATATATATAAAAGGTTGCAAAACTCGTTATTCGCTAGTGGTTCGGCCGAATGAGGAATATTGATTCATCGGTCTAGGCGGTGAGTACTTGGATACGAATGTGTGTTTGTATGTGTGTGTGTATATATATATATATATATATATATATATATATATATGTGTGTGTGTGTGTGTGTGTGTGTGTGTGTTAATATGTTTCTTACATTTATTGTGTGTTAGAATTCACCAATAAGAATTAAGTAAAATTAAATAAAGATAGATATTAAATGATTTCCATAATTGTATGTATATTAAATAATATCTATAATTATAATTATTATTTTATGGAAACTAATTAGATTCGTCATTAATGTCAACAATAACATTATTTCAGAATGAATTGTCATATAGGTTTTATGTATGAAATCGTGTTTTGTTTCAAGACACACTCACTTAAATTAAATTAAAGTTGCATAGAATATGAAGAACGATAGCGTATTTTACTAGAATACTCTCATTCTGGTAGAATACAATCTCATTTTTCAAGATACGAATTCATTATGAAAAAATATTATTGTTCATATTAATGACATATGTTATTAGTTTCCATAAAATACGAATTATAATTATGGATATTATTTTATATACATATAATTATGGAAATAGTTTAATATATATCTTTATTTGATTAAATAATAATTTCATTTTTACTAAATTCTTATTGGAATGTACTTGACCTAGTTGGAGCGTGGTCCTTTTGGGTTGCCTTCATTTAATCAACTTGACTGGATGAATAATAGAGAAAGAGGTTATTATGGTTTATTAATATATTTATTTAGTTAACATTGGTCAAAGATTAATTAAGAATTAAATTTGTGGTCAAAAGAGGTTAATTGAATTAAAGGTACTAGATTATAATGATGTAATAGGTGCAAGGTTGGGTAAAGAAACCCTAAAGGATAGGGTGGACGAATTCTAAGGATAAGGCCTTAGGAATTCATCCAAATGAAGGGTTCTAGAATTATATTATTGGCTGCTTGGTGGCTAAGTAACCAAAAAAGGATAATGACTGAAACCCTAATTCACACACCTATAAAAAGACCCATTGGGCATGAGAATTCGGCTACCCCTAACCCTAGAAGTCTTGGAGCCAAATTTTTCCCTCTCCCCTCTATCTCTTGCTTCATCCAATTGCTTTTGGTGTTTGTGATTCGTTAGAGGCACAACATTTGGGGTGCTAAGGTTCTCAAAGCTTCAAGATCTACAATCAACAATCAAGGTATTCATCTAACTTGTTTATTTGATATTCAATTAGTTTTTGTTGTATGCTAGATTGGGGTTTTGCAAGTCTTGGACAATATGCATGTACAATTAAAAAACTAGATCCAAGCATTAGGGTTTGCATGAACACCATATGAATGTTGTTATGCCCATATCCCATCAAAACTGTAGTCTGAAACTAATACTATCTAAACGGGTCGGCCTTGGTGCCTTAGACCCGTTCCTACAGGAGAAAACTCACCTCGCAAAGTTGTCTGCAAAATCTTGCAGTGAGGAACATCTGGTAGCTGCTCCAATGACTCCTCGGCTATCAATATCACAATAATACTCTGTCAAGATCTGATAATCCTTCTTAAGGTAAAAAGACCATTTTACCCTTGGTCAAAGTCAAAGTCAAGGTCAACTCCCAATCAACCCTACTCGTCGAGTTCCATGCTATCCTGTCTCGTGTTAAACTGAGTCAGCTCGTCGAGTCCCTTCATAAACTCGTCGAGTTCTATCTTGTACATAATTGGGATAAAACGAGTCAACTCGTCGAGTCCCTTTACAGAGTCTCCGAGTTCTTCAGTTCCCTAGTATTAATCATGTCCATTTAGCTGAGTCGCTTCCCAAACTCAGCGGTTTCACTCAAAATCAGAGAAGGTTGGGGAACCATGACTCAACTCGCTGAGTCGCATGAAGAAATCGCTGAGTCCCCCATTTAACAAATCCATATAACCAACTCTAATCAATTCCAACACTTCCAACTTACAAACCTGGACTCCTTAGGCTAGCATTACACGTAAAGTTGCTAACATTATGTGCATGCATGGTGTTATGAAGCTAAAACACCAATACCAATTGAAAATGGAGGTCTACGTCATGGAATAGGGTCATAGCTGAATAAAGGTGGAAACTTTGAGCTTCTAGAGCTCAAGAATGCCCAAATATGAAGTCCTTACATCACCAAGAGTTTAACTCTCGGAAATGACCTTGGAAATAGTCAAAAAGTGACAACATGCAAGCCTAGAAGAAGATACAAGTGAAAAGAAGCCAATGAATAAGCTTTATACCTCCAAAGGGTCTGAAATGCAACACAAGTTCCGGATTTAAAGCCTCTTCTTGAATTACCAAGGGTTTCCTTCCTTCTTCTAGCTTCAAATCACATAAATGGCAAGGAAAAGCTCAAGAACACTCAAGGGTTGATTAGGGGTTCGAGAGTAGGGTGTTAAGGTGATGGAGGTTGAGGTGGAGGCCAAATATGATGCTTAAACAGAGTGAAAACCCTAAATATTAAGGTTTCCTCTTGGTGGCCCTACTCGTTGAGTAGTTCACTTAAACCCCGCATCCAAACTGACATCTACTCGACGAATTAGGGCTACCAACTCGTCGAGTAGCTCTTACAAAATGAATTCTTAAATGAACCAAAGGTGTACCAAGAATGGGACGTTACACCCAACCTCTCTCATATTCTTCTAACTTGGTTTTGGTGTTTATGACTTATTAGAGGTATCACATTTAAGGTACTAATCTCTTGAAGGCCAAGGATTACAAGCTAAAACAAAGAGGTATTCTTCTAACTTGTTTTATGTTGTAGAACTCAAAAATTATATGCTAGTAAGGGTTTATGCTTTGGATAATTTAATATTCCATGTATAACTTGAGAAAACCTAGATCCAAAGCATTAGGGTTGCATGTGCACCATAGGATTGTTATAGTGCTCAAAACCCATCAAAGGCAACCGTAGATAATGTACCGATCGTATAGGAGTACCTGGACGTGTTCCCAGAGGATTTGCATGGGGTACCTACGGAGAGGCAGGTAGATTTTATGATTGACCTAGTTCCTGGTGCGACTCTGATAACCAAGGCACCATATCGGTTGGCTCCTCCCGAGATGTAGGAGTTATCTACATAGTTGCAGGATCTGTTAGACAAGGGATTTATCATGTCGAGTAGTTCGCCATGGAGAGCCCTGATTCTGTTTGTGAAGAAGAAGGATGGGTCACATCAGATGTGTACAGATTACCGGGAGTTAAATAAGGTAAGAGAAAAGATCCATTATCCCTTTCTGAGGATTGATGATTTGTTTGACAAGCTTCAGGGAGCATCTTGGTTCTCCAAGATTGATCTGCGATTGGGTTATCACTAGATGCGAGTCAGGGATGATGATGTGCAGAAGACAACCTTTCAGACTCGCGATGGTCATTATGAGTTCGTGGTGGTGCCATTTGGGCTCACCAATGCTCATGTCGCATTCATGGATATCATGAACCGTGTGTGCAGACCGATACCGGACTGGCCTGTGATAGTCTTCATCGATGATATATTGGTTTAATCTAAGACTCAGGAGCAGCACAAGGAGCACATGAGGGAGGTGCTGGAGACATTAAGGAGGGGGAGACTTTTCACAATGTTCTCCAAGTGCGAGTTTTGGTTGCGAGAGGTGCAGTTTGTGGGGCACCTTGTCAAACAGAAGGGTATTCTTGTCGAATCGACCAAGGTAGAGGTTGTGATGTAGTGGGAGGTTTCGAGGTCTCCATCTAAGATTCGGAGTTTTCTTGGTCTGGTGGGTTATTATCAGAGATACATCCAGGATTTTTCCAAGATTGATGTTCCATTAACCCGAATGACCAATAAGTCGGTGACATTCTGTTGGTGGTCTGAGTAGCAGGCAGCTTTCGAGACTCTTAGACGGTGATATTACAAGGCACCAATTATGATCTTGTCGGAGGGTGTCGATGATTTCATGGTTTATTGTGACTCTTCGATCATGGGTATGGGTGTAATGCTAATGCAGCGGGGTTGCGTGATAGCGTATGCTTCGAGGCAGTTGAAGCCTCATGAGGAAAATTACCTGACACACGATTTGGAGCTGGGGGCTATGGTTTCGCCCTCAAGATTTGGGGACACTACCTATATGGGGTTATTTGTACCATTTACACAAACCACAAGAGCTTGAGGTACTTGATGGATCAGATGAATCTGAACATGAGGCAGCGTCGTTGATTAGATGTAGTGAATGATTATCACTGTGAGATCCTTTATCATCCGGGGAAGGCCAATGTGGTGGCCGATGCTCTTAGCCGTAAGGCGGTCATGGATACAATTCAGGACATATACCTGAGGATGACAGTGATTACTCCGTTGTTGGAATGGATTCGGGAGACGCAAGTCGAGGGTATAAAGGAAAAGTGTTGGAAGTGTGAGCGGATCATATGTTAGGTAGCTCCATTCGATTATGACAGTCGTGGGTTGTTGACCCTGCATCAGTGGGTCTGGGTTCTTTACTGGGGTGGTGTACGCCAGGTTCTGATGGAGGAGGCTCACAAGTCGAGATTATCCATCTATCCATGGGCGATGAAGATGTATCAGAATCTTCTCCCTGATTATTGGTGGCCCTGCATGAAGCGGGACATAACTTAGTATGTGGAGCGGTGCTTGACTTGTAGGAAGCCAAGGTTGAACACCAACGACTTTACAGAAAGATACAACCATTGGATATTCCCGTGTGGAAATGGGAATACATCACTATGGATTTCATCACGAAGCTTCCTAGGACCGTACATGGGATCGATTTGATTTGGGTCATCATGGATCGGTTGACCAAGAGTGCTCATTTCATCCTGATCTAGGAGAGTATATTAGTTGAGAAGCTAGTCGATATTTATGTATGTGAGGTAGTGGCATGTCATGGAGTGTCGATGCCGGTTGTGTCAGATCGAGATGTTCGTTTCACTTCCAAATTTTAGAAGCGGTTTCATGACGAGATAGGTACTCGTCTTCACTTCAGTACAACTTTTAACCCTCAAATGGATGGGCAGAGTGAGAGGATGATTAAGACTCTAGAGGACATGTTGTGTGTGTGCGTATTATATTTTGGTGGGAGTTGGGATACGTATCTTTCGTTAGTGGAATTTTCATATAACAACAGTTATCACGCTAGCATAGACTGACCTCCCTTCGAGATGCTATACAGGAGGAAGTGTAGGACCCCAATCTTTTGGGGCGAGGTCGGTTAGAGAGTCATAAGGAGTACTGAGGTGGTACTCAAGACCACAGAGAAGATCCAACAGGTCCAGAACAGGCTCCAAACTACTCAGAGTCGGCAAAAAAGCTATGTAGACAAGAACACATTAGACCTATAGTTTTAGGTATGAGACATGATTCTCATGAAGGTGTCACCTTGGAAAGGTGTTGTGACATCTGCATTTCCACGGCCAGAAAAGACTGATTTTGTTTATGCTTTATAAAAATCCGAGTACCTCTTTTAATAAAAATGTTGCGGAATTTGTTCCCAGTAAAACATGATAAATACGTTATCAAAGCATTTCCGAAGAAAAGTATTTTTATTCATTTTAAAACATTTGGGATGTCATTGTCAATACATAAACATAAGCATAAACAGAACTTACATTCATTATCACTAGTGATTTATATCTCCTTAATCTTAGTGTAATGTGATTTTATATCAACACCTGTGATATAAATAAACTGAGTGGGTCAGGTTGGGAAAACTGGTGAGTACATAGGGTTTTCAACCCACGATAAATAAGTTTATTAACTTTATCAAACCAAACAAACCCGATTACCCGTTCTCGTTATCCTCACTTTACGTCCCTAAAACATTTAACACAAGGGACCTAGTCTAAGCGACTTTCATCGGTGTGACAACACATGCTTCGGGGGTTCCTCAACAATTCATGTCAAATAAGGCAACCATGTGGGGGATGGAGTACTGATGGTGAGCACATAGTTCAAATAAACACCTATAGGTTGCGAGCCTACTAGCGTTCTACTAGACTGTCTAGAATAGTCCGTGGTCATCATCTATACTCCGCTAGATGATTGGATCATCAATAACATCTATAACGAGGCCTCTCATTATTTTATTTTGTCACACAACAACTATTACATCTAACCATGTTTTACCCAACACATTTTGTAGATATAAAATACATATACAATTTAAATCTTTAAATGTGTATAAAAATATTTCACCCAGCATAGACAACAAGTATTCAGACAATATGCACACACAACACGTAATTTATATTAAATACTTCATATCTATGTGTAAAATGAAAGGGACCATGCCCTCACTTGGTAAGGTGGTGATTCCGAACTCAGACAACGCTTCGCTTCTTAAAAAAATATTTTCCTTTGACGAAATCTAATATTATTACCACTAGAGTTTAGTTTATTATTCGCCGAGACTAATTAATAGTCTAGCTATTATTACTATTATATAAGCGTTAAACAATACTTATATAACCCATAATAATAGCTCAAGTACTTATTATAAGTTCCTAATAACGTTACTATAATTAAATAAAAGCTATATTAAAAATAGCGTATGCGTAGCTCACTTACAACGAGTTTTATAGAAAACCGGGCTTTGCTTAGAGCAACGTTCCCGAGCCGAAAATCTCTTCTTCTCGGAGTCGTCGAGCACTACGGGGCTTCCGCCTCGTGCTAGGGAGGTTCCCTAGGCTTTTCGGGGGGGGGGGGGGGGGGTTCGGGGCTAGAGAGAGAGTAAAGAGAAGAAAGAATGGGAAATGTGTGAAGAAAATGAGGGTGAGAGAGGTTCTATTTATATGGTGAAAATGGTTGAACTTGGTGCCAAATGTCACCATCTAGTGGCAAGACTTGGGAGAAAGCAATGGTCAAGATTGTGCCAAATCACCCGTTTTCGCACAACACACTTCCGACTTCTAAAATCCATAAGTTTCACATAAGACCTCCGTTTTTGACATTCTTTATATTCACGCATAAGTAAAAATAAGATCTACAACTTTCATTTTGACTCCGTCGGCTAATTCTCGACCGATCTTAAATTTAACCGTACGAAGAGATTATACTGTTAAATGTCCACGTAAAATTCATAACTTCTACATACCGTTGAGTTCCTATTAATGAGATCTTCAACTTTCATTTAGTTTGCGTAGGCCAAAAACCGCTTGAACTAAAACTCGAGTTTCGGGTCATACACTGATATGCCAAATTAGGAAAATTCATAACTTCCTCATACGAAGTCAGATTTGGGTGTTCTTTTTATGGATGCTCTCAGTTTAACATAATCTATGACTTTTGTTTAGATTAATAAGGCTAAAAAGTCTTCCATCGTAAATTCACTATTTACATCTCCCGGTGTCGTGCCGGTTTTGCCGTAAAACTTCGACGGACCATAATTTCTTCGTTATAACTCGGATTTCAACGTTCTTTATATGTAGGAAATCCTTGAGACGTATTACACAACTTGGTTAAGATTATTTATTCTAAATAATCTTTTGTCAAAAATTTATTTTCGACCCTTATTATCTCTAAATTGACTAGTTTAGATCTACGGGCGTTACAAGTGTCATCTGGTTCAGGAAGCGGGGAAAGTTGGGCCCTAGGTACATCAATATGTTTAGTGTTTTAGCTCAGGTGGGCCAGTTGCATATTGATTGGATTTGCCAGCCGAGCTTAGCCAGATTAACAACACTTTTCATGTCTCCTAGCTGCGAAAGTATTTAGTGGATGACTCCGCAGTTGTGCCTTTAGAGGATATTTAGGTGGATGCAGCCTGAATTACATCGAGAGACCAGTAGCCATTCTCGATAGGAAGACAAAGAAGCTGAGGAATATAAGGGTGGAGGTGGTAAAGGTGCAGTAGTTGCACAACAAGGGGTCCGAGTGGACTTAGGAGCCCGAGGTGGAGATGAGGGAGCACTATCCGGAGTTGTTTAGGGCAGCGGACTTCGAGGATGAAGTTTGATTCAAGTAGGAGAGAATTGTAACATCTGTGACTTGAGGTAATGCTAATTATTTAATCTTGTAATTAATTGTTGGACTATGAGATTAATGTTGGATCATTGAGTTGTGCCTTTATTGTGTTGGGCTGACTGAAGCTGTACACTGGGCGTAAGCTTAGCGTATGCAGGGCGTAGTGAGGATATCGAATACATCGGGGGGGGGGGGGGATACGTGTATGATGAATCAAAACCTTAATTTTTAGGGTTTAGGCCACATATATACACACACACACACATCATTATGTAACACACCCCAACCTCCTTAACTCAGAAACCCTAGAAACATAACCTTTTTCATCTATGTGTGATCTTGATCTTGTGAAGTTCATTTTAGTAGCTTGGAACCTGGAATGAGAAATAAGAAGTTGGTGAAGAAGAACTTGTGTAGCATGAGCTTAAGGATTTGAGAAATCATTGTCATTTAGCACTCATTTGAGGTAAAAACCTCAAAACTTGCCTCATGAATGGATCTTTATGGTTCCAAATCTGTTTCTAGGCTTAGGGTTGCCACCCTTAGTGCTATTTGAGTCCCAAAGACAGAAAAGTTACCATCTTGAAGGTCTTAATGTGGCCATGCATGAGTATTAGTCATATCTATGGAAGTAGGTTGCCATATTTCGAGTTTGGGTCCATTTGGGGGTTTGCAAGCCACCAAGTAATCGACTTTGGGTTAAGACACTTTATTGGACTCATATTTGTGGTTGGAACTTAAGGTCTTAAGGGGTTAAGCCCTTTTTGGAGATTATGGCTTAATAGGGTAGTACGTTGGGCGTACAAGCGTGTACTTGGGCCTCGGTTTTGGCCATTCCATGGATTTTTCTATTTTGGGACATTGTGGACCATCAGAAATCAATTATTTTGGGCTAAGAATATGTTTGGGCTTAAGGGAAGGCCTATTTGAGGAGTTGGGCCCAATTTAGAAATTTGGGCCATTGGTGGGCCACTAGTGGGCTTGGAAAGGCTATCAAGAATTGAGCCTTTCATGTTATGGTTGTGGGCCTAGGTCATGAACCAGATTAGATCAAGGGTAAAATGGTTATTTTACCCTAAGAAGGAATATTTGGTTTTTGACTAAGTGTTATTTTGTACTGATAGCACGGGGAGTCGTTAGAGCAGCCGCTAGAGATTTTTATCGTGAGATTTTGCATTCAGATTTGTGAGGTGAGTTTTCCTCCTATATAAACGGGTCGAAGGAACCAATGTTGGCCTTTATATGTATGTTAGTATGTTCTGTACTAAGGTCCGATGTCGGGCAGTACCCGCTGTAGGTTTATATGTTTTCGGATTTCGATCCGATGCCGGGCAGTGGGGGATGTAGGTTTATATGTTTCCTGATTTCGATCCGATGTCGGGTGGTGCCCAATGAATGTTTGTATGCGTGATGTCTTCGTGATTCTTGCATGTGTCTATATTGTATGTTTCCAAATTATGATCCAATGTCGGGCAATGCCCGAGGAATGTTTGTATGCTTTCGGATTTCGATCCGATGCCGGTTGGGGCCTGAGGAATGTTTATATGTTTATGTTATGTGATAATTTATGTGTATTTGATGATATATATATATATATATATATATATATATATATATATATATATATATATATATACCGAGCTTTTCTCGATGCCAGGGGGCGGATGTCGGACATTGTCTGATACCGGGCGGGGGCCATAGTATGTTTATATGTGAGTATGTGTATGGTATGTGGTAATTGGGGGATAATCACTAAACTTCGTGATTACAGTTTTCAATTTTGGTTTCAGGTACTTCTGGTAGTAAAGGGAATAGCTCGAGCTGACTGCATTGCACACACCATAATGCTTTATCCTGGGATGTTTACTCTAATATATTTGACATATATTTTTGATTGTATACCGTTCATGATGTTTTGAGATACTTTGACTTATGTTTTGTTGAAATGATTTTGAAAACTATGGTTTTATTTAACAATTAAAAATGAAATTTTTGGTCATGATTTTGAGATGTTTCACTAGATGTCTTCATGACTTTTGCATGTGTTATGTGTTGGTATGCTTATCGGGCAAGGCCCGATGCCGGCCGGGACCCGACGGTTATTCTTTATGCTATTTTCTTGTTATGCTTATTTGATTTGTATGTGGGTAGGGTCCATTATACTCAATGCGTGGGACCCATTTAAAGTTACACAGGGCGTAACGAGGGTTTAATGAATTACACAGGGCATAATCAGGGTATACCAAAACCTTAAATCTTTGGTTTTGAGCCCTATTTAAGGGCTCTAACTTATGAGAAACCCTCTCATTATCAGCCTCCATCACATAAGATCATTCCTTGAGAAACCCTTGCTTCCTCTCACTTATTTTTAAGCATTGACATAATTTATGAGCTTATTTCTCCATTAGAAGGCTAAATCTTTAAGAAAAAGGTGGTGGAAAAATGTATAGAATAAGAGTTCAAGTATAGATCTAGCAAGATTATATCATTCTTGGACCATTGTGAGTAAAAAACTTATAACTTGCTCATTGGTTTCATAGATCTAGTCATTTGTCATATTTGCCACTTTTTGGTCATTTTAGTACATAAAGTTTAGATCTTGAAAATTTGTGACCTTGTTATGGATAAAGTTGGAAACTTTGTCCATCTAACCATCATATTGATTTAGATCTGAAGGTTGGAGACTTGGATTATATTATAAGATTATAGTTATTTTTGACTCTTGCATGTATATGTATGATATGTGGTATTTTGAAGAACTCACTAAACTTTATACTTATGGTTTACATTTAAAATGTTTCAGGTACTTATGGTTCCAAAAAAAATGGCCCAACTTGATTGCTATGCAATCTTTGGAGAATAATTTTGCACTTAATGTTTACGAATTACTCTGGTATTTTGAGAATACTTTAATTCTGATTGTCTTTGAGATAATGAATGAACGGTTTTGAATTATTTAAAAATGAAAATTTTACTCAACATTTTTGTGACATTGCATTTATCTCTTGCTACAGGGACAAACTTTAACAAATGAGCTAAAAGGATTACATCATAAGGTACAATACAAATAACCATTGTTTATTTCTTTAAATTATTCATGCAACATGTTCTGACTTCAAACTCATAATATGTAGTAATTTATGTGCACTCATGGATGCGGAGCCGGATACATTATTACCTTTAGTTTTAGATCTTAATTTAAAGGTTTTTTTTTTCACCGATTACTATATAACTAGTTTTGATGGTACTAGATAAAAATTTAAAAAAATTTACTTTTTTACGAGAGAGTTCGAGAGAGGGAAGATAAAAAAACAAAAAAGGTGTTTTCTTCATCAAATGATATTGGAATTTTATCTTTTGATTTAATTAAATATGGTATTCGATAAGAAAATTACTTCCTTTAGGATGGAAGAACTTAAAGCCGCACTATTAAGCCACACAAGAAAACTAGTAATTTTATTTTTCTTTTAAAGTCTCATAAATTAATGGTATTGATTTATTTTTCTTGAAATCTTGCATTTTTTAAAGTGGGTTCTAAAAGAAATATGCATAATATATTTTCATGCACCTCTTTTTTTGTTATGCATACTTACACCAGAAGAAAATTATTTTACCAAGATATTTGAAAAGCACATAACCGAATCAAACCAAGCAAGAAAATCAACTATTGACAATATTTTATAAAAGAAAATATGCAAGTTTTTCTTAAAATCTCGAAAAGCCACCAACATTGTTTTGGATACAAATGCTCCTACGACTGGTGTTTGTATTACCGAAAATTGGTCATAAAAAGCTCATCTTGAATTGAATGATTTTGACCTGAATTTAACTTGTTTATATTGTTTTGGTTTCGGCCTTATAGTTTTATTGTTTATGTTCTACCCCTAATTTGTTGCTTCCGATTTTAATTTTGTCACATGTCGTTTCATGCAAGTCGAAAACGAACCCAAGTTTGAGTTATTTTTATGAGCGCTACCTCACAATTCCCTGACCTAAGATTGTTGTAACTCGTTACAATTTGATTTAATTTTTTGAAATTAAAAGAAAAAAAAGTGGATGATCGAGATTATGATATAGAGTACCAGTGTATTACAAGGATACCATGCAAGAGAATGGTTGTATCTCAAATGGTTATGGACCGATCGTATAAAACTATAAATCTAACACAAACAGATTTCTGGGGTGTTTTGACTTATCTTTTGAGATGCTAAAAATCATTTTAAGAAAAAATAAAATGTAAAAAATGTTTGATAAATGTATTTTAAAAACTATTTTGAATTTTAGATATAAAAAAATGGATTTTTAAAAAAATCAGGAAAACTTGACTTTTTGTAAGTTTTCCAAAAATAACATTTAACTCTAAAAAAAGAAATACCAAACACCCCATAGAAAAACCCATTTCCCCAAACCGAACACTTTAATTTTTAATAAATTAAGTTAATTTAGCCGGTTTATTTTGCCCGCTCACATAAATAACCTAGCAACAATTGACGGACTTATAGCCCACATATCTTTTTGCAGAAAAGCCCAATAAAACCCTACGACATTCATCTCCCTTGTTCAACCCTATATATATTTCAAGTCTTCGCATATTCATTTCTACAAATACAATAGCTCTACGTTTGTCTATCTCTGCAGCTATATATCAGGTTTTATCTACTTTCACGAATTAATTATGAAAAGTTTCGAATTTGTCTGATTTTTGTGCGTTGATGAAGCACTTTGTGGACTAGAGTTTCTGATCATGGGCTCTTCTTCCCATTATGTTTGACGACAAACCCTTGGCTGTCTGAGTGCAAATCATTCGATTTTATTTAAATCTTCATCTTTTTACCACTGAATCCAGCTTATCGCAATTGTTTTTATCTAGATCTGGATTATTTTCTGAAAACGATTTGAGGGTTATGATGATATACTTTTAATATCTTAGCGGATTTCCGTGAGATTAAAATATATTTTGATCTATGATCTTATTGTTACACACACTGAATCCTCAACATTTGTCAACTCTGTTCTAAAATTTCGGAATTTCTGCTTTCAATATAAGCTCAACTCTCATTGAGCTTCATCTTTCACAGTACAACACTTTGTGCGTGAAGTTATTTGATTTTGATTCAATTTGATGATAAGCATCCATTTACCAATTCTGGGGGATAAAACAGTTCCTGTCGGTGTAATGGCTCGGATGCAAAATTGAAATTTGTGGCTATCCTGATAAATGTGTTGTTCAATGTCATTTCATCGTGAAACACCTCATACATAACGTGTTTGAAGTGCCTTTTTCAAAAAATTCGATCAAAAGGATCATCTGTTGAAGGACGATCTTCAGTAACACTAATTTTGTTTAGAAGCTGTTGTTTTTCACACAATCAGCTGCTGTTTTACAGGTTTATGTTCTAATTGTCTTAACTTATTTAGTTTTTAGTATGATATGTGCGATGATGAAGCAATTTGTGGACTAGAGTTTCTGATCGTGGGATCTTCTTCCCATTTAGTTTGACGACAAACCCTTGGCTGTCTGAGTACAAATCAGTGTATTTCTTTTTCTTTAACCTTAGTCAAAACCTTCGATTTCTATTATTGAATCGAATTGTGTTTTTGTAATTGTTTTTTATCTTGATTTGAGGCTTATGAGGATAAATTGATTATCTTAGCGGATTTCAGCGAGATTGAAGTAACTTTTGATCAATGATCTGATTGTTACACACACTGAGGCTTCTAATTTTCAATTTGTTTCATATTATTTCTTTATGAAGAACGTAGAATTGCAATGATGAGTCTAAGCATCTTTGTATGTTGTTAGGGCAGTGGACAAGGTTTGATTAATTCAGTCTTGCCGTGATCCCAAATTTAACGACTTCTCCTTCCGCTGAGCTAAATCTTGTTCTTCACACTTGTGTTTAATATTTCACTTAAAACTTTTTCATGATAAGTTCGAGTCATACATATTTTTTCATTTACTAAGTTTCAATTTAGTCGGGTTCGTGTCAATTGGGTTTTGGATTAATAGGGTCGGGTCAATTGGGTTAGTTCTTAGTTGAGTTGATAGTAAATACTAGTATCCTATTATGTAATCTAATTTTCCTATTTTCATAATCTATTAGAGATAAACAAACATTACGTTCTTTTTAACTAACCTGGTAGAATTTCTGATTTACAAAGGTTTACTTTTGAGTTTGTTTATCATTATGGCAGGAACATTTTGGGTCCATGAATAGTGGAGAGTCCATGCAAGTGATTTTAGGAAGAAACCAATTGCGCGTCTTATTTAATTGGGATAATATCATATATGCCCCTCTTAAATCTCAAAATATCATATTTATCTAACTTAATTTCTTAATATCATATTTATCCTTCATAACCCCTTCAAAATATCATATTTGCCCAAATCCTCTTTTATAATGTTTTTAATATTTTATAATCATTTTTTAAAACTTAAAATTACTATAATAATTAAAAAAAGTTAACAGTATTATCCTTACGTCTATGATAATGGAATGCGAACTTCTAAATTGTTGAATGTCGTTCTCTTGATAAACAAAAATATTCATCTTCAATCCTCTCTATGGAATTTATATTTTGATTGTTTAGTTTTTTTTGTTCTAGATGAAAGATATTTTAGATATTATCATTGATATTTGATGTTTAAAAAATGCATTTTGATATTTAAGAAGGACATATATGATATTTTGATGTTTAAAAAGGATATATATGATATTTTGAAATTTTATGAATAGTAAATATGATATTTATAAATTTTATGAAGGGTAAATATGATATTTAAAAATTAAATTGAGTAAATATGATATTTTAATGTTTAAGAAGAGCATATATAAAATTCTCCCTATTTAATTAAATATTTTCATGGTATCTTTCATATTCTTTTATGAATTGCAAATTATTAAACGAATTAAATATAGTATCAAAACATGATGCATCAGAAGTAAACATGGAAAAAGAATAGTCAACACTGAGAAACTTATAAGATTCATTAGATAGATCAAAAATCATTTAGTTAATAGGATCATATTTATTAATCATCATCAAGCATGGCATTTCAAGTATTTGATGAGATTAAAAGAATGATATACAACGCACCCAAAACCCGACCTTAATTATAGTTCAGGTTTATTGGGTTAACTTGAATAACCCAACTATGAAATTTTGACTCTATTAAATCTGGTGTGTTTAAGCTTATTCTAGTTTTGGGTTTGGTCGGGTTAGTTGGGTTTGGGTATATTCGACACCCCGACTCTTGCTGACGCTTGTGTAGCGAAATAGTAGGTATTGTGTATGTAACATTCAAACATGTTTATGCCAAACTGTTAAAATAGATCTATGTTAAACATTTAGGCTCTGTTTTTGTAACTTTTTATTTGTAAGTCCTGAATTTATAGAGTGTATTTATAAAATGTATTGAAGTTATAATGTTATCTGATAAAATATTGTTGATACAAATGTTTTTTACTTAGTGCATTGTTTGAATCAGAATAAACGATTATTTATCCTCTGTCTAAGAATTATAATTGATTGTTTTTTAATAATTGGTATATAATATAAATATAAAAATTAGCATTTATTTAAGAGAAATTAAATGTTTTATTATCATTCCGTTACATATGAACTAGTGATAAATATCCTAGTTTGATAAAATTATTTATATTTTAGAATCATTTCAAGATAAGTTGGTGATAAATATCATATTTTGATAAAATTATTTATATTTTAGAATCATTTCAAGATAAATTGGAAGAAAGGTATGATGATATTTAATTTCATTTTATTTAATAATCATAATAATTTAAAAACATACATAATCATGTTAAACAATTTTTTAAATTTAAACAATTTAAAAATAAGATTATGATTATATATATATATATATATATATATATATATATATATATATATATATATATATATATATATATATATATATATGAAAAATTATAAATTGTTTTTGGGTTTGCAAGATCAGGATCAAGATTTCACAAAATATAATATAATTTTAATTTATAATATTTAATCATGAAAAATATTTCAAACATTTAACTTTTCGTTCAAAAATTATAAAAACTTCAAAATATTAGTTATAAGTCACAATGAAAAATGATAAATGATAGATTGGTAAAGAGTAAAAGATATAAAGTGGTAAAAAAAATTCATCTTTTTGTACAAAAAAAAAGTAAAGGAAGGTAGGATCGGAGTGAATCTCGATCCTATGATTCTACCTACGATCTTACGATCATATCTGCGATCTTACCCCAAATCGGACATTGTCTGATACCGGGCGGGGGCCACGATATGTTTATATGTGAGTATGTGTATGGTATGTGGTAATTGGGGGATAATCACTAAACTTCGTGCTTGCAGTTTTCAATTTTGGTTTCAGGTACTTCCGGTAGCAAAGGGAAGAGCTCGAGTTGACTGCATTGCACACACCATAATGCTTTATCCTCCGGCTGTCGCACACCACTTGTCGTTGTCACTCCTATTTATGATTTTATGTTGAATATTTATACGGGTTGGGTTTGACCCATTGACCCTTGAACCCACGAACCCATATACTTATACGAGTTCTATGGGTTGGGTTGGGTTGATGTTTTCAACCCGTGACCCACCAACTCATATATTATATGTGTTGGGTTGGGTCAAAGTATTCTGACCCACCAACCTATCAATCCGTGATCAGCCAACTCGAATCCAACCCAATTGCCAGACCTAGGTAATAATATATCAAATTCAAATTTATCAACATTCATCTTTTCTTATCTATTTAAAATTTAAGGGAAAAAAAATATTCTGTCAAATCCAAATACATTAATTTCTCTTGAATAGGAAGAAGATGGATCAAGTGCATCAATTAAAAATTAAAAGCCAGTAGTAGTTAGTTTTCACTAACTAACGATGTAAGTTATAACTCTCTTACTAGTTTACGATTATATATATATATATATATATATATATATATATATATATATATATATATATATATATATATATATATATATATATATATATATATATATGGTATCAAGTTAAATACCTATAAGATATTAGATGAAGATAAAGTATGATTATATGAACTATAATCATATTGATGATTATGTATGCAAGTATATATGTTAATGGTATTATATTAAATACCTACATGTTATTAGATGGAGATTTATACTAAATACTTAACGAATTAAATACTGTGTTAATAGTAGAAGATTTCTTAATGAAATTATGTGACAGAACATTATGTCACTACTACAAAATGAGTCTAATGCGAACTTTTAGATGCAACATTTGCAATAAGAGTTGCATTTAGTTATAAAGAAGGTATTGCCGAACAAAAAGGTTGCACTAGAAGATTTAATGCATCTTTGTTTAAAAAAGTTGCCAGTTTTATTAATAATTGCAACTTTGTTTTTAAAAAGTTACAAATGTTGTTAATAATTGCAAATTTAAAATAAAAAAGTTGCAAAATTTATTTAAAATTATAACATTTATTATAAAAGTTACATTTTTAGTTTTAATTTTGTGCAACTATATATAATTTTAATTTTTCTCCAAATAAATTAAAAAAATTTATTTCTCTCTTTATATTATTAACTTAAAAAAAATGAAAGATGAATTGATTTAAATAAAAATTAAATAACCATAACAAGTAGAGGGGTTGAAGTGGTATTAAGAGAAAATAGAAATGCTAACTAATCTAGAGTTGGGGTAGGAGAGGTTTAAGGATGAAACTTAAGGGATCGATTAGTGAACATTCGTTCATAACCCTAACTTAGCGATCAACGAGACTTATGAAATCCATCTGTTTCTTTTGCTTGGGCTACCATCGTAAACATCAAGAACACTCTCAAATCGTTCCTTTAGCTGTTGCATTGTTACCATCGTCCGTAGAAGGAAGGAAAAAGAAATCGAACAAGGCAGCGGGCTACTATACCGACAACAAAAGAAAAAAAACGAGAGTAGAGGGAGCGAGGAGAGCAGTAAAGGAGATGAAGTGGCTCAACTTGTGGTCTTGTTGCATTTTTCTCCTATCTAGGTATTCTACTTTCGATTTCTAGCCCTTATAGCATCAATAACACATTGAACCACCACCAAGGCCACCTACGACGACCTATTGCCGCCGGGAATGAACCACAACACCACCATGGCATGGTGGTTGTGGTGTGGACGAAATTATGCCCTAGGGTTATCTTTTTATTGCCAATTTCTTCTTGTGAAGCCTAGTTCAAGTACATCCCATGTGTGCTAGGTTAATGTGTGGTGAATTAAGGACATGTTTGTCATTAATTGGTTTTGAAACTCTTTATGCATGATCTTTTCTATAACTCCATCGCTCAACACTTTGTAACTACAAATGAGAGTTTTCTAATCCTAATGAAATCCAAGAAATTTACTAATAAAATATATATAAAGGTAAAAAAAATCAGTATATGGGTTAACAAAATTTAATAATCGAAGTTGTGGAAAGAAAAGAGAGAATATAAAAGTATAATGTTATATGGTTTGAGAAGTATGTTAGTATAATAAACTAAACAATGAATGGGAGAAAGTAGACAAAGTGGGGAAGTAATGCTTAAATATGAACATATCAGTATACATATACAAGTTTGTGTATAAGGTAAGTTAACAAAAGCTATGAATGATTCTATATATGTATACAAGTAAAAAAATAACAAATCAGTAAATCTCGGTATGCGTGAAAAAGGTAAATGACTAAAAAATAATTATTGAATATGGTAAAGAGTATTATGATGAAATTTTATAATCATAAACCCCTTGTTTAAAACTTTAAAGCATAATTGTGATGTTGTCGAAGCTTAGAATCTGTCCAGAATTATTGACTTGTCTTGAAAGGGCTGTAGAGGCTATTCTGGTTGGAATTAGACAATATCACCACAAGAACAAAGTTGTAGGAAATCGAGTCTAGTTTCCAGAGACTCCAAAGCAGTAAACTTGAAAACACTTAATAGTATGGTTGTTTGTGTTGTATTAGGGTATGCTGTGATAATCTCAATTATTCATGATACTTGTAGTGGGAAAAAGCCTTTTCGTAACAAAGGTGAGCCAATCCGTATTTCAAAATATAGTAAATTGTACTATGGTGGACAATTTTAATCATTTTTATGCTTATGGTTTCTCCTTGATGCTGATGGATGTTATTGTTTGACCTTGGTGAATTTGATTTCTCTTACTTATTGTTAGTTCCTTCCCGTTATGGTCATATTGTTGGTTTTGTTGCGTACTCTAGCGTTTCCTTCTTTCTAGACCATTTTACCTTCATTTACTTGTAAGCACGATGGTGAAAATAGTCGCTATGTAGGCCGTCTATGTGGAAAAAATATAAGAAATTATAAGGTTAAACCTGACCAATACAATTTTTAAGGGAAACACATCAAAGGTTGAGATTTCAAATGCTTATCTTGCCATTATTGTATCTGAAAGTTGAGATAAATGATTTCTTGATTTTTATCTTCAAGACCTTGAAAAATAATTGAACTTTGTCAATATGATCTTTAACTACTGTACGTAACCAAAAAATTGAGATTGATGAACTATATGAGCCAACCATAGATATCCCAGAAGTAGAAAGTAAGTTACTATAATCAACTTTTTATTTATTTATATTATTTCTAAGATAAACTTAAATGGAATGAATCTTGAAAGTATGTCTTGCGGCCGTTGGTATAATGTAAGTGGGTTGCTTATATACTCATACAAACTAAACTTCAATGGAATGGATTAAATTCTAATTCCTTCCGGCAAGAGATTGTTCCTCTAATATTCTTATATAGATTTAATTTATTTTTGCTATTCAAAGGAAGGTTGTAAAGTAAGTTGTTAATTTATCTTCAACCTCCATTTATATGATTTAAAACTTATAATACCTTTTTGTTTTAGTTACATTGCAGACTTTTGGTGTATGCAATGGAAAAAAAATGAGCTTCTAGAGTATATAGTTTATGTTCATGGTGAAGATGAACAAAAGTTTTGGAGTTCCTTGTTAGGTTTCTTCCAAAAAATGATTGTATGGTTAGGAGAATGGTCCTATTTTCTTGGTAATATTCATTGTATTGTTAATGATATTCAAAGCAAACGAAGTTGATTGAAATGTTAGTGACATTATTTTTTTGTGATTATAGTTGATAACTTTGTGTTGACTTTGATTTATGGATGTTATTTTAAATTTAGCCAGGTCAAAGGAGACCATAAAATTTTATAATATATTTACGTTATTTTTGTGTTATGGTGTAATGTTAGTAGTAATGAATATTCGTAGCAATGTATTAAAACAAATGTAGCGTACACATGACTAGAAAAAAAGATGTCGCATTAGCGTTAGAAAGCTCACAACAAAGTTGCATTTGCATTTGACTGTAATCAAGGTTGCATTTCTTGCAATTAAAGACATATGGAAATGTTTCAATTCTTTATTAGAAACATAACAATGGTTGCAAATGATTGCAAAAAAAGTTGAACTTTCGTAACTAAAACAATTAAAAAAGTTGCATCTAAGTGTAAAAAATTTGCTTTTGCATAAGAAAGGTTGCATTTAAAAAAGATTTGAAACTATTTCAGAAAGGGTTGCATTTTCATAAAAAAAATGGTTTAGAAGAACTAATGAACGATTTGGGCTTTCAATCGGATCAGGTGAATTGTAAACAAGAATTTGGGCTTTTAAATCACATGAACAGTAACATGTTGTATATTTGGATCAATGTAACATAGATCGGGCTAGATCAACAAAAACATATTAGATCAATAGGATTAGGCTTAAAAAATATATGAATCAATGAAAGAAAGTGAATTATATTAAAAAATTTGACATGAAACAAAATAGATCCAATCGAAAAATATTGATAAACAACAAATCTATATAAAGATATACACGATTTAGAAAATTTGGAGAGACTCACCAAAAGTTATTGAATCTTGAATCGATTACGTAAAATATAGTCAAATCATGAATTCTTCCATAAACTAATCGTTTGAATCTTCATAGTTTGGCTCTAATACTGTAGCACCTGGTTCTGGGCACGTATTATCTTATTTATATTTTTGCATTTTGACCTTGGACTCGGCGAGTTGAAGGACCAACTCGCCGACTAGAAGCGTGATGAGGTGCGGGTCTAAGATGTGGACTTGACCAGTCGGGTCCCGGACTCGGCGAGTAGGCTCTATCTGGATAAAAACCCTAACCCGAGGGTTTGCACCCTATTTAAACACCTTAACTTGGCCTCCTTCGTCCCATTTGCTCTTAGAAGACCCCCATAGAAAACCCTAGCCGTTATTGAAGCAATCTAAGGCATTTGGAGTGATTTTGGTACTTTTGTGACCCAAGGAAGGAAGGAAGAACTTGAAGGATCAAGAGGAGGCTAGAGGGATCCGATTTCGAGCATCATTTGCAGTCTTCAGAAGGTATAAAGTCTATACCTTGCTTGTTCTTTTGAGACCCCATTTTGTGGAGTTTTAGGGCTTTTCTAAGCCAATTTGGTCACCAACCATGATTGCAAGCATGGTTAGGAGTTGGTGTTTCAGATCCAGGTCCTTAGAGTGGTTGCAAGGCAGAAAGGAGTGACTTTTGCACTCAAAGAAGGCCCCATGCATTGTAAGAGATTGTTTTAGGTCCTTTTGAGCTCAAAGTCCCATGCATGCATGTAAAGTTTGTAACTTTACATGCTAGATCGATTGTAGAAGCTTAGATCTACCTTTTGATCAAGGGTTGTACGTCAAAAATCGAAGATTCAGTGAGTGGATGTGATCGACTCGACGAGTCCATTCTTGGACTCGGCAAGTCCAAGGTTTTTTGTCCCATATCAGTTGTGGGTCGAAAGGACCCAGTTGAGTGTGGAAAGGTTCTAGGGAGTCCCAGGGAGTGACCCAACGTTCTGGACTAAGCCATTGTTCTGAAAGTTCATGGGACTCTGCGAGTGCATGAGCAGACTCGGTGAGTCCAAGGCAATCTTCTTAAGGATGAAGATGAACTCGACGAGTTGTTCATACAACTCGGCGAGTCAAGGACAGGACCTGTGTATCAGTTGAAGATGAACTCGACGAGTTGTTCATACAACTCGGCGAGTCGGATGAAGATTCAGTCGATGTTCAATTGGAAGGAAAACTCGTCGAGTCATCGCCTAACTCGACGAGTAGAGACGAGTATAAGGACAAATGAAAGGATCGGGACTCGGCGAGTTAGCGAGCCAACTCGGCGAGTCAGTTTAAATGGAACTTGACTTTGACCTTGACCTTGACTTTGACTTGGTCAGGGGTAAAATGGTCATTTTACCCTAAGAGTAGATATCTGTTCTGACTAAGTGTTTTGTGGGAATTATAGCCAGAGGATTTCCGGAGCAGCAACATCAGCAGTTAGAGGATTCCCGCGCAGATCAGTAGCTACTACGAGGTGTGTTACCTTACAGTAGCGGTGGATCTACAGCCACAATGCCGGCCTACCAGTAGGAGTTGTATGTTAGATGATTGTCTTTGTGATATCATCTAGGTTTGCTACTACCTGATATGTTGTATGTTGTCATGATATGCGATAGTAGTAGAGTTCGGTTGTTAGGACCGAAGGGTAGGTCAGGCACCCCAGATATGTCTGACAGTATGTGATTATATGTTTATATGATGGCATGATATATTATATGTGATAGCAGTAGTAGGAGGGGAATAGTCCCCAAGTTTGGTTGTTATGACCGAAGGGTAGTTCGAACACCCCAGATATGTCTGATAATATTTTTATGTTATGATATATGTGATAGTAGTAGTATAGGATGGAATAGTCCCCGAGAGTCGATTGTTAAGACCGACAGGTAGGTCAACACCCCAGAATTGCTTGACACGGGTAGGACGACACCCCAGAATGACCGCACGGGTAGTTCGGCACCCCAAAATGGTCGTACCGGGTAGGTCGGGCGCCCTAGAATTGCCTGGCAGTAAGTATGTTATGTGATTGTATGGTATGTGGTACGATGGGGGGGGGGACTCACTAAGCTTCGTGCTTACAGTTTACAGTTTTGGTTTCAGGTACCTCTTCATCAAAGGGGAAGGAGCTGGTGCGGTAGTGGCAATTCATACACACATGTTGTTTTTCGCACTATGAGATTATTCTGGGATTTGTACTCTGACATTATAGTTGATTTCATGTTTTGGTTTTGCAGACACAAAATATGTTTTAAGAAATGATATGATCGAATGTTGTTTATTTACAAATGTTTTGCAAAGTGTTTAATTAAAAATGAAAATTTTGAACTTGAAAATTGGGTCGTTACAAATACCAATTGTTAGGACATGAAGCTTTGATTGGCATTGAGGAAATGTAGAAGTGCATAATCGAAAAGAACAAGTTAACATTTATGTAACATCCTAAAATACGACCCAATTTTCTTTTAATAGTAATAAAAATCATATACTGATCGTCATATCATAAAACCATACGTCAAATATCTCGATTCATAATAAAATGTTGTGAAACAACTGTATCAAATCAAACTATGAATCAAAACAAACTCCCATGATAAAGACTGAAGCTGTGGTGTGTGCGATGTCATCATCCCGAGCTCTTCCCCTTACTTGCGGAAGTACCTGAAACCAAAACTGAAACTGTAAGCACGAAGCTTAGTGAGCTCCCCCAAACTACCACATACCATACAAAAACATATAAGCACGTACTGGGCCTTGCCCACTGCACCGGACCGAAGCCTGGAAACTGCATCAGACCGTAGTCCGGAACTGACTGGGACCTTGTCCCCTGCATTGGACCGATGTCCGGAACTAGCTGCATCGGACCGAAGTCCGGAACTGACTGCATCGGACCGAAGTCTAGAATTTACTGATCATAGCATAGCATAAACACATATCAACTAGCATAACACACATCATCATAAACTCATATATTGCATACTACGTCAGGCCGTAGCCCAGAACACATAACACATAAATCTTGTCTGAGCTACGAAGGCATCAAACACACTAAAAACTGCATCGGATTGAAGTCCGGAAACTACTACTAACTAAACGGGTCGACATTGTGGCCTTAGACCCGTTCCTACTGGAAGGAAACTCACCTCGTAGCCTAGCTGCTGAAAGGACTGCTCCGGAAGCTGTCTGCTGCGGCTTCGGTTTCACCCCAGCTACAATATCCATGAGCATCATCAATCAAATACTGATAATAATACTGAGGGTAAAATGACTCTCCTACCCTTGGTCCAAGTCAACCTAACTATCAAAGTCAACATTCAGTTGACCTGACTCGTCGAGTTGGGTCGCCAACTCGTCGAGTCCTTACTCTTACTTTCTTGATTCCACTCGCTACTACTCGTCGAGTTTTGGCGCAAACTCGGCGAGTTCCTCTTTGCTACTAACACTCCGACGATCTGCATCCGACTCGCCGAGTTGTATTCATACAACTCGTCGAGTTCTCCTTCATCAGA
Organism: Lactuca saligna; assembly: GCF_052625555.1. NCBI lineage: Eukaryota > Viridiplantae > Streptophyta > Magnoliopsida > Asterales > Asteraceae > Lactuca > Lactuca saligna. Next base: position 87,943,244 of record NC_136420.1, read on the forward strand.
TGATCATTCTAGCTGTGACTCGCCGAGTTGTATGAACAACTCGTCGAGTCTGTTATTGAAGTATGAAGATTGCCTTAGACTCGCCGAGTCAGGGAATTGACTCGCCGAGTTCTTCCACGAATGAGTGTAACCCTCTAGCTCACCAAGTCCATCTCTCACTCACTAGTTCCACTTGGCACAACTCGAAAAAGGAAAAACAAGGGACTCGCGACTCGACTCGCCAAGTCTGAGGAACGACTCGCTGAGTCGTATGCATGTAAACACTATATACTCGATTCTATTTGAAACCAGTCCATACCATTAATAGATATGGGTTCCTGGGACTTGATTAACACGTAAAGTTTCCAACTTTACATGTAAATATCATCAAATGAAGGTTTTAAGGTTCAAAGCACACTATAATAGTAGATCTAGAGCTTCCATGCAAAATGGATCCATAAAGGTGCTAGATCTAAGCTTCTGGAATTCAAATCTAGCTAGATCCGAAGGCTAATCAACTCCATGAGTTCTCTATGCTACTACTAAGCCAAGAAATGGTTCAAGAATAGCTTTAATGGCTTCAAAAAGGGGATTTAAGCATAGAAACAGAAAAGGGCCAAGATATACCTTACTATCTCCTGATATGCCTCAAGGATCTAGGATCTCCTTCTTCTCCTCTTGATCTACCTTCCTTTATCTCTCAAGATCTTCAAAGAACACACCAAAATCACACAAAATGCAAAGAGAGTTCTAGGGTTTCGATAATAATGCTCTGAGGGGTGATGAGAGCTGACAAGTGGCCTCAAAAGTTGTTTAAATAGTGCACAAACCCTTGAAATTAGGGTTTCATCCAGACTGGCGGACTGGCCGAGTCCGGAATATAGACTCGCCGAGTCGCCAACTTAAACGTGCTCAAAATCCCAATTCTACTCGACGAGTCCAGCTACCGACTCGTCGAGTTCCCCTTAAAACTTGAAGAAAAATAACAATAAATAAAAATAAAATATCATACCATAATTGGGGTGTTACAATTTAAGTATAACTGTATAGATAAAATGGAGTAGAACAAATTTGTAGTAGCATGTGCTTTCTTCAACAATACTCTCTCTCAAACTAATCTGCTTATCTATACAAAATGGGAACTCTCTTAACCTACAAAAAAATATTGAACTGCTACTATATATAGGAAAGCTCAGCTCATAAGTCACAAGGCTATTCCCACACATGTCATAAAAAGGGTGAAGCTTTCAGGTCATCACCAAATGGAGAGCTTTGTACCCCAACAACTAGGATCTTGCGTGTCTACCGACGCCATATGTTATGAATATATGTCCTATCGAGCATGTATTAAACTTCCTAGACTATCCTTATAGGATTCCTTTTCTCTTTTCTCTACTGTAATCAGAGGAAGAACTTCTACTAATATTAACTAATTATCGGACGAATATGATTACATGCCTTTAAAATCAAATAGCCTTTAGACTGAAAGATCCGACACTACGATAGTTAGACTCAAACAAGAGTTATGCAATAGCGTCAAATCAGATAATCTAAATCTATTTAATCTTGGAAACATGCAACCTAAAGTACTTGTCGAATAACTAATTAATATTAATACAGGTTCTAAGCAACAAATAATAGGCAAAACTCTAGGCTATAAGGCATCTAAATTCTAACCGCCAATTCTTGAAAAGATCCATAGCCTACATACTAGCATGCATTCTTAACATTTCATATATTAACAACATAACAAATATGGATATTTTGTGAATCACTTTCCTTTATGAGCTTTAGCTGACTGTACGCATCACATTGTTTTATTGTTCTTTTTATAAAAAGATTTAGTAATTACTCATATCCTTACTTTGAGTTTGAAATCAAAAGAGTGTTCATCCAGTTCACTCAAACTAAGGTTCTGATAAGAAACTTGAACCTCCCGATTTTCAACCCAAATGTTTCATTTTTATTTATTAAAACATATCAGAGTAAATTTTCATTATGTAGGGACATGTTGTGAATGTACGTATGTACAGTTAAACCTTATCATTCTCACGAATTACTAAAGTACCTGAAAAACATTTTTAACTGGGATATAAGGAAATATATCTAGCAAATGAATGCGGTACTTCATTAAAGACATATATCAGTAAACAATCTTGAAAGAATATCAAAAACCTAAAAGCTCTCATACCAATTATTGAAGAAACGACCATAATCATCTGTTGGTTATAATGTAATAAATTTACAGTGATTAAACGGCAAATTGTGAAATGACAATGAGATAATAAATTTTACATTGATTAAATGGAATTGTGAAACGACAATCTAACAAATTTACATTCATTAAAGGCCTAAGGTGTTAAAATCATAGAGAATCACTTAAATCTCTCATTTTAAACGATAAGAAATTTCTTGAATCTCAAATTGAAAGTTAAACAAATATCGAATATTAGTCATATACTATTTTTATAAATCTCTATAATTAACTTGTCGGTAATATATATTTAGTGTTATATATACTTTAAACTATGTATTTAAGTTTATTCCAGTTTCTGTTAATTAATTGCTGCTTTTTACATATCTGAATTTTAATTGTTTTGAAGATTTTTAATTAACTCCTTGATCTTTATAATTGTGGTAGTTTTAGTCAATCATACTACATACTTTATCCACATGAAATGCATATTATATTAAACAAGTTTAAAGGGCGGATTATATAATTGACTAAATATGAGTGTAATATATTAGTGGATAATTTTATAATCCGTTTTATATCTATAGTACCAAATCTTCTTTTATGGCGGACTTAGATTGTTTTCTTTTTGTTTTTACATGGAAACGGGGCAATGAGTTATTGTTTCGTGAATGGAGGTTCCTTTCTGGCGTGCGGCCGCCTGTACACAACACAAGATCTGAAGTACGTATAAACAAGTGAAGAAAGCACGTCATTTCAACACAATTCCACATACCATTGAATTCCATCTCTAGTCATCACTCATTAGTAAATCAAGATGTTGGCTTTCTTGGATCATATTTGTATTTACATATTGCCGTTGTTTCTAAGTGCTGCTTTCCTAATCAGATGGTATAATTCTACACCGCCAACTATTATCAGGAAACTACCACCTTCACCACCAACGTTGCCGGTTATTGGCAACCTCCACCAGCTCGGGGCACTCGTCCACCAGTCATTCTTTTCTCTGGCCAGACGCTATGGTGACTCCCTCATGCTCCTCCACATCGGCTCAGTCCCAAGCCTGGTCGTCTCGTCAACTGAAGCGGCTCGTGAGATCATGAAGACACATGATTTAGCATTTGCCAGCAGGCCCACCACCAGGATGTTCAGGACCATCTCCTACGATCTCAAGGAAATAACAGTCGCTCCTTATGGTGAATACTGGAGGCAAGCAAAGAGTATTCTAACTCTCCAGCTTCTGAGTAACAAAAAGGTCCAGTCTTTTGATGGACTCAGGGAAAAGATAATTGGCGATTGCCTCACTAAAATCACCCAATGTTTCTTGTCAAACAAGCCTGCGGACTTGAGCGACTTGTTTAGCTCACTTACGAACGATGTCACATGCATGGCGACGTTTGGGAGGACGTATAACGAAGGAGAGATTGGTAAGAAATTTAAAAAGATCATGCAAGACTTCTCCGAGGTGCTGGGTAGCTTTTATTTTGAGGATTCTATTCCTCAGCTTGCATTCGTGGATCGGATTACAGGTCTTAGTGCTAAAGTCGATAGGGTGGCGGTGGATTTTGATGAGTTCCTTCAAAATGTGGTTGATGAGACTTTATCCAAGAAAAGAAATAACCCTAATCCAGTTATAAGTGGTGATGAACATGGTGTGGAGACCTTCATTGATGCACTACTCAAGATTCAGAAGGAAGATATTCTTGGCATCACCATCGACGCAGACGTCATCAAAGCACTGCTCTTGGTATAATATCTATACAAATCTCTTTTCATCGTATATATACATGGCAATAATTGAATGAATCAGCCACGTACTAAACTAATTGTTTTGACCTATTTTAATTTGTATGTAGGATGCGTATGTTGCTGGTACGGATACATCATCATCCGTACTGGAATGGGCGATGACTGAACTTCTGTTACATCGTGATTGCCTTGAGAAAGTCCAGGCCGAGATAAGGTCAGTCCTTAACGGAAAGAAACACATAACTGACAACGATGTGGAGAAGATGAAGTATCTAAAATGCGTCATCATGGAAGCCACCCGCCTCCATCCTCCCCTTCCGGTTCTACCACCACGAGTTGCAAGACACGACGCCAAAGTAATGGGGTATGATATTGCAGAAGGAACTAGGGTATACGTCAATGTTTATGCAATTATGAGAGATCCTAAAGTGTGGGATAAACCTGAAACGTTTATGCCGGAGAGGTTCTTGGAGTCATCTATTGATTTCGTGAGACACAATTTTGAGTTGCTTACATTTGGTGCTGGAAGGAGGAGTTGCCCTGGAAGGATATTTGCCATGGCCATCAATGAGAAGGTGCTGGCGAATGTTTTGTACAGGTTCGATTGGGCTCTGCCACAAGGAGTTAGGCCACAGGACGTAGATATGAATGAAACTTTTGGTCTCGCTAATCATCGGAAGGTTCCCTTGCTAGCCCTTGGGACACCATTCTCCCCATAATTAACCACCAATGCCGGCATTAATTATCTAAAACATTACTAGCTGAATGGATGGATATTTGCCATTAATTTATTCGTTTATTTTCGAAAAATTAATTACATGTACGTTGTAGCCCAAGTTATATGATATGCATATTCTTTCGTATAAATTAATATAGTGAGCAAACATAATGGTATCTTTAAGGGAAAATGACTTAAAAGTCCAACACGAAGTTTCCAAACCGTTTAAAAAACCTCAATCATGTTTTGTCTGTTCAAAAAAACCCAACAAACTTAACATTTTATCTAAAAAGCTCAACTAAGTTACACTTTCTCGAAAGTCAAATAAGAGAAACAGATGATGTGGCTTATTATCATATCGGAAAAAGGACTTGTTAGACCAACGAAGTTTCCAAAACGTTTAAAAAACTCCAATCATGTTTTGACTGTTCAAAAAAAACCCAACGAACTTAAACAAAACAAAATTGGAATTTTCTGAAAGGTTTGAAACTTTGTTGGACTTTTTAAACAAAAGGTTAAGTTCGTTGGGTTTTTTTGAACAAACAAAACATGATTGAGTTTTTTTGAATGGTTTCGAAACTTCATTGGGCTTTTAAGTCATTTTCCCTATCTTTAATTGTATAACCATTCATATAGTTTTTCATGTGTGTCCATTGAATGACAACTAAGTTTTCCACCTCACTCAACTCTCCTACTAAACTTTCCATTTTGCATTCTCTTAATATGCACATAATATGTAACGCCTTGATTTTTTTTTTTGGAAATGGAACTTCCCTAACGAGGGTTTCCGGGCCAGCTTTCGTACCGACTAATCCCCTACTGCAAACATAAAGCTTTGCATCATGCCCTGGAGTCACTGCAGGCGAACCTCCATGGCCACAAGGGCTGAGTGGTGCCAGAATTTGAACATGGGTCTATAGGATTTGAACTTGATTTTTCTCAACTAATATTATGGAGATTTATGAGACTTTTTCTATACAAATGTGGAATTCTAAATTTTGAAAGTATTTTACATTTCAGGATATTATCGGGCTTATAGCATATCACACCCATAATTTAAAGCAACAAGGAAGTACCAAATAAAAAGTTATATCTAGTCCAAGTCCTTGGTGCTCCTATCTCCTCCAGTACAACAGCTACTACCTGAACCTGCAACACATGAAAATCTACAACATCATACAACAAGTCTAGTGAGTTATATACTTTGTTTTTATGTCATCATACTATTCTTCTTTACTTTCTTTCTTTTCATACTCTACCATTTTGTTCTCTTCTACTCATACTCTGCCATTCTAACATCTTCTCATGCTCTTTCACTCTAATCTTATCTTCTTGCACTCTTCTTTTATATTTTCATCTTTTAATACTCTACTATATTCTCACCTCTTCTCATGTTCATATCTTTACTTCTTCTCATACTCTTACTCTATCTTCATCTCATCGCATACTCATTTTGCACTTCTTCTCATCTCATCTCATACTCTTACTCTATCTTTACATCTTATACTCTTACTCCATCTTTATCTCATCTTATACTCTTTTCTTACTCTATCTGCACCCTTTCTCATCTCATCTTATACTCTTACTCTATCTTTACCTCTTCTTATACTCTTACTTTATCTTCATTTCATCTTATACTCTTCTCTTGCTCTATCTGTACCTCTCTCATCTCATCTCATACTCTTCCCTTACTCTATCTTTACCTCTTCACATACTCATACTCTATCCTCATCACATCTGCTCACCTCTTCGCATACTCTGCTTGCATTTCTTCTCACAATCTGTCTCTATACTTTCATCTTCTCACCCTTTTCCATTCTATTCCCATTTAGACCCAACCAGTCTAATCACCCATATGATAGCTTCACCTATCAACTAGGAGAACAACATAGTTCTGACTTACTAGTGTACAATCATCCGGACTTAGTCCCCTCACCTTGATCCCTCGCAGATCCTTTGGCAACTTTTTTTTCTTGTATTGCTCGTGGATTACAATGATCCCTTACGAATTCTCTACCCATAATCCCTCATGGATTACTTATCAAGGCTCTTTAATAGAAACCTCTTACCTTGTTCCATTCATGGAAACCTTTCTTAATCTTCTTCAAACACACATAATCTCATTCTCGAAGGAATCATCTTTCTACATTCCCGAATGAATCATCTTTCTACATTCCCAAAGGAATCATCTTTCTACTATTAACCTAGTACTTAATTCATTAAGTACTTAGTTTAAATCTCCATCTAATAAAATGTAGGTATTTAACATAATATCATTTAAATATACTCTTACATATATAATCATCCATACGATTATAATCCATATAATCATACTCTATCTTCATCTAATATTTTGTAGGTATTTAATCTTAATATCATTTACATTTAATCATATATATATATATATATATATATATATATATATATATATATATATATATATATATATATATATATATATTCATAAGATTATAATACATATAATCATAATCTAGCGGGGGAGTTATAACTCACCTTGTTAGTTAGTGAAACTAACTACCATTGGCTTCTAATCTTCAATTAATCTTCTTTACCCAAGGCCTATTCATACAACATATCAGAATTCCTAGAACTTATCTTTGCCCATTAAGAGCTTAATCACTCTTCATACTAAAACGATCACTTAATTGATCATAATTCTAACATCTCATTGTCTAGGAATCTATTATACCCCATGAATTAAGCATCTCATACTACCTACTTCATTACACTCTAAACTCTATTGCATCAATTCATCTCTCTCACTAGTTAGGGTTTGAAACCTAACTATCCATATATGGATTTCACCATGGAATCAAATATAAAGCTTGTTCAAAGCTTCTAAGCACTCTCAATAACATACCATATGAGTTATAGGTTGCTTAACTTAAGTAATCAAACCAAACTAACAACTTCACCATCAAAGCTCAAAGCTCCATTAAAGAGGGAAGTCATTACCTTAAGAAAAAAGGATGTTAATCCTTGTAATGCTCTATCTCTAGTTCAACTTGGTATGTTTGGCATGCTCTTGGGTTCAAAATCACCATCCATCAGCTCTCCATTGAATTTGGGAGAAATTAGTTCATAAATGAACCTTAAGATCGTTTAATCTTTTTCCAAACTATGTAACCACGCCGGGACAATATGTCTATCGCGACGTGGTTCACCTAATTAGGTTGTAATCTCCCTCTAACCGATTTGTAGTACCTTTCTCTTATAGAATCCTACTTTCGCCTCCATATCGTGGTAACCCATACTACCACGTCATGGTGTAAAGTACACTGCCCTTTACTTACGATAATTTTTTTTGCCTATTTATTGTTACGTAAACTCTGTTGAGGTAAAGTCCTTACCGTATCGTGGTTCATGTACTTCAGTAAGTCCTAAGCTGATTCCAGTAAAGTTTTGGGACAGATATTCTTCTAACTCCAAACAATCATAACTTCTTCATTTTAAACCTATTTTCAATGAGCTTTATATCTACACAAAGGTGGGGATGAGTACTATAACTCCATTAAGTCACTTCAGACTAACCTATTATGGGTCTTAATCTATTAAGTCACAAACTTGGAACAAACGGCAAAAAAATCTCATTTCACTTTTTATGGCCTAAATGCATAATCACTTGCATTACTTCTCTTGAACCCACTTACCTCATCTCATAAGAGTGACTTAGATTTATCTCGACTCATTTCATGAAGATACTGTTGGATTAGGTGTCTAAACCCATAATTATAATTGGTATGTATTTGAATTGATAGTAGCACAGTCCTTTTGGGTTGCCCTCAAACCTAGAAACTGGACAAGGAAACTATGAATGGAAAGGGATTAATGTATTATAAGATTAATAAATTAATATAAATGACTTATTAATATGTTATGAGATTAATATATTAATTAGAAATCATAATGATTGATTAATAGTTAGCCATAAATTAATTAGAATTAATTTTGGGGTTAATTGTATTAATTGTGAAGTACATGGGCAAACCCTAATGATTTTGTCTAAGGGATTTAGTAAAGGACTATGAATTAGCTTGGAACTTAAGCAAAGGAACATTAGGGTTTTCTCTGAAACCCTAGCTTCATCAACTATAAAAGGAGTCGTTTGGCTCTCAAATGTGACACTCCTTCTTTAGAATAAACCCTAGGCCTTTCATACTCCTCTCTCTCTCTCTCTCTCTCTCTCTATATATATATATATATATATATATATATATATATATATATATATATATATATATATATATATATATATACTTTCCTTCTTGCTAGCTCTTGGGTGTGACTCCATTAGAGACATTACAATTGTGGTGCTAGGCTTCCAAGAAGATCAATCAAGGATTACCAATTGTTACTATAACAACTGAAAGGTATGTGATTCTAAAACCTTAATTAGTTATTTTCAAAAATAGACTCTCCCTTTAGGGTTCCTGTTTTGCAATTCAAAGTTATATGTTCAATAGTTAAAACATAGATCCAAAGTAGGTTGCATGTGTGAACATAGGAATTGGTTTTTCTAGTTTATTTGTTTTACCTAAAACCCATTAGTGCTATCAGAGCCATTGGTTTTGTTTTAAATTGAATTGCTATAATAGTTGAATTGCAAATTAGAGTTTATAGTTATTAAACCCTAAAGGCCAAAGTTTTCAAAATTAGGGTTTTGGTTCAGGGGTTTTTGAAAAACCCTAGACTCCATAGACCCTAATCGAAATTAGGGTTAGGGTTTTGAAAAACCCTAGCCTCCCTCCCTTGATTTCAAAATTACCCTAGGGTTTTAGGATTCCTTGTTTGGATAATTGTTGCTTAACTAGATTAATTGGATAATTATCTTATACCCTAAACTTTTGAAATCTAGAGGGTTTAGGATTAAGATTAAATTAATTGTTTAATTTATTTAGATAATCCTCCCAAAATATAATAAATTAATTAAAAGTTAATTAATATATAATTATTAAACCTAATTTTTGGTTTATTTTGAATTTAAAGTTAATAGTCTAATTTTCCAAAAATTCATATAAACCCTAAAGTTTTAAAAAGTTTAAAACACACCTTATATATATATATACATATATATATATACATATATATATATATATATACATATATATATATATATATATATATATATATATATATATTATAATTAAAAGCTTAATATAATATATGTATAAGAATTGGTTACTCGAATCGCTAGTATGCATCATTCACGAAGCTAGTCTATAAGGCGATATAAGGAAATTGTCTATAAAATGGTAGTTGAATGGGTGTCCACTCTCATCCGCCGCTTCCTTGATTAGTGGAGGGTCGTGAGCAGGACTGATTTGATAGGACAAGTTAATCTCCTTAAAAGTATAATGTTATTAATAAAGTACTAGAACATTAATTTACAAAATCCTGACTCTACTTACTTTAGGAAAAATGTGAATAGTATGTTAACCCATGAAATTGCACATTACGCTTTATAAGTCGTTAGTGGAGCGTGTGTGGTTAACCAGCACACTAATTAGGACTAATAAAGAGTCATAATGGGTATCTCATGATTATCATTGTTGATGGAGTGTGTGCGATTTACCATCACATCAATAGATAATGATAAAGACAATGAGATTACCAAGCATATTTGCATGGTTATTCACATCTTTTTTGTGATCCTCGTCATCCTAGTCCCAAATAAAAGAGAATAATTTGAGATTAAAACATGCAATTGAATTGTTTCAATACATCTCAAAAGAATTAGGAATTTCACTTCATTTCGTTTTGTCTTATGGTGGAATTAGTGAATCGTCATTCACTTACATTTATGAAATTCACACTTGGATTTCGGCATCCCATTTCTAAGTTGTGAACCCTCATAGTTGGATCCTAACATTAATATTATGTCTTTGGGTTATTATATTGAGGTATCCTAAAATCTAACTAAAACTATCTTCTTTTGCAGATGTCTACTCCTGGAAACACTTATGCTTCTTTATCCTCCAACCACAACTTCTCTTTGCTCTCCATTTGCTCCAAAGTCATTATGGATGGATCAAACTATAACAATTAAATGCGCAATATCAAAATGATGCTTCGATTTGATGACAAAGAATATGTCCTTGAAAAGGAGCTCAAATACATTGATGAAACCAAAGCCACTCCCATAGAATAGGTTACCTACAAAAAGCACTATGATGATGCAACCAAAGTGGCTTGCATTATGGTCGCAACTATGTCTCCAGAACTATAGAGGTACCATGAGGGCTACTTGCCTTTTGAGATGAACAAGGACCCGATGGAAAAGTACCATACGTGAGCTCATCAAGAAAATTTTGAGGTAGTCAAGTCACTCATGGCTTGCAGGATGAAGGAAAGGGACTCAGTTGTTAGTAGTGTGCAAAGAATTTAACGCTACATAGAGTGTTTGGTCAAGCTCAACATGCATTTTGATGAGGAATTGGCCATTGACATGGTCTTGAACTCGTTGCCCGATTGTTATAGTCAGTTTATCCTAACTTACCATTTAAACAACACCAAGCAGACATTGGCCCAATTCCATAACTTATTGTAGACAACTGAGGCAAGGATGATGGGTAAAAGTATAGCCTCCACTCCTGATAGTGCCCCCGACTTAGCTATTTGACAAGGAAAGGGGAAAAGAGGAAAGGTCCTCCTAAGCAAAATTGGAAGGGCAATGCCCAAGCTCGTTCGTCTGGTAGTGGCCCAAAAGCCAAGCCCAATGCTGTCATTCCCCATGTTTCTGACCCAATATATGTTGATTGCTTTTATTGCAATGACAAGGGGCACTGGAAACGAAGATGCCCAAAATATCTGTAAGATATCAAAGATGGCAAAGTGAAGCCATCTTTAGCACGTATTAACACTATTTCTTCTGAAAACTCATTATCTTATCGTTCTTGGGTCCTTGATACAGGATATGGTTTTCATATATTTTCTAATTTATAGGGGCTAAAAGAAAGTAAGGAGGTGGAGCGAGGCAGGATAAACTTGATCATGGGAAACAAAAAGTCTTCACCAGTAACCAAGATCGGAGTTTATCAACTTTTGCTTAATAATGATGTTAGATTAGATTTGTTGAATTGTTTTTATTCGTCAGAAATGACGCGAAACATCATTTCATTTCATGCATTGTTCAAAATAGGTTTCAAGTATTCTTTTAATGATTTGAATGGTTCGATTTTTGTTTATAAGAATGGAATTTTTATGTTGGAAGCTTTACCTTGTGATGGTATGTATGAAACAATGACTTGTGTTGACAGCTTAGGTAATAGTGTGTTTAATATTGACTTGTCTAATAGTGTAGACAAGGCATGATTGTGGCATTGTTTCCTTGGACACATTAACAAGAAATGCATAGCCAAACTCCAAAAAGATGGAGTGTTGGAATCATTTGACCTAAAATCAGATGATATATGTGAATCTTGTATTCTGGGAAAGATGACAAAATCACCTTTCACAAGATCTTATGTAATAGGTAAAAGTTTGTTGGACCTCATACATACTAACGTGTGTAGACCCTCTCAACCACAAGGGATGCTAATCAATTCTATGTCACTTTCACAGATGATTATAGCATATATGGGTATATCTGCTTAATCAAGCATATGTTAGAAACTTTTGAAAAATTCAAGGAGTTTAAACATGAAGTCGAGAAACAATTGGGCAGGAAAATAAAGATACTTAGATCCGATAGAGGCGGAGAGTATCTTAGTATTGAGTTCGACGACTCACTACTAGAAAAATGACCTTTAATGACGCGCTTTTTACGACACGCACTGATTAATGATACGGAAAAGGACGTGCCCTTAAAATAGTGTCAACTCTCCAAAAAATTTAAGGATTTACGTCACGCATTATTGCGTGCCCTTAATTTAGTGTCTCAAGAAAAAAAAACACGGAGGGCGCTTTATCTTAAACGTGCGTCGTCTGTACCTGTCGCTTTATAATTTTAATGAAACGCGCTTTTAGTAGACAAGAAGGGAAACAGAATCTCCAAAATTTTGAAAACCCGCCTCATTTTTTCTTTCTTCTATCTATCTTTCATCCTTGCAATCCACTCTCCCTCTCTGATACTCTCTTCTCTAGTTCTCCTTTCATTCTCTACCTCCCGTCTCTCTGTAAACCCTAAGCCATCGCCACCTCCTTTCTCTCTAGCACGTGCTAGGGTTTTATTTTCTTCCAAGTTTCCGCTTCTCTCGTTTTCTCTCAACCCAGTACATGCGAGGGTTATGAAATAAAGAAAAACCTTGATGCTCCACAAAGACTCCTTTCTAAAAAATATCATGTAAAGTCGTAGAGACGGAGTCTGAAATCATCAAGAGGAGAACAAGAAGATAAAGCGAAGGTGAATCGTAATTGATCTGCGAGGTCTCCTCATTAATGGCGTCGACCAAATCTAAAACCTCGTGTTCAAAAAAATTAGAAAAGTTGAAGACCCAGCCATTGCAGGGACCATTATCTAGGGCTTTTTCAAGGAGTGCTCTCTGTAATGTTCGCTCCCTCACCTCACCTCCTATCGACAACCTCAAGTCATCTCTTTCCACCAGCGACCTCGGCTCATCTCTTTCCACCAGCGATCTCGGGCTCACCTCACGTCACCGGAGACTACAACGACTGCACAAATTTGCAAGCCCTAAGTACGATTAAGGTATGTTTTTGTTTACATGACCGACCTTATCTTTATCTCGACACTTCTCAACAACAGTCGTCGACTTGCTCAGCCGACCGATGTTCTCCACATCTCCAAATTCTTGCCTTCCCATGGTCTGTCAGTTAGATCTAATTTGCCAAAGGTATGTTTTAGGACCTAGAGACGTGTGCTCTTAGGACCTAGATGTTGGGTTATGAGCATTCTAACACTCCTAAGTGTACATGCAACCCTAAATAGCTTGGATCTATGTTTTCTCTATTATACATGCAAATATGAACATCCAAGGTATTATCCTAATCTAGCATACCAAACTATCAACATAACAAGATAGAATACATACCTCTTTGATGTAGAATGTCTTCATGAAGCTTGAGTGCCTAGTGCCCCAAGTGTGACACCTCAAATAGTTCACACAACACCAAATACACTTGGAATAACTTGAGAGAATTCTACACTTCATGAAATTGGCTAGCCCTTTCTTAGTCTCTTACTAGTGGCCGATTTTCCTCAAGAATAAGATGCTTATATAGTTATACAATTAGGGTAAACCCTAATTGTCATGACTTTCCATTTCCTTGGATCCATGGGTTCAAATACACCATGGAGCATCATATGGGTTTTGGCCCAACTAGATAATCCATGGAGCATTAGCCCACTATACAAGTATGGATGATTTACACAATCAACCCATATATTTAATTAGTCTTCTTTTGATCACTTAATTAATCCTAGATTAATTCTTGATCAATACTAATTAAATAATCTCATTATTCTTATTATTAATATACTAGAACTTATAATATATTAATAACCGTAAGTGTCTTATTTCTCTCATTATAGTCTATCCAAGTGCATGATGCCATGCAACCCAAATGGAACATGCTGGGTCGGGTCAAGTCTTACCAATTATAGTTATGGACTTAGACATTAATCCAACAGTCTCCCACTTGGATAAGTCTAAAACTATTATTGCGTATGACTTTAGGAACCAACTAGCAATCGTAGCTCTCAAAAGCTTCTGTCGAACTCTGACCTTGTAGATGAACTCTGATCTTGTCAATGACTTGTCCATTAGATAAGGGATCATATATTCCTCCATTCTAGATATCATATGGACTGAGACATGGATTATAATCATTCTCTCTATCCATTAGTTGTTTCCCGATTTCCGATTTATGACGACTGACTAATTGAACAAATCAAATCAGTCTTGGCCCGGCCGAGCACTTCCATTTGTCATCATCAAATCATCGAGGGGCGCACAGATATCGCTTTTATCCCGAAGGTAAAAGGAATGGATAAACTTCGACTCATATGGCTAGTTCTACTACTTGTTGAATCATACACAAAGACACGTTTTATAGCACCGAGTTACCAAATGCGGTTTCGTGCAATCAATGTACAACCAACTCATACTAACAACTCATATCTCTAGGTTTGAAGAATATAAGATATTATCGTCTCATGATCACTCGTGATAAAATCCATGAAGTGATTCCAATGAGCGCGGGTTGAATCCAATACTCAGAACTTATGAGCACTCATGAGTGTTGTAGCCATTTGTCCAATACCTTAGACCTCTACAAGCCAACCCATGACAGTCTTAATTCATATATACTTCCAACATATGACCGACTGTGGATGGTTTGAATAACTTAGTCATTCTAGAAGAATGACCTAGCTTATTCGGGAAGTCAAAACATGCAAAGTGAAACACAATAATAATTGAATCCAATATGGTATCAAAACCTATGAACATAAATAAAACTCCTTTTTATTTATTACCATATGATTACACATTATTCATTGTATAGTGTTTCAGCTATCAACTTTATTCTTGAATTTAAAACAATAGTTGTCCCATGCTCCAAGCATGTACACTATGTTTTCTAAACACTAGTCATGCCATACACCAAGTATGCATACTATGTTTGTCTATGATCTTTACTTTGTGAACTAGATCCATTGAGCATAACTTCAATGATTCTCTTTTCACACTCCCAAATCCTTACTGTAAATACAAGAATTCCAAATTCATGTCATTTACTGAAATCTATTAGATTCTAAACTTATATGCATTGATCCTCTTGTAATGATTATGCACAAATTCATAAAGACTTGACAACAATCATTACAGAGCATTCCAAAGGAGATCAGCTCCTTAGAAACATCCTTCTTGCATTAAGTTTCCTAATCTTAAACAGATTGAAAATTCTAACTTTGAAACATTTCCAGATTCCATTTTGACTATCACTTCTGAACAAGAGTTGCCTCCTTACAGATTATGTCAATATGGTCCTTCCAGAATTATCACTATACT
This sequence comes from Lactuca saligna, assembly GCF_052625555.1. Classification (NCBI taxonomy): domain Eukaryota; kingdom Viridiplantae; phylum Streptophyta; class Magnoliopsida; order Asterales; family Asteraceae; genus Lactuca; species Lactuca saligna. Next base: position 87,958,872 of record NC_136420.1, read on the forward strand.
TCCAACTGTCCTTGAGCAACCAATCTTTGATAAACCTTAGATTGTCCTCGACAATTGTTTAATTCTTTTAGTCATATCCAGTTCTAAACCTTTTCTCTTCTTAATGCCCCAGGCATTTGGAAAATTTTTAGAAAGGATGAATATAGCACATGTAATCGATCCTATATCCGAAGCATATGGGACACAATTCATGATGTCTCACATAAAGACTAAACCAGTCTTTTGCCATAATATTTCCATTTCAATTTGCCAAGTTCTCATAATTCTGATTATGAAAAGGGATGCCGTAATCATAATCGAATTTTAGAACGCAAATAATGGACCCATATACAGAATTTCCTTATGTTGAGCCATTCCAACATGAAATTCATATATATATCCTTGACTAAATGATTAAAACCTCACGATCTAAGCTTATAGATTTGAGATGAAGTATAATAGCTTATAGATTTGAGATGAAGTATAATTTCCTCTCCCTTAATTATAGCAAAACAACCTTTTTCCCAATTGAAACCTTTTGTTTTTCTATAATTAACATTGCTAACTTGCAATACTTATCATAATATCATGCTCCCACTAACATGATGATTATTAGCATAACAGTTATGCTCCCACTAGCTTTGACATGTACTCAGAAATCAGCTGGACTTCTAGAAATCAATACTTTATTGACTTTCTTACCAAAGTTCAGATTTCTGATACTAGATTGTTTTGATAGAACTTTATCAAAATCATACACCTTCCCTTAGATAGCACACTTGTGTGTCTAAACAATTATGAAGAGGGATGCCATAATCATAATGATTAGACCTTTTTGCCACTTCTCACAAGTCCAGGTTAGTGTGCCGGTAAACCACACACGCTCCACTAACGACTTTGAGAATGCAAACATCACAATTGCTATCTAGCTAAAATCTACTTAGTGAAAGTGTTTCCTCACCATCATTTTCATGAATCGGAGAGAAACCTTATGACACTTAGATTTATATGGTGTATGAGTTCCTACCCATATGAATTTGTCAAAACCATAATCACAAGACAAGGATAATGACAAATCCAAAACCATATGGTTTGAACTCAATCTTAATTTCTTGCCACCTGGCAGCTCAAGGGCCTGTCATTGCTTCCAAGTTGTTGTGCAACCAATTAAGAACTCTAAGAACTCATATGCAAAACCAACTTTAACTGGAATGGGCACAAAATGTGTCAACACGATAGGTTATAAACCTCAAGTTGTGTGCTAGTGAGGAACTTCAGGTTTCATTCTTGATTAGTTCTTGAGACTTTCAAGACCTTTAAGACTCCCACTGTCCTCTTGACCTATAAGACTCCCTTGTCAAACATCCAAGAGATAGTGTGGATTCTAATCAAGACAAACACTTCACACAATTGGCCGAAGTTGGTCTTTGTTTTATCCAAAACATCACAACTTACCAATTTCAAATGTACAAGAGTAGAAAACTTTTACTCTTACACTTGACAAGTGTTTTAAACCTTCCTTAAGACATGTCACTCAAGTTACAATCTTGGAGTATGAATCTAAGACTTGTATTGGAACGAAGTATGACTCATCTTCTTGATTTAACCATTTCAACAATTCAAGATCCCTTCTTCTTAGTCATGAGAATGAACTAAGACTTCCTTAGAGAACTAATTTTGATATGGTTTCTTAATCATTAAGATGATCACAAAACTGATACTAAAGTACTCTCCCATCTTTTCAGATTTGAGAAACTTTTATCCTTCTGCCTAATTTGATTCTTCTTATTCGCTCCGCCTTACATTGGAACCTTTTCCAATGTCTCAGAGTAACACTTAAGCTTGTAAGTATAATCATATTTACTGAGCTTTAGTAAACTATGATGAATAGTCTTATCAATCTTTTGTGGTGGACTTAATCAGTGCACATGACTATGTACTCGATCCCTTAGTCCATTACTTGACTCACACATCCATGTGAATAAGTAATTAGTCTTAATTTTCCAATACTTGAAAGTTCTCATTCATGATGCTATAGAACTTGCATGATTCCAAGTCCCGGTCCACTTGAGACTTGGGTGACGAGAATCTTTCCTTATTTGGTAAATTTAGACATTACCACAAATGAAAGAATCAATTTCATATTTCCACTCTTGTTATTAATGGAATTATATAAGCAAAATTTTTTCCTCAAATTCCATTGTAAGGATATTTTAAAATAACTAAAATCAAAAATTTTCTTTTATTTTAAAACTATACGGAAAAACTTATCCTTACAATCCACATGAAAACCTTGTTGTTATCTATTCCTAAGCAACATCTCATAACTCCTAAGAATTAGCTCAAGAATCCGATTTTCAAACTGCGCAATAGAAATCCATCTATGCGATCAGATTCAACATATTCTTTCTTTAAGTTCCTTCATTTTTCTTTGATTCTTAAAACATTAACATGTGACCTAGTCACATCATGTAATAAGAATTTCAGAATAGAAACTTAGCAGAGTTAGATAGTGGACTTTACCTGAAGTAGAGTCAAACTTATTGACTTTAACATCCTTAGGTAAACTTGGCAGCTTCGCAACTAATGACCCTTCCTTTGGCAATATAAACATATGGACTCTTTGATAACGGTACACGGGACTATTACAGACTTAGCCTTTTCTCTTTACCATTTGGTCAACCTAGTTGACTATGGTCAATCCCTTTCCTTGGGAAGAGAATGTTTTTTCTGTATTTCCTGTGTCACTATTATCAATGTCCATCAAGTTTCAGGAAGTTGATCTTAGCAAATAGATAAGATCATTAAGGGTCTTGTCATAGTCTGTTTCATAGGTGTTCCAAAAGAACTCACTATGTGACTTAGAAAGTAGTTAAACCTACAACTTTCTCAAGACTTTGACACCCTTCTCTCCCGGCTTGTCAATATGTGACTACATCTCCAAGATGTGATCACACCTAGACCTTGCCTTGCCAATAGGGCTTGAGTGACCTTAAACTTTTCAAGAACTTGTGGGTTAGGGAGAATAATTGGAGGAGGAGAAAGAAGTATGATTTCCATTGGAATATCATCTTCATTTAGGAAAGCTAGTTTCAGGAGATTTGGGAAGATCATAAATGTTTAAACCAGACATGTTTTGGGAGGTATTCAAGATAGTTGATCTTAAAGTCCTTAATATGACACCCAATATGAAATATTAAGGCTAGGACCCAACAAACTATTTTATAACTTAGAAGAGGTATGCCGTAATCCAAGCTATAAAACAATTTGAAGGTAGGTGAATGACGATTCACCAATTTCCACCAAGATAAACGAAATGTATTATTAGGTTTTAATTGGATTTGAAACTCCTAGATCTTTTGAGATTCATTGAACTGTTCAATGGCATGTTTCAATCTCGAGTGTGCCCTTCAGGTTTTGTGACTGGGATGCCGAGGATCACAAAACAAGGTGTGAAGTAACCATACAAATTACTTGGTACCCTTAAGTGTTTATCCCTCAATCGATGTGCCGGTTAACCACACATGCTCCATCGATACTATGATAAACATTAAGTTACCCTTTGCCTACCTTGTTAAATACGAGTTAGTGTGCCGGTTAACCACACACGCTCCACTAACCGACTTAAACAAAGTGCAGAGTGTAATTTCATGGATTAGCACCTTATTCACATTTTCCTAAGTAACTAAGATTGGGTATTTATAAAAGGTTTAGTTACTTAGTATTTATCATTAATACTTTTAATGAAGGGAGAATTATAGTCCTGTCAAACCCATTCGGCTAACGACCCTCCACCGGTCAAGCAAGCGGTGGGTGAGAGTAGACACCCATTAAGTTGCCATTTTATAGGCAACAACCTTATACCCACCTTATAGACCGGCTTCGTGAATGAGGCGTACTAGCGGTAAGACCGACTTTACTCTTATACATACATATATATATATATATATATATATATATATATATATATATATATATATATATATATATATTATTACCTTATAATATTATAAAGTATAAGGGTTGAATTTTAACTTTTAAAATTCTAAGGGCTAACTTGGAATTAAAGTATTCATAAGAGAAAACTTTACAAATTCCAAAACTTGAGGGCAAGTTTTGAAACTATTCAAAACTAATTAATTCCATAACTTATGTGTTTAAAGTAGTTTTAATCCAAAAACTCTTCAAGTTCCATAACTTAAGGACAAGTTATGGAAGACTTTAAACTAATAAAAGAATTAACTTTTCTTTATTTTATAACTTATGGATTTAATTATGGTTACATATTTTATTTATTTATTTATTAATGAAGTGAATCTTGAACCTCCATAACTTAAGGACAAGACTCTTCATCTTTTGTAACCATTGCCAACTTTTATGAGTTTTATGAAACTTAAATGTGACTTTTCATATAACTTGAGGACAAGTTACAAAAACACATTTTAGAATCAACTCTTAGATTAATTTGGATCGAAAACAACTATTTCATTCAACTTTTCTATTAATCTAAGCAACTCATAAGAACAAGATAATTCAAATCAAACTTTTTCATGTAATTAGTCTAACCTTTAAACTAATACAAAACATGAATCTATTGACAATTATCTTTGAAAATGGATTAGCATGAACATTACCACATTAAAAAACAAGTTTATAAGTTCAAAAACAACTTAGGGTAATGTTCCTAGTCCATTTCTAGCCAAAAATCTCGAAAATATGATGTCTGGGGTCCAACTCGTCGAGTGCACGAACACAACTCGGCGAGTTGGATGCATTTTGCCTTGGACTCGTCGAGTCCCTTCATGGACTCGGCGAGTCTGCTGGGCTGACAGCATCAAAACTCGATTTTTCAGCTCCATTTACAAGTATAACAAGAAAACAAGCCTAGGCTCTGATACCACTGTTGGGTTATGAGCATTCTAACACTCCTAAGTGTACATGCAACCCTAAATAGCTTGGATCTATGTTTTCTCTATTATACATGCAAATATGAACATCCAAGGTATTATCCTAATCTAGCATACAAAACTATCAACATAACAAGATAGAATACATACCTCTTTGATGTAGAATGTCTTCATGAAGCTTGAGTGCCTAGTGCCCCAAGTGTGACACCTCAAATGGTTCACACAACACCAAATACACTTGGAATAACTTGAGAGAATTCTACACTTCATGAAATCGGCTAGCCCTTTCTTAGTCTCTTACTAGTGGCCGATTTTCCTCAAGAATAAGATGCTTATATAGTTATACAATTAGGGTAAACCCTAATTGTCATGACTTTCCATTTCCTTGGATCCATGGGTTCAAATACACCATGGAGCATCATATGGGTTTTGGCCCAACTAGATAATCCATGGAGCATTAGCCCACTATACAAGTATGGATGATTTACACAATCAACCCATATATTTAATTAGTCTTCTTTTGACCACTTAATTAATCCTAGATTAATTCTTGATCAATACTAATTAAATAATCTCATTATTCTTATTATTAATATACTAGAACTTATAATATATTAATAACCGTAAGTGTCTTATTTCTCTCATTATAGTCTATCCAAGTGCATGATGCCATGCAACCCAAATGGACCATGCCGGGTCGGGTCAAGTCTTACCAATTATAGTTATGGACTTAGACATTAATCCAACACTAGAGACGTGTGCTCTGTGTTGTGGCCTGTTAATCACAGAGAATCAACTAATCATAGGAGACAAAAGGGTCTCCTTTGTTATCAGCTTACCCTTGATTGTCTGTGTGTTGTTTTCCAGGTTCGTATCACAACCCTTAATCATGTTTTTTCAATCATTTCCATCGATTCTTCAACTGGATTTCCATTTTTAGTTTCTGTAGTTTATACCCTTAATTGTTCGTGTGAAAGAAATGATAGATTTGATTTGAAGTTGGTTGGATTTTGCAATCCCATTCAGATCTCTGGTTTTAATGAATTCCCTTTAGCTAGATCATTTTCGGATATCGATTATTAGTTCGGGATTGCAAAATTGGGCGTAATCGACGAGAATATGTGAAAAGCGAATGTTTGAATATCATCGATTTTCGATTCCCATTTTAGAAGAACTATATTATCTTCTATTATTATGGTCTACCCACTTCAATCGGGTAGACTCAAATGTTTTTTTGGTTTATTGTTTTACCAAAAGCGGAAATTAAATCTGTACATTTATTTGTTGTTGTTATTTCGCAATCGATTAATTCGTACATAAAAACACTATCATTATTGTTTAAAGCTTGACGATTCCAAAAAAAAAACACGACCAAAACACTACAATTTCGTACATAAAACACCATCATCACTGTTTCGATTTTGTGTGAAATTTTGAAGTCTGAAAAACTAACAAACCACTGAACAGATAATCAAGGAAGAAAGCTTTTGATTTTCATGGGTGGTTTTGATGATCATGGTGGGATAATTGGCGATTGGATGCCTCCGAGCCCTAGCCCTAGGTCTTTTTTTGCAGCTATGTTGGGGGATGATCCTGGTTCAAGATCAGTACCCGACCCTCCAAAAAACGATACCAATAACGACACCGGGTTCACTTTCCCTGGACCAAATCCCCAAATCGGGTCTGAAAATGGCGATGCGACAAAATCAAGTGAGTTTGGTGATCAAAAAACGAGCTCAAGGGCACCTCTTGTTGAAAGAATGGCAGCTAGAGCTGGTCATAATGCTCCTAGGTTGAATACAGAGATTATAAAATCTTCTGATAATTCACAAACTCAACAATCTCCATATTTATTTTCACCTGGTGTTAGCCCAACTTCTTTTGTGGAATCACCTGTTTTCCTTTCCAACTCATTGGTAAGCTCACTAGATAAACTAGGGGTATATTAGTAATTTACTATACTAAATGATCCTTTCTGTTGTAGGTTCAACCATCTCCAACTACTGGAAAGTTCCAATTTGTTCCAAATGGTAATGGTAGAAGCTCCATGATGTTCTTGGATTCCTCTAATAGGGTTAAAGAAAATTTCTTTGAGGAAACTAATAACACTTCTTTTGCCTTTAAGCCTCACCATCTACAATGAAATCCTAGGTCAATGATCTGTATTGATATGAAATGGGTTGTTTACAGGTATTCCTTTTCCCCAACATGAAAAATCCAAATAAAAAGATTCTAGACTTGGAGCTATGGACTAAATGCATGTAGGTTTGACTGATTTGTTTCCGAATTGTGTGTATATATGCTTCAACAGAAAGTGATTGGTTGTTGATTTTGAATAATTATATTTTCTTGATGCAACAGATACTTGTCTGTTTGAATCGTTTTTATGCTGGTCGATCTTATGTTGCTTTGCTGGAAATTTCATCTTGAGATAAAACATCCTAGTTGAATTCATTTTGCTGCCTTTAATTTTTTGTGTTGAAATGTTTACTAATGAACTGTTGAAACAAACATACTTGCTGAAATATATTTGCTAAAATCTCATGCTGAAATCTGATGTTGGGATATGATTTGAATCTTTTTTTTAAACCTATTTGCTTGAAATCTTTGTTCTATGTTAAATGTAAGTACTCCACCGGTAAGCTCTCTCTTTATGCTAATTGGTTTATTTTGAATTATAAGTTATCGAATTATATGTTCACAATAAAGAGAATCAGGGGCATTTGGGAAATCATCAAGTAAAGAGAATCAGGGGCATTTGGGAAATCATCAAGCTCTCTCTCATGCCTAAAATGCCCTTATCCCATGCCATATAATTTTCAACTTTTTTTTGAAACATTTTTCTCGGTCTTGTTGCTTACTTGTTTTGTAATCATTTGAAGTATAATAAAAGCTTAGTTATAGTTAAATAATTGTTATAGTTAATTAATTTTTTATTCCATTCAAGAATTCCCCTTCTGATCATGCAGGTTTGAGAAACAAGATGGGAAAAAATACTTCAAATAGCTGCAAAAGAAACCATGGACCCTGAACTCATTGACTTTGTTGACTGGCAGAAGGTATAAGAAACTCACGTTCAATGACATCATTCTTTTTTCTTCTAATACCACACTACCTTTTGTGTTCAGGTGGCTGAAAAAATGGCTTTCTTACGTCCTGTTGAAGTCAAACTTGTTCCCATGTCTTTGGAAGGCGTTGCCTTTAGGACTAAAGTCCTTGACACAGATGAACTCATGAACTATACTAGCTTGATTGCAGTAAGAAAATATTCCAGCTTTAATCATTTATGTGCATACTTTTTCTCTTTGTGCTGACTATTTCACATATTTTAGTGGTAGTATTCCCACATGGTTGTACTCAGAACTATCAAGCTATTTCTCTTGGGTTTGATTCTTCAACGTATTCATATAGTGAGAGTTAGGGGAATTTCACTGCTCATTTGTGGTTTGAAGGAGCACAGAAAGAAAACCATGGAAGCACTTGATGCTTCAGGGTACTTAAAATCTGTTATATATGCATTAGTAGATATCATAAAAAAAAGTTTAGGTTGTTACCCTCTTGAAGTTGATGTTAGAACTCCAAGGGGTTTGGCTAACAGAAGTGGCATCCATGATGAAGGTGAGGGAAACAGGCATATTGTAGTGGAAGCTGGGGTACTTGAAGTTCTCTCAGACAAGCTAGAGAAATATACTTTAAATTCACAGGTGGGTCTCGTATGTCTCATTTTTTAAAAGCATAACCGGATTACTAGCACTAAACCACCCACTGAGATTATATGGTTGCGACAAAAACAGTTCATTCAAATACAAAAAAGGTTTAAGTACTAGAAAGGCCTTACATTTTGACATGTTTATGAAAAAGGCACAATTTTTTCTTCATTTTAGTCTGCAACTCTGAAGAAATTTGTTCTTTTAAGGATTTTTTACCCATTCAACTGCTTGAGATCTTGACGTGGATTATAAAAGGATTAATTCCAAGAAAGCTCTTACACTTTGACATGTTTTATAAGAAATACACAAAGTTATGGGTTGTTATAACTTTTTCTTTTTCTAAATAACTTTGTCTTTGTTAAGGCCTTTCTTGGAATTAATCGGGTCAGCATCTCGGCCGGTTCAATGAGTAAAAAATCCTTAAAATAACAAGTTTCCTCATAGTTACAGGTTTAAATTAAGAAAAAAATTGTCTTTTTAAAACAAAAAATAAATAAATAAAACATGATAAAATGTAAGGGCTTTCTTGGAAGTAACCCTATATAATCATCTTTATATTGGGTAATAAGAAATATTATTTTATGAAAATTTTAATGAGTATATGTATTTATACATGTCAAAGACAAGCCTCTGAAAAAGTGCTAATGCATTTTTTCAGAAATTGAATGACGTGCTGTTTCTTTTTGACTTAATAGACTTAATCAAGAATGGACTTAGTATGATAAGTTATATATGGGTGTTAATGTGTAAAGAACGACTTAATGGAGAATGCCAGGCTTTTTCCATGAAGACATATCCTAATCTTTTACAAGTTTGCGTTATTTATTTTTTCCTTCTTCTTCCGTAAGTGTGCTGTCATTTTTTTCAAATATTTTTGAACATCTTTATCCAGATAGCACTTGATGCGAAAAAAAAAAAACAGGGCTTAAGTGAATGAACTAATATTAGCTAACAGAAGTCCATGCATTAGGGTTAAATAGCATCTGTTTGTTACTTCTAATAAGTAAGCTTCTCTTGTTTCCAGGCAGAGTTTGAGGACACCGAAGGCATATGGATAAGTTCTATACTAATGTCAATATTGTTTCAAGATGAAAATGTGGTATCATCATCATTAACCATATGCATCATTTAGTTTTTAGCAAATCTTCTCAAGTCTGATGAAATTCTTGACAAGTTCTTCTCTGCCCAAGCCATGGCTAGTCTTGTATAAACGTCCTGTATACAAGAGAACCTAGAATCTAGATGTTATTGTTGTTTGTTCAGCTGATTTATCTAGTGATTATAGTCATCAAATATTCAATATAGTGTTGATCGATAAGATAATAAATATTATGCAATGGGTTGTATTTTTTTGTTGATTGTAACATTATATATTGTAAGAAATAGAATTGTATGACATTAAATATTATGCAATGGATTGTATTTTTTTATATGGTATTTTATTTCTATTATGACACAGTACATGCAAATTTAATTTAAAAATTAATAAAAATATAAATATTTATTTTTTAAACATTTAAATTTACGATACGCAAAAATGTGTGTCATCTTCATTTATGACATGGTCTTTCTTGACAGGGGTTTTAATGATACGCATTGTGTGTCATTAACACGCTCGTTGTAAGGTTACGACACGTGAATGCGTGTCGTCTTCCTTTATGACAAGGCCTTCCTTGATATGCATTGCGTGTCGTACACGTGCGTCGTCTCTCTTTATGACAGGGCCTTCCTTGACGCGCATTTGCGCGTCGTCTGAGCCTTTTACGACGCGCAATGAGCGTCGTAAAAGACTGTTTTTCTAGTAGTGACTATCTAAAGGAATTCAGAATAGTTTCACAAGTAACTCCTCCTAGGACACCACAATTAAATGGTGTGGCTGAGAGGTGTAATCGAACCTTGTTAGACATGGCTCATTCTATGATGAGTCATGCTTCACTTCCTATTCATTTATGGGGGTATTCCTTAGAGACAGCCACCCATATCCTTAATCTTGTCCCTACAAAGAAGGTTTCCAAAACACCTCACGAGATGTGTACGGGGAAAGTTCCCTCGTTACACATATTAAAGTCTGGGATTGTGAAGCTTTCATAAGATGAGAGACTCACGACAAGCTAGTAGCTAGAAGTAAGAAATATGTTTCATTGGTTACCCAAAACAATCTTTTGGATATTTTTTCTATAGACCTAGTGAAAACGTGGTCTTTGCAGCACGAAGAGGAGTATTTCTAGAAAGAGAGATCATATTCAAAGAGGACAGTGGGAGTACCATTGACCTTGAAGAAATTCAAGAGTTAACCAATGAAGGAACCTTAGATAATACTAGCACTCAACCAGAAGAAGCAGTTCCTGTTGAACCAGATGATAACTGATTACATCTTCGAAGATCCACTAGGGTTAGTGTGCCACCTAAGTTATATGGTTTCCATATTACTTCAGATGGCGACACATTTATCAGTGATAGGACACTGGTAAATCTAGATGTACCAGCTAATTATAGGGAAGAAATGGTAGGCCCAGAGGCATCCAAGTGGAAAGAGGCAATAGACAGCGAGATAAAGTCCATATATGACAACCAAGTTTGGAATTTGGTTGATAATGCACCAGGTCGAAAGATGGTTGGGTGCAAATGGATCTTCAAAAAGAAGATCGGCATGGAAGGAAATGTACATACATTCAAGACTCGATTGGTTGAAAAAGGTTTCACTCAAACCCTGGGGGTTTACTATGATGAGACCTTCTTGCCAGTAGCCAAGATTAAATATATTATGATATTGCTCGCCATAACTGCCTTTCAAGACTATGAAATCTGGAAAATGGATGTTAAGACTGCTTTCGTTAATGGGAAGTTGGCTGATGATGTTTACATGAATCAGCAAGAGGGTTTTGTTGATGCAAAGTTTCCCAATTGAGTGTGCAAACTTGAGAAATACATTTATGGATTGCAACAAGAATCTCATAGCTGGAATCTTTGCTTCCATGAGAAAGTCAAAGAGTTTGGTTTATCTAGGAGTGAAGATGACTCATACGTGTATATCAAGGCTAGTGGGAGTATAGTAACTTTTCTAGTGTTATATGTTAATGACATATTATTCATTGGTAACGACGTTCCGACCTTGAAAGATGTTAAGTTTTGGCTCAAAAAGTGTTTTGCCATGAAAGACCTTAGAGAAGCTGCCTATATTCTTGGGATTAGAATATTGAGAGATATAAAGAAGAGACTAATTGGACTTAGTCAGAGTACATACTTAGACAAGGTACTAAAGATGAAATAGTTTACATGAATCATATACCTTATGCTTTCGTTGTCAGATCGATCATGTATGATATGACATGTACTCGCCCTGATGTGGCTTTTGCTTTGAGCATGGTCAGTCACTATTAGGGAAATCTGGGTAGAGCTTATTGGATAGCGGTTAAAAATATACTTAAGTATTTATGAAGGACAAAGGACCATGTCCTTGTACTTGGTGGCAATGATGCTTTAAGAATAGATGCTTATAGTGATTCCAACTTTCAAATGGATAGAGACAACTTTTGCTCTCAATCTGGCTCGGTATTTCTACTGAACGGAGGAGCAGTTACATGGAAAAGTTCCAAGCAGGATACGGTGGCTGATTCTACTTGTGAATCATTATACATAGCATCGAGTGAGGCGTTGAAAGAAGCAACTTGGTTGCGGAACTTCATTGAAGATCTCAGTGTTGTTCCAACCATTCAGGAGCCTATGGAACTGTTCTATGATAATGAAGCGGTTGCCTTAATGATAACGTTTATTTTATGCATATATTTATGACATTTCTTATTATTTTATACTATGTTTTTATGCTATTTAGAACTAAACTATACTTAATACACTTTGAAATGTTAAATTACAGTTAAAATGGGAGTTGAAATGCAAAAGGAGGAGAAATGAGCTAAAAAGGCACAAAAAGGGTGTTGCTGGACTGTTTGACCCCTCGTCAGTGTTTTGGCCATATCTCATGACTCATAACTCCGATTGACAAGATTCAAAATGTTCTGAAAACTAGACACAATTTCGGACGAATTTTGTTCTTTGTGAAAATGGTGATTCCTAACGAAATCGTCAAGTTTAACATAAACTCTCCGTGTTGAGTAGAAGCTTCGCGATTCTTGACGCCGACTTGGGGAATACAGGATTTTAATGACAAACTCGCCGATTTGGTGTCCAAACTCTTCAATTTGACTCTAAAAACTATAAATAGAGCCAAAAAGTATCCCTAAAGAGAGATCTTACACCCTATATTGATTCATGCGATTATAAACCCCCAATAAGCCGTTTTGAGGGTCTAGAAGGCGGTCGGGAGGCCGTTAAGCTGACAGGAGCGAAGATCTGAATGATTGGAGAGTGGATTTATGCCAAAAAATCATTTTTTTCATTGTTCTAACCATGATTAGCATTCCAGTTTGATTTTTTAAGCATTTACTTTCTGATGTGGGTGTTAAAACCCTTTGCTTTGTGTTTATGATTAGATGAACCCTTGATTTTGTGGATTAAGTGCTATTTGGATTGTTTTATTCATGTTGAATTAATCTTGTTAAACTTGTTAAAATATCCTTACAATTATTTTTTAGTGGTGACTAAGTATATTGAGTTGTATGAATATTTGCTTGATTACTTGAATCTTATGGTTTTGTGAAAACAAGATTGTAAGCCTAGTGTCGTGAACATAACCTAGGGTTAACTAGAAAATAAGTAAATTAATGTGTGAGCATGTGTAATGACCAACCACATATTAGTTAAATGAACCAACCAATTTCATTAACTATTATTACAAATCTTGCTTGATTCGAACTGAACACTAGGACACCTGTTAGTTTAATCAACTAATCACTACTTGAATTGACTTTTTTGCTAAAGGATTAGTAATAGTGAACATGAACCTAATCACATTATAAATCGGTGAACATGAATAAATAAATTTGTATGTACAATTATCTATTATTTTAAGATGTAATTTGTCTAAACCAAGGTACCTAAAGAGATTTCTCTTCGGTCAGTTTATCGAGATTTATTGTTTAATCATTTGTTCGAAATTTAATCCTATAAAAAATTTCTTTACTGATTTTGTATGTTTTGTGTAACCTATAATCAAACATTCTAATATTAATTCACTACCATCCCCCTTGTGTTCGACGCCCTTGCTTATCAAAGTTATACTATACTCGATTGGGTTCACTGCTTGTAAGGTGTGGTTTAGATGCAATAAACTAGGAATTATAAATAAAAAAACTAGTGCATTAAATATACATATCAACAGAAATTACCATTTCATCATACATAGAGTAGAAGAAGGCCATCTTATTGTAAAGAGGGTATCATCTAAGGATAACCCAACAGACCCCTTACAAAGGGTCTGAGTAGGGTTAAGCATATTCAGCATGCTCGAAATATTCGACTGAGAAATGATATTAGTTTTAGCAGTTACATTAGTTTATTCTACAACTTGTAATAAAATAAATGTAATTGACTTTTGGTGATTAAATAATAAAGTATTATTTATGAGTCTATTTACGGCCTTTTGTCAATTATTTATTATTATGTTTCATATTTTGCATGTTTTACTTCCCGAATAATATGATTATTCAAACTCCACAGTCACTTGTACTTTTGGAAGTAAGTAATAAATTAAGAATTTCATGAATTGGATTGCAGATTGTCTAAGGGAGTTAGATGTAGCAATAGAATTTTTGCAATGTTCATGAGTACTTAGAAATGGAGATTTGAGTATTGCATAAACCCTCGCTCAGAGTATTACTTCATGGAATTCATCACGAGTAATACTGATATGATAATATCTTATAATCTTGAAACGAAGAAATATGAGTCTGTAATTTACAAGTTGGTTATACATTGGTGATACGAAAACGCATCAGTAACTTGGTGTTATAAAACGTATTGTCATGTATGGTTTGACGAGTAAAAGATACAAGCATATGATTCAAAGTTTATCCGTTCCTTTTACCTAACGAGAAAAGCGATATATGTGGGCCCCTCGATGATTTGGTGTTGACTTATGTGTTGGGCCCAGCTATGACTAAATTGATGTGTTCAATTAGAAGTCCTACATCATCACAAATTGGAAATCGGAAAACATAGATTCTAGAAAAGGAGATTAATTGCATTCCATGTCTTATGTCTGGGGATATCTTGCAAAACAAAGGATTATATGATCACTTATCTTAGGAGACGTAACTGACTGGGTCAGAGTTCGGCAGCAGCTTTTGGAAGCTACAATTTGTTGGTCAATTTGGAAGTTATACTAGCAATTATAGTTATAGACTTATCCAAGTGGGAGACTATTGGATTAGGTGTCTAAGCTCATCACTATAATTGGTATGTACTTGAATTGATAGTAGCACAGTCTTTTTAGGTTTCTCTCAAACCTAGCAACTGGACAAGGAAATTATGAAAGGAGAAAGATTAATTTATTATAAGATTAATAAGTTAATATAAATGATTTATTAATATGTTATGAGATTAATATATTAATTATAAATCATAATGTTTGATTAATAGTTAGCTAGAAATTAATTGGAATTGATTTTGGGGTTAATTGTATTAATTATGAAGTACAGGGACTAGTTTGCAATTATTAAGTAGTTGGATGGAAGGTTCCAAAACCTCCTTGGAGGAGCTGGACGAAATTCTTCGGGGAAACCCTAATGATTTCGTCCAAGGGCTTTAGTAAAGGCCTATGGATTAACTTGGGCCTTAAGCAAAGGAAGATTAGGGTTTCCTCGGAAACCCTAGCTGCCTTAACTATAAAAGGAGCCGTCTGGCTCTCAAATTCGGCACTCCTTCTTTAGAAGAAACCCTAGATAGAAAATTTCATACTCCTCCTCTTTCTCTATACTTTCCTTCTTGCTAGCTCTTGGGTGTGACTCCATTAGAGGCATTACAATTGTGGTGCTAGGCTTCCAAGAAGATCAAGATCAAGAATTACCAATTATTTACTATAGCAATTGAAAGGTATGTGATTCTAAAACCTTATTAGTTATTTCCGAAAATAGCCTCTCCCTTTAGGGTTCTTGTTTTGCAATTCAAAGTTATATGTTTAATAGTTAAAACATAAATCCAAAGTAGGTTGCATGTGAACTTAGGAATTGGTTTTTCTAATTTATTTGTTTTACCTAAAACTCATCATATACATCTTCTCAATTCATGAAATTCCTCTAAATGACTAAATTGCCCTTTTGGTAAAAAAACTCTCTAAAAGTCAAATCTTGCTAAATTTCAGGATCTTACATAATATGTTTGAAAATTAGTAAAACATAAGAAAAAAGAGATTCATGAGACAATATTGTATATTCATCCCTCTTACTTTTATAGGCGGATGTAGTCTGTCATTCCCACCATTCCTAACTCATTTGCCACCTCATTGCCACAACAGTTGTTCTCTATTATGTCATTTCAACTCATCTCATTCAACAACACATGAAAATTCATTGTTCCATTATCTTCCAACTTTTAATTTAAAATAAATATAGAACTA
This sequence comes from Lactuca saligna, assembly GCF_052625555.1. Taxonomy (NCBI): domain Eukaryota; kingdom Viridiplantae; phylum Streptophyta; class Magnoliopsida; order Asterales; family Asteraceae; genus Lactuca; species Lactuca saligna. The sequence goes on from NC_136420.1 coordinate 87,974,981, forward strand.
GTTACAAAAACATACAAAACTATATATATATATATATATATATATATATATATATATATATATATATATATATATATATATATATATATATATATATATATATATATAATACAAGTATACAAGCATATGTTACAAGTAACCAATGCATATTCTTCAAGGTGTGAAACAAGTTAGGGAACCCACTGAAGCATACATTTGGCGAAGAAACCAAATTATCAAAGACTTGGATTTTGGCTACCCAAGATCCTATCAAAGGTACCAATCATACGAAGCAAGATTATTTGGAAATGGTTCGAACTATCTTCACTGGAATGATTGGAGAAAGTCTTTATCGAAACAGTGACCAAATTACTTCGAAGTGACATGATATGCGGTTAAAAATAACTGAATTTAATGGCATTTTCAACCACCTCACCAACTTTGACAAAAGTGGGTCAAACCATTTTGATGTCTTCACCACGGCCCAAATATATACCAAGAAATCCAACCAATCCATAAAGTATTTCCCTATATTGATGATTGGTTTGAGTTAAAGGCTTGTCGAAAATGATATCTTATTGATGAATCAAGGTGTTCCTGTTTGAAGCGTCAGAGAAATGTCAGTGAATGTACCGAATCACAACAATTGGACAGGTGGACACACATCGACCTCAACAACGACCATGTAGACATTGAAGATGATCAATCTTTACGTCGACCGGTTGGAAGAAATAAAGCATAGAAATCGGCTTCCGTTTCTAGCTCAAGAAATCAAAGTCTAGCGTTATCGATAATTTGGAGAAAAATTTGATCGATATGGAAAACTACAAGAAGACAATGTTGGGATAATGAACCAAGTGGAACAAGAAATCATAGAAACACGATAGACATTATGAAGGAATGTCGATTTTTTTTTGGAAAGGGATCTTCCCTAACGAGGGTTTTCGGGCCAGCTTTTGCGCACCGACTAATCCCCCGCTGCAAACATAAAGCTTTGCTTCATGCCCTGGAGTCACTGCAGGCGAACCTCCATGGCCACAAGGGCTGAGTGGTGCCAGGATTTGAACATGGATCAATAGGTTATCCACCATATCTTTCACATGCCTTACCAAGTCACCACAACCCAAGTGGTAGGAATGTCGATTTGGAAACTTTGAAAATGAATGTTTCAACTTTATTTCAAAACTAGTAGTTTTATTTCATTAATTATTTTTTTCAATTAAGATATATCAATTTTATTTGGTGATAAGTCGGATCGGGGGGGGGGGGGGGGGGGGAGTTACACAAAACATATACAGTGTTTGTGTGGTGATATAGTGACAGTGACATGACACTACACCATGTGTGATGGTGTGGTAAGTATGGAAAAAATATCTTAAGTAACTTTTTTCTGTTTATGTTGATTATCATTGTAAGGCTATGATGTATACTTACTACATAGCCACTTGAAAAGTATACCACATCATCATTTTCAATAAAAAAAAAATAAAGAAATAAAGAAATTAAAATACTAGATTTCAATTAAAATTAAAATATTATATTAAATTAAATAAAAAAGAAAATTATATAGTAGGAAAAAAAAGGTTACATTAATTTAAATAAAAGAAAATTTACTCGGTATGAAATTTAATTTTTATCTTCAACATTCACATGTACCCATAGAAATGATCTTAAATAATTAAGCAACTAATACCAAGCATTAATATAAGAAAAAATATTTACAGTTAAGTTAGTATTGTTTCAGCGCTGGATTGATAACCTTAGAATTGTTACTCCTATTTGAATGTGTGTTTCTAAGATCATTGTAAATGTTGCTGAATTTGATTATTTTAACCTTATACCATGCCATTTTGACGAAGGTCCGTCGAGAAGCCGATAAACACATTTCCCCATTTTGTTGTGAAAGTGGTTTCGAATAGATTTCCAAAAAATTTCGCTTATTTTGAAATGGCATCCGGACACTGAAATCCAAGCATGAGCTAAAACGTTTTCTTTATTTTCCTCCCAAAGTTGTTGGGTTTGGAAATTTGATGGTTATGGAAATTGTTCAATGGTAGGTAAGGAGTAGGAAATTGTATGTGAATGTATTGTGGTTTGTGTATTAGGGAATGAAAAATGATGTGAAATATATTATAGTAAATGGTTATATTTATAAGTAAATTATGGAATAAATGTTTACAACCGTTTTGGCCTTGGAAATATACTCATTTAATTGTTATTGATATGTTGCAATTTATGGGGATTGTGTGCAAGTTCATGGTGACCTTATCACATGACTACGAGGAGGCCACGTGCCTTGTATACCGGTTAGTCTAATAATGCATTATTGTTTTCACCGGAAACCAGCAGTAACTATTGCTACAAAATAAGTTAATATATTATTGTTTTAAAAAGAAAATATCAATTCACTAGTTACATAATTTTTTGGCATTAGATTTAAATATTTTTACCATTTGTTATTGCTACAAAACAAATTAATATGTTTTTGTTTTAAAGGGAAAAATCTCAATTCGCTAGTTATATAATTGGTTTGACACTAAATTTAAATATTTTTCGTACTTGTTGAAGAATATAATTCGTTATCCTATTTAAAATTGAATTTTGGCTTTGACAATGATTGATTGAAGCCCTTTATTGTACTAATTTACATTATTGATATTTGAGGTTTTATATATTTTATTTTGTAATAAAATTTGTTACATAAATAGTTATCATAATATAAAATTGTTAAATTTATTAGTATTAATTTTAGTAAAAATTATTACCATAAATGATTAAAAAAATGTAATTATATGTAAGAACCAATAAATCAATAATACGTGAGGATAGCTTTATTGGTCTGTAATTACATAATTATATATATTTGTTAAACACTCAAAAATTATTTTAACAACTTATCAAAACATAATATTTTTGAACTAAAAGTTTGTAGTTCAGCGGTATCAGATCTATTGGAAAGATGATCATTCCTTTAAGTGGTGGAGGGTTCAAATATTGTTGTGAATATAGATGTAGAATTAAAAGTACGATTAATAGGTTTGTTTGTTTGCCATTCTAAAAAAACACACATGATACTTTTGAAAAAAAAGAAAACATAAGTTGATTTAAATGAGCAATTCCACACGCCCCTTAATATATGAACAACATTCCACATTTATTTAGGATTATTTTCAAAAGAAATATGAGATTCATATATTTTTTTTAACAACCTTAAGTTCATAGGTGATACAAATCAAGATAACATTCGTGATAACTCACAGTATCCTTAAAAAGTATACGGGTTTTATTATGTAACACAAAACATAATGAAAAAAATGTTTCTTTAAATCAAGTATAAATGAATTAATGTGGAACTTATTTGCCTGAAATGAATATTGTTTTCTAACTTAAAAACCCAATTAATCTAATCAAAATTTAATTAGAACGCAACTCCAAGCAATGGCCTCCTTTACCGGCTTCAAAACGGAGCTCACTTTCAAAATCCTTCAAATTTTCAAAACCAAAACCTCAATTTCTTGCTATAAAAACATAAAAAGTATCATATAAAATCAATTTCTTGATGAATTTATATCACATATATATGCATACATACCTTTACCATGGAGAACATGAAGGTGTTTCATAAATGGTATCACTAATCAAAAATGTTGTGCATCGGTCCATTATCAGCAGAATTTTATCCTGAGGACCTAAAATTGCTTAGTGTTAGGTGTTGTTTCTTTATAATAAAATGCACTAATTGGGACAAATAAACATTGACTTTTTATTCAAAATCACCACAAGATAGAAGGTTAAAATGATCATTTACTCTCATTCAAACGTTTCATTTAGTCCAGAAGAAGACAATCATTGTTCATACGGACTTAATGGACAAGAAAAGGAAATAAGAGCTTAATATGGTAGGCTATATATGATGTTTTTTTCTTACTTAATATAGAAAGAACGACCTAATTAATATAAAAAGAATGACCTAACAGAGAAAGCAAAAGAAATAAGGTTTTCACCATTAATTCCTAGCTTTTTACAATTTTGTCATCATTTATTTTTTCCTTCCATTTCCTTAAGTTTGTCGTAATTTTCTCAAATATTTTTTAAACATCATTCATCCAAAGCTCCAAAGATTACTTAATGGGGAAGAAAGACACAAGCCTCAGTCAAATCTATGAGGACTAAATGCACAAAATGGCAAGGTATTTCATTTATCTTTATATCATAACATCATTGCACTTTCAATTTTTTTTTCTTAAAAGGGCATTATACTTTACAAAACCTACCTAATTATAGGTGTGAAATTTGTTTTGTATTTAGATGGTGTTGCTATAATTAGGTAGATTTTGAAATAAAATACTATAAAGGAGAAGGTGAAGTAGGATGTTATAATAAACAAATAAATTAAACTATATTGTTGTTTCTTGCATTTAACCTTAGCTTGATATATGAAATCAATCCACTAGAGTATTTAGTGAATGAGAAATATCTCTTTAAATCAAACATATTAAAATAGGTTTAGGAGTAACAAGTTGATACCTTATATAAAGCAAAGTCAAAACCCTATTGTCACAAGAGGGTCATAATCATACTCTTCACCCGCCTTAACAAATCTACCTTTTACGCGTTTCCTAGTATCAGCTCTAGCTTTACGAGAAGCGTATCGTATTTGTTTACCAAACCTACATGTCACAAGTGTAAATGATTATATAAAAATGTAATCTCTATAGAAGAACTGCAAGTTTCCATTAAAAGTTAAGTTGTTTTCTTTTTTACCTATATGGTAATTGAGTATTTCTATTTTACTTAATGCAAAAAAGAATGATTTATTGGAGAAGGCTTTCCCATTATGTATTAACTCCCAACCTTTATATAAAAATTTCCTTCCATTTTCATTTATTTGTGTATTATAACTTCCTACTCTATTTATTTGTATTACAACGTTGTACTTTTATATTTTCCCTTGTTAAAGCGTTGTATTTTGAAAAATCTACCCAACTATCACATTGTAATTTCAAACTTTTTCTTATTAGGATATTATGCTTTGAAAAAAATACCAAACTACAACATTCAAAATCCCTTTGTATTTGAATGAGATTGCTATAATAAGGTAGATTTTTCTAAAGTACAATGTTGCAATACGAAGACATTTATATAATACAAATAAATGAAAGTGTGTTGCTATTTCATTAATCTAGCAGGTTAAATGCAAGAAATAGCAATGAACTTTCATTATTTGTTTATTATTGTATCCCACTTTCATTTCTTCCTATTAAAACATTGTACTTTGAAAAATCCACCCGTTATAGCAATGTTATTCAAATACAAAGCAAATTTAACTCGTGATTGGTCAAATATTTCAAAATATAATGTCTTAATAACAAAATATTGAAAATACAATGCTACCATTGGGTATAATTTTCAAAATACAATGATGTAATAAAAAGAAATGAAAGTAAGATATTGTAGTACACATATATGAAAAGTAAGTTGATATTTCTTGCATTTAGTAGCATCTAAAGAAAAAGAAAAAGAAACTAGAAGAAGAACATACATTCGTGTTTTCTTTTTCTCATTATATCTCATCTTAGCTTTGTCCCTTGCTTGTGGGCTTGATTCAAAATTCGACTCCAACAATGATTCACGCGTGAGGAACATCGGTGATAAGCCACAATCTTGATAATCTATAGCACTACTTTCTCCAGTAATGTTTGATAATGAAAGGGGCATATTAGGGAATCCAAGGTTCACAACACTTTGATTACAACTTGGATTCATAAGCATGTTGCCACCACCACTTACCGCCTGCAACACATTAGCGGATGCCGCCACTTGTGATGCTGGAAAAGTGGTACAATCTTGTTGTCCGGATGATGTTGCCTAACAACATTTCAAGCAAGTGAATATGATATAGAAGTTAAATGAAAGGTACACAAAAAATGTGAAAGTAGAAGAGAACCTCAAGTGTGTTCTCTATATGACTGTTTGATTCGGTAACTGATAAGTTTTTCTCCATTACAAGGCAATCCCCACCTCCACCCTCAGAAGGATATCTGGTTTGAGCTTGAGGAATATCATTAAACATCTCATAACCACCATCAAAACTCAACGAAACATCGCCCAAATCAACATTGTCACATAAAACTTCACCTTCATTAAGTCCAAGATTGTTCAAATCGGATCCATCCTACGTTTTTCAAGACAAATTTAAAGTGATTCATGATTTTTGCATCTTAAAGATGAATGAAAGGGGTAAGTAGAATACCTTATTCAGGTTTGATCCATCTGAGAAGAAAGGGTTTGGATCTTTTTGATCACAAGATGGCAAGTAGGTCAAATGTGGTGGGATTATTGAAGATGGATTAATGATCCAAGGCTCAAACTTCACTGCTGATGCTAATTCATTAAGAGTAGATGCCACTAATCCCATTTGATCCTCGTTTTGATCACTCACAAGATTTTCATTGAGGTTTAAACTGCTCATAGGATGGAACTGAGGGTCAATACTTGGACCTCCATCACGAATTGTAGACAAAATCTTCAGAAATGCATCATGTGAAGGACACCCGGTGTAGGCATTGAGTTCCTCAATGCTATATCCTTGCACAGATGAGCATCCATTCTCATTCATATCACAAACTTGACAAAATAACATTTTATCGAACAGATGGTGGGCAATAGCCGGCTGCAAGTTACAGTTATCACAGAGGAAGGAACGAGGGTGCCTGCATGATAATGAATTAGCAGAGTGCACGCGGTTGTCGCATTGGAAGCATAATTTTGCTGCATCGGATTTACAATACACCAATGCCCTCGCTACCCTACAGAGATCACAGAAAGCTTCCATATTAAAGTAAAACCCTTCGTTTTTCTTGAACTTTTTTAGATCAAATTACTTGTAATCGTCTGTAGAAATTCAGCCTATCCAGTATCGATTATCAAACCAAAGATCTCAAATATTTAGCACCAAATGTGACAAGAACTAATGAATCTTGAACAGGTGGAGATATTAGAGCTTACTGATGTTGTCGATAATTTATTGGACTGAATTTCCACCGATTATTTAATAAATTACACTTGAGAAATGATGATTTATCATCTCTAAACAGATCTTCCAAGAAAAGGAATATGATCAAAAAAGTTAATTATAAATTATAATCATAAAAATGGGTTCTTTTTGGTTGCGGAAAGTAAATTATTTGATTTTGATTTGAAGAAAATACAACACAAGAGATTTTGATTGAAGAAGAGATGGAAGAAGGGTCGATGAGAGCGTATGTTGTTCATATTTATATACAAAACCTCCGAGTTAATGGGATGACACGTGGACGGTGTGGGTCCAAAGAGTGACATGACAGCAGGTGATGTGGCATTTGAAAAGATCTGCCATTTTACTCGCTCTTCCCAGCCACTAATTATATCTGAGTGGCATAAAGCGTAAATAATTGTGAGTTTAAGGGCATTGTGAATTAAGAAAAATTAGCCACAAAGGAACTGACACGTCGTCCGAGTCATGCGCAGAGAATAGTGTTCTGTTACGCCTGAAGGTCGAGATCATCGAAAATTCACCATGTCTCGGTGACATGGATACTCTCATCGGCTGACGTGGTGTCATGTTTCTGATGTGGATTTTGTTCTATTTCTCATATTTCATCCTAATATTTCTTAAAATTTATGATTAAATTCATGATTATAATTTTTATAAATAATATGTAATCTTCAATCTATGAAATCGGTAGCATTATCATCATATCATCATCAATCTGTGACATGTAAACACGATCAGGATAATTTTATCATTCATAATAGTAATATTTTTATATTGATTACTCTTTATGTTAAAATATAATCTGAAAACATAAATACATAATAACGTAACATATAATCTTAGACTAGTGTGTATATCTCATTATCTTTTATTTTAGAACAAATTATTTAAATCACTGTGATTTGTAAAAATTTCATGTATGGTCTCTATCTTTTTCTTTTTTACGCTTGGATCGTTTCTATAGTTTGTTTTTATTGAGTTTTTTTATCTCTAACCAACATGAATGACTTTTTTGCTTTTTATATTTTCTTTTTTAGTTTTTTATGAATAAAATAATTAATAAATTTGTGGGCCCACTCCCAAATAGAACATTAAGCCTTTGGACCTCCGCTCAGCACTGTCGGATCTTCGTTCACCACCCCAGGATCTCCGCCCAACACAATCAGATCACCTACCACCAAAATGATGTCGGAACACTAGGGATGAACATGGGTCGGTTTGAATTGGTTTTTTACTAAAACGAAACCAAACCGTAGAAATTCGGTTTTTAAAACCATGTAGGTTCGGTTTTTGCATGGGTCGGTTTTTCGGTTTTCCGGGTTAGGTTTATGGGTTTTCGGTTTTAAACCGTGGGTTTAAGAGCGCCATTTTTTTTTTCAAACCTAGTGAAAATACATTGCGATAAATAGTATTGTATCTACTTTAAATATACTAAATATACTAAAATATAGATTACGAATTCTAGTATTATAAGAGCATAAAAGTATTCAAAAGATCAAAGTTTAACGCCATTAACAGTTTGTTGAAAATAAACATAAAATATTAAAGAGATAAAGTCTAATGTTTAAAACTAAAAGTTTAAATCATAATATAAATAATATATATGTCGGTCGGTTCGGTTTTTATGGACGGTTTTATACGTCAAAACCGAACCAAACCGTTATTTTTCGGTTTTTGTAAAATTCAAACCTAAACCGTCGGTTATTGCTTTGGTTTCGGTTATGTCGGTTTTTTCAGTTTTTCGGTTTTCGGTTTGGTTTTTGCTCATCCCTACGGAACACCATATCAACTCTGAAACCCAGTGTAAAACCATGGACCACCGGATCTACGTTGTAACCAACAGATTAACCTCGAAACCAACATATCGACGTCTCTTTCTTCCCGTTAGAAATCATCTTCGCCGCCATCTACTCCATCGGTAAGGGTTAAAGGAGGCGGTGGTTCTCTCTACTCTGTCTTCCTCCCTTCTGGAACCGGAACTGAAAGGTCGCCACCCACCACCCACCATTAATGCCCTACTCTGGCATCGTTGTTTATCCGGTTTCCTGATCTATAAAGTCAGAGAAGCTTAAGCAAAAGGCGGTCGCCACCTACATTGTGCTAACACCACCAATCTACAGTCAACAGTACCGATTTGAAACACTAGACACCAGATCGTGCTTTTCAGATCTAAAACATTTGATGTAGATTTGTTTTTTATTTTCATTATGGGTTAGGTTGGTAGCAGTGGTGACATTTAATGACAGTGGTGGCCGTGGTGGTGTTTGCAAACAAAATCCAGATATGTTGGCGGTTTTCAATGGTAGTAGCGGCGGTTCGATGACATATCGATGACACAAGTGGTTGCCGGAGGTTGTCGGTGGTTACTGGTTGTGACCACTAATTGTTGTTGGGTGGCACTAGTAGTGGTGGGAGTGTGTTGAACTAGGTTCCATAAATTGATAACTTAATCTACTTTTTTTTTTAATTTATAAATAACAAATAAAAAACTAAAAAAGAAAACATAAATAGCAAAAAAATCATTTCATGTTGGTCAGTGACGAAAACGCAACGAAAACAAATTATAAGGACGGTCTTAAAAAAAAAAAAAAAAAAAAAAAAGACCAAAGTTGAAATTTCTCCAAACCATTTTATTATTATTTATGCTAAAATATCATCATCAATATCCTCAACAAATGTAATTTTATTATTATTTAAATCTTTTTGTTATTTCATTTAAAATTGATTCGATTTTTCTGCGATTTATAGTTCTTGTACATGCTCAAATTTTATTTTGTGGTTTTTTATGTAATTTTTTGTTAAATTTGTAATTTTCTACAAGTTATTTGAAATTTGTTGTGTTATGTATGTTTCGATAAATTAGAGCAAGTCCAACCTTAACATCAAATAAAACGCTAAACTAGTATAACTTTAACACTAAATTTCGTCTTCACTCCTACCGCATGGTATAATCTTCCCCTCAAAAACATATATTTTATATATTAATAATAAAATAATACTTTTATGTATAAACAATATAATATTGAAGCAAAACGAAATGGTTGAAGAACAAACAAAGTAATTCTTTTATATATAAACAATATAATATTGATTATAAATTTTGCCGGTCCCATCATTTTAATGGGTTACTGTTTAAAATCACAATTTTACCGTTTGTTTTTGGAGCTCTTTTGGCCAGCAAATCACCATTTTGCCGGTCCATTATGGGGGTGGCCGTCTTAGGATGTATGGGTAGTGCTGCCACATTGGTGCTTTAATTGTGAAGGCAATCTGCACGTTCAGTTCAAATCCATTTGGAGTCCAAGGTAAAGTAAATAAATAATGCCAGTAAAAAATTTTAAAATTTTAAAAGTAAAGGAGGATGGTACCATCGGAATTTTTTATTATGTAAAGGAAAAGGCCATTAAACACACCCCACTACCCAAAGAACCTAACAAGTAACAAACTAATAATAATATCAATATCAATATTTTTTATATTTAAAACTTTTTTAGAGACAAAATCATTAATAATAATATCAATATCAATATTTTTCCACATATCTTTCTTGATGTACATAACATAGTCAAAACATTTAATATATTTCTTGTAACATTGAGAATTTTAAATAGTTTTTTAATAATTTCAACTTTGAAAAAAAAAATCATTGACGCTACAGTAATAAGTATAGTTAAAATTCAATATGCAATAAAAAAAATTTAGATAGCAATCTTTTTTTTAACAAGCTCTAAGATTTCAAATGCAGATATAAACACATTTGGCAAAGTAATTTGCAGCACTTTGAGTTCTGAAAACAAATATTTTAAATCTACATCACTTATGAAAATTTTGTTCTACAACATTACTATAGCTTTTTTAAAGGTCAATATGACTTTAATTTTTTGAATCATACAAAAAACCAAAAAAATTTCAATAGTTAATTGTTTAAATCTAGTTTCTAATGAAGCAATTGTAATAAAAATATTATGTTGTTCTTTTTTTTATAATTTAAATAGAATATAAGATAATAATAATAAACAATTACAATAATAAATAAAAAATCACAATATCATTACTTCAATTAACATTTAACTTATCTAATAACAATATTCTCAATTCCTTCAAAATATAATAAGTCTAAATGTTACACTAGCTAGTAACACTCCAAACATAAAGCTATCTAACTAAATTCTTGTTGGAGAAGAAACCTGAAACTTGATTGCAGATGACATTTACGTAACTATCCTCTTGTTAATCTAAGTTATGAATAATTTTCTATCATATAACCATATATGACACAAAATTAACAACTTATAAAAATAGCAATAACAAACATGAACATAAAAAAGTATAGATCACTAGTTACCGAATTGAAAGTAATTACCATTGTTATGACCGACCAAAAGAATTGATGCTAGCTAGAAATAGCATATAGCAATTATAGCACATCAGCTTATGAATTTAAAAGATTTTGTTAAGCTGAAATTTTGGTACATACTAAGACTATATGAAATAACCAATATAGATCGAGAAGGTTTACCTAATTAAGGTCACTTACGCATCATGAATCACATTAAAGAGTACAATGTGCCTATCCATCGGAGATCAAATAACCATGTTAAGATCAACCAAACAATAGTGATAAAACAAATAAATAAATAAATAACAAAAAAACAAAGAAACAAAGAAACAAAGAAAAAAAAAACAGAAAACAAAAAACAAAAAATAAAACATGTCGGATTTTTATTTTACATTTGGTACCACCATATTCCCTAGTTCAAACCACAATATCTATAACCATTTTTAAAATATTAAAACTAGCCAAGGACACTAATTCTATCTTTGGGTTACATGTTTATTGTTTCTTTTGACCTGTAAATCTCACTTGATGTTCCTATGTATGTTGTTGCATGTTACAAGTTTGTAACAAGCCAAATATTCACCATTACCACTGCTTATATCTTTTAACCAAAAAACAAAGTGTATAAACATTGATAAAAATCCAATATAACTATGTGCTAAAAATAAAAATTAGCATGCATTATAATAAAAATCGGTAGAAATAACACGATAAACTCTTATAATTATTAAAATAAACAAGTATGTAACAATGTACCGTGAAGTTGAAACATTTGAAGACAAAATCTAAAGGCAATATCTAGTAAAATATTGCATTTTAGGCATCACAAATAAAATGTTACCGAAATATGATCGAGAAAAAGATGAGTTTATTGTAGGGCTGACAATTTTCGACACGACCCGCAACAGGACCCGCGACACGACACGAAATAAATGAGTTTGAGTTGAGTTTTTCAACCCGCCAACCCGTTTATTAAACGGGTCATATATGAGTTTCTCAAAAAATAAACGGGTTGACCCGCCAACCCATTTATATTCTTAATAAAAAAATTAATATATTTTTAAATGTATTTATGTATCAAGTATTAATATTTAATAAGTATTATATAATATATACCATTGATTCATAGACCATTTGACTATTTCGACATTATGACTCGTGCTGGATGGTCTAAGGTCATAAGTCATAACCAATAAGGCTAAGTCTGTAACATGTTTCTATGAATGTTTTTAATTTTCATTTGAATGTTTAAGGCTTAAATGTCTAAAATTCTGACCCACGAACCCAAATCTGACCTACGAACCCGCCAACCTGTAAACCTGTATAAATAAATGGGTTGGCGGATCATATATGAGTTTATGTTCCAAACTCGTGACCCGCCAACCCGTGATCTGTATATTTAAATAGGTCGTGTTTGGGTTGACATATTTTGACTCGCCAACCCACGACACGCCAACCCGAACACGACACAATTGTCAGGCCTAGTTTGTTGTAAAAAGAGTTAAAGATGGATTAATATATGTAAATACACATATTTTATTGTGAAATGTACAAACTGTAACATCTCAAAGAAAGAAAAAACGATAAAATTTTTCACTTTTCAAACACCCAAACATACACCAAATTGTTCCAAATCAACAACAGTAAAATATTCTTAACATCAAAGTAAAATCAAATTTTTATGTGGAATAAAATCAAGGGGAATGTTGCACAATCATATCGGGTCCTTCCCTTTCGAGCCAGAAGTACTTGAAATATAACTGTAAACACAAAGCTTAGTAAGTTTCCCAGAATACCACATACCATTCAATACATCAGGCCTCACCTATCATATCGGTCCTTGCCCTTCATATCACGCCCTACCCAACATACAAACGCGCCCCACCCAATATACAATAAGGGCTCAGTCTAACATACAAAATGGGCCCACCCCAGCATACAAAATAGGCACTGCCCAAAATACAATATAGCGAGAAGACTCATCTGTCTTACGGGATCAACTAAAATATAACTCACTGACATGTAAACGACACTATGATACACCTATCGAATCAAACAATGTCCCATCCTAGACTAACTTCCAAAAATAATCATTTTGACCATAAGTCAAACCAAGTCAAAAGTCAATAGTCATGGTCAAAGCCAATGATATGCCTTTCCATTAGCTGACCCTCATGTCATAACCAACTCATAGTCACATCATGAAAACAAATTACACCCGTTCTCTAACTCAGTTATGATTCAACTCAATCAGCTCTATTCATAAACAATCTAGGTGTTAGATTAGGTATCTAAGCCAATAACTAAATTAGTATAATCTTGAAATATTAGCAAAGTTCATTTTAGATTGCCCTCAAAAACTAATAACCGAATAGAATAACTTTTGGAGAGAGAGACTGAATTAGTGATTTATTATATGGTTAATAAATTGGAATAAAGAGTTTATTAATATATTATATAATTAATATATTATTAAGAAATAATAATTAATTAATTTGGAATTAATCAGAAATTAATTGGAATTAATTTTGGGATCAATTGAATTAATTAAAAGTGCAATAACTGATTAGTTATTTATTGAAAGTTGAAGCGGGAAAGTTTTAGAACCCACATGATAGGGGTGGATGGAATTTGGCTAGGAATAGCCTAGAAATTTCATTCATAATGCTTAGGATAAGGAGATAAGGCAACTTGATTATTATATTAATTAATTTGGGCTTTATCCCAAAAACCTTAGTTTTGGCCTCAAGTTTCCTTCAGCCATATAAACCCCTCCCTGGCTCTTATTATTTTTGTCCACTCTTCCTCTCATCCCCATAGAGTCGAATTAATGTTGTAGTCATCTCTCTCCTAAAGTCTTCTAGTTAGTAGGGTTTGGGGTGTGAACCATTAGAGACACGATATTTATGGTGCTTGCTTTGTAAAGCTTGATCAAGAAGGAATTATTGTTTATTTACTATAATACACAAAAGGTATGTAATTTCTATAACACTTTGATAATTTCAAAAATAGTTACATACTTCTAGGGTTCTTGATATTCAATAGTTGTTTGCAAATCATAATGAGATCATAGATACTTTAGGGTGCATGTGAACTTAGGGTTTATGTTTTTCCACCAAAAAGATTTTTTATAATATATAAAACTCATCAGTGGTATCAGAGCCATGTTGCATAAAGTTGAATAGATCAAAATTAGGGTTTATTAAAACTAAACCCTAAGGAGGTATTTTCGAAAATTCTTTAGGGTTCTTGAAACCCTAGCCTCTACCCTTAAGTTTTTCGATTTTTGCAAGGGTTTTAGAAACCCTAACCTCCTCCCTTATTTTCGATTATTTATAGGGAAAGTTAGGGTTTCTTTATTTGATGATTATTGTTTTAATTAGTTAAAATATAATAATTAAAATTGGATAGCCCCAATACACTTATTTTTCGAAAATTTAGTGGGGATTGGATTAGGATTAAATTTAAATTATTTGATTAATAGTTAATAGTAAATATTTACTTATTCCTCATGAGATTTAAATTAATTTAATTAATTGTTAGTTAAAATATAAAGATTAAATCTTAACTGGTTTAGTTTTAAATTAAATTAATATTTTTATTAATTTCGAAAATTTAAATTAAACCTAGTATTTTAGAAAAGTTTTAAAATACTCCTTTTATATATATATATATATATATATATATATATACACACACACACACACACACATACACACTAAGTTAGTCAAATCGCTAATATGCATCATTCATGAAGCCAAATTATAAGGGGTATTAGGAAACTGTCTATAAAATGGTGGTTGAATGGATGTACACTTTCACCTATCGCTTCCTTGTTTGGTGGAAGGTCGTTAGTAGAATGGATTTGATAGGACATAATCACATTAAAATACAATGCTATTAAAGTACTAGAACACTTTTTTAAAAATCCCACTCTAGTTACTTTATGAAGCTACATCACACTGAGAAATTAAGGAGACATAGATCACTAGTGTAAATGACTGTATGGTCTGTTTATGCTTATGTTTATGTATTAACGATGACATACCAACGTTATAAAAGGCATAAAATACATTTCTTCGAAAATGCTTTGATAACGTATTTATCATGCTTTTTTGGGAGCAAATTCTGCAACATATTTCTTTAAAAGATACTCTAATTTTCAAAATAAAGCATGAACAAATCGGTGTTTTCTGGCCGTAAAAATAGAGATGTCACAATATGGATTGATAGTTGTTATGTATTTAATGTTTGAATACCCCAAGGGTAGTCTGTGGTACTTGTATGAAGACCATGGGGTTAGCCCATGGCACTTGGATATCAGACCATGGGGTAGCCCAATGCACTTGGATATCAAAAGATGACGGTAGCCCAATGCACTTGGATATCAAACCATGAGGGTATCCCAATGCACTTGGATATCATACCATGGGGGTAGCACATGACATTCCAGGTAAAGATTATTGGGTAACCCATGACAACTATATGTATGTTGCATGGTATTCTATAATTATATGCTATATGATAATTTGGGAACTCAGTAAGCTTTTGCTTACAGTTTATTCGAGTGTTTTCAGGTATTTCTGGTACTAAAGGGAAGGGTCTGGCTTGATGGCACAACATTCACTCTCCAGCATTTTTTGCATTTATTGATATCGATACTCTGATATTTTGACATGTCTTGATGTAATATATCTTTGGAAAAAAAACTTGTGATTGTGATTCCTATTTTAAAAATGAAAATTTTTATCTGGTTTTTGGGCTGTTATAGCCCTCAAAGAAGAATGAGAATTTATGTTGGACATGAATCTCCATTTATAGTAAAAGATTTAGAATCGTCAACTAGTTATTTATTTACAACTAGATTTGATGATTGTCATTTTGATGAATCGGGTTTTACAACATTATGGGGAAGAAATAAAGAAGTTGGAAAATAAAGTCTCTTGGAATGAATTATTACTTTCAGTTTTAGATCCCCGTTCAAGTCAATGTGAACTTGAAGTGAAAAAGATAATTCATTTACAACATGTAGCAAATCAATTGTTAGATACATTTACTGGCCCTAAGAGAGTAACAAAGTCTCATGTACCAGCTGTAAATATTCTAACTAGAATTGATATCCCAAAAGGAAAAAGTACAACTACAAATGAATTTAAGGCACGTCTGAAGCGTGGAAGACCAACCAATTTCAATTATAAAAATCCTCGAAAACGGAAGGGAGCAAATATAATTGATGGCCTAAAAGAGAAAACATAATATCTTGAAAACATTAGTGAAGCTCTAAAAGAGACCAATGCCACAACAAAAGAAAGTAAGGTACCTGCAAAAAATGAAAATGAAGAGGTCTCAATAAATTATGTCAAGACAGGAATAATAAAACCGAAATAAGACAGACGTCAACGATAATTTTCATATCATGTTGCGCGCAATATTATCGAAGAAAATGAGGATCTTGAACCTAAATCTATAGAAGAATGTAAAAAATAGAAAATATTGGCCAAAATGGAAAGATGTAATCGTTAAAGAGTTTAATTCTCTTACTCAACAAAAAGTGTTTGGACCTGTAGTCTATACACCAAATGGAGTAAAACCAGTGGGACACAAATTAGTATATGTGCTTAATAGAAACGCTAAAAATGAAGTTTTAAGATATAAAGCAAGACTCATTGCACAATGTTTTACCCAAAGCCCCATAATTAATTATGAAGAAACATACGCTCCTTTGGTTGATGCAATTACATTCTGTTATCTAATAAGTCTAACAACACTTTCAAAAATTAAGATGCATCTAATGGATGTAGTTACCGCTTATTTATATGGTTCGTATGAGAATGATACTTATATGAAAATCCAAGAAGGGTTTAAGATGCCAGAAGCAAAAACTTATAATATTTGAGAAGTATACTCGGTAAAATTAAATAAATATTTGTATGGATTGAAACAATATGGTCATATGTGGTCTAGTTGTTTAAGTACATTTTTATTGAAAAAGAACTACAAAAATGATCCAATAAGCCCATATGTATTTATAAAAAGATCCGGATCAGAATTTGTCATAATTGATTTTATTGTAGATGATTTGAATATAGTTGGAACTTGTTAGGTCAAACCTCAAGAACGATTTGATGAAGATGATGTTAAATATAAGAACGAACACAATAATGAAGATATGATTGATGAACAAAACATTTTATTCAATAACATGAGGAAATTACAGTATAAGAAAAATATTAAAGTAAATCTATTCTACCTAAGAAGCCTCATTATGATTGGCGGTTGCATCTTGCTTCACTCTTAACCCTAATAATAAATATTGCATGACAATATATGGGGAATAAAACAAGTCTTGGGCCTATTAACCTACACATCATCAAGGGGGTTCATTGTCATAATCCATGGAATATTTTGAACCCTACATTCTCCCCCTCAAAGTATGGAACGGATGACAAAGCTTCAACTTCCAAAACAAGCAACTAGCAAAATAAGAAAGGATATCGTAATGAGGAATATCAAAAGCGATCCACGAATCTTGATTCTTTAATAGTCTTCAAAACAAGTTCTAGGATATATAAATACGAAAACCAAGCAGTGAAGTAATGTTTTTAAACTTCATCTTCTAATGCAATCCCAAAAATTTTCAAGAAATCCAAACCCGCCATAAAACTCATTTCGGAATTAAGAAACAAAATCACTTCTTGTCTTTGAAGAACTCCTCCTCCAAGTCACAATGATCTTCAAATAAGCTAATGATATAAGCCACCAAAAAATATCATGTAACAAACCAAATTTAAGATTCATAACGTCACTTGATCGAGAAATCACTAAAAGTCAGATATATTCAAAAGCTTTAGAATAGTTCAATGTGAACTTCTCTGTAAAAGCTTTAGAAGAGTTCAACGAGAACTTCTCTATAAAAGCTACATTCATATCGCTACCGCAAGCTTCATCAAAAATCTTCAAATTTGAAAAGTCACAAATCAAATTTCGAATGGTCATATCAAATTCCCCCTTTTTATAATTAAAAAACGTGATTATAAAACCTTCAAATGGTCATGAGAATGATCTTGAATTGGATAAACAATTACTATGCTCCCTCGCGACAAAATGGAATAAACAATGAAGTTTAAAATCCGAAATAGTCAAAAATTTTGACGTCATTGCAAAATAAGACCTTCCAAACCACCAAGACTTGTTGGAATCCATAATTTACTATTCACGAAAAAAATATGTTCATGAAAAATCCAAATATGTTCATCAACCCTTAAATTTGTAAATATTTCAGAATATTGGGCTAAAGTTGTCACTTTGCTGAAATTCAGGGGACTTAAATGGAAAAACTACATCATCTTCCCCTTAATTTGTAACAATTTAGGAAATTTAACTAAAATTGTCACTTTGTCAAATCTTTGGGGACCAAATGTGTAAATCTGCAGTCTTCTTGATCGAATAAGAACATCAATAGCGACTCGTAATCATGAAAACCAATTCCGAACACCAAATAATTTCGATCAACCCTTTGGTTCCGAGCAACCAGTTCTTTTCCGATTGAAGATCTAAGTTCTGATTCCGAGCAGTCATCATAGACGTTCCGAATACGACGCTTGTTCTGAATCATTCCGGCCAACATCACAATTCTGAAAGCTAATTTCGAAATCGGAGATTGGTCCTGATTATGAGAACAAGTTCCGAATGCTTGATGAGTTTAAGTTCTGATTGTGAAACATCATTCCAACTGCCAAATCGTTCATTACCCCATTGTCCAAAAAAACAACCACTCATCGATTCGATTCAAACACGTGACAAACACCAAACCAAATTTCACAAATCGAATTCCATATTTTCAACCAAAATAACATTTGTTCTTCATATCTTCTTCATCGGTTCTCAAAAAAATCAGATTCACTGATTTTTAGATAAAAAATGTAACGCCCGCCGCTTTAAAATAGCCAATTTAGAGACGATAAACATCAAAAATGACTTTTTAACATCAAAGCTAGTTTCAACAAGAGACCAAGAATACCTTCTCAAACATTCAAGCACAAATCGAAGACTTGGCCACCGCTCTCAACAAGATGGAACAAAGGGGAAAACTTCCATCTCAAACCGAGAAGAACTCCAATGTGAGTGCAATAACTTTGAGAAGTGGGAAAACACTTGGAGAAAGCAACCCTAAAAGAGTTTCAAGAGAAGAAGAAGATGAAGTCGTCATGGTTGAACCTTCAAAAGTTGTAGCTCCCCCAAGGGAACCGGTTGTGCCAAACGTTGATCAACCCGACTCTTCCAACAAACCCATCAAACCATTGGTCATACCACCTCCCTTCCCTTTTCGGTTAGCCTTTTTCAAGAAGATAGAGGTAGAAAATGAATTATTTGAAACTTTTCGCAAGGTCCAAATCAACATTCCACTACTGAATGCTATTAAGCAAATTCCAAGTTATGCAAAATTCCTCAAGGATTTATGCACCAAGAAGAGAAAATTCAAGGCAAATGAAAAGATTCAAGTCAATGCAAATGTGTCTGCGATTATCCAAAAGAAGTTACCTCCCAAACGCAAGGATCCAGGAATATTTGCTATCCCTTGTACCATTGGTGATTTTCATGTCGAAAGTGCTATGTTAGATCTTGGAGCCTCGATCAATGTGATGCCATATTCGGTTTTTCAATCTCTCAATGTTGGACCTTAATCATTCAATTAGCAGACATGTCAAGTGTGTCTCCAAGAGGAGTGTTGGAGGATGTGTTAGTACAAGTTAATCAACTTGTTTTTCCGGCGGATTTTTATGTCATTGATCTTGAAGAGAAGACTCCTTCCAAATCATCTATGATCCTCCTTGGAAGACCTTTCATGCATACCGCTCACACAATCATTGATGTCCATAAAGGAAAGATAACTATGGAGTTTGATGGAGAAACCATTCACTTCAACATCTTTGAAGGAATGAGGTACCGTAGTAACATTTCTCCATTGTATCGGGTTGATGTGATTGAGCCAATAAACAGGATAAGCCCTAATGTATGCACAGACAAGATAATCATGGAAGATGATTGTAATCCTAAGAGGGAACCTCAAAGAAGATTGGATCCTCCAATGATGGAAGTGGTCAAGAAGAAGATAATTAAAAGGTTCAAAAGGTGCAAAGAGAAGAAAAAGGAATTTCATGACAAGCATATAACCCAAAAACACTTTATTCTGAGTCAAAAAGTTCTTCTTTATCATTCACGCTTAAAGTTATTCCCGGGAAAATTGTGATCTCGATGGCATGGACCTTTTATTGTTATAAAAGTGTTTGATCCTAGTTTGGTTGAAATCAAGAGTTTGGAAACAAACCAAATCTTCAAAGTGAATGGGCACTATTTGAAACTATTTTATGAAGGCTTTGACACGGGAGAATTCGACAATGTAACAATGGAAACACTGATTTACGAAGGCTGACGGAAGCGGGGCTATGTCTTGGCAAAGACGTTAAATAAATGCATTGTGAATAAATAATTTCCTCTTGAGGTTTTGGGTGTTTCTAAACTTGAAGTTGGCCTAAATATAAGCATATAGAAGTCTTCCAGTGATTTTGGTGAAGTTTGAAAAATTCCAAAAATTTGACTTTCGCGCGGGTGCCCGCGCAGACTTTGCGCGACCGACCCCAGCCGCACAGGTCCCGAGTTCCAAATTACACCAACATGGGGTGCTCTCTGATTGCTGCGTGGGAACCGACGCAGCCGTTGCGCGATCGACCCCCAGCCGCGCATATTCCGAGTTCCAAATTACCCCAACATGGGATGTATTCTGACATGTGCGCGCGGCTGCCCCCCACCCACGTAAAGTTTGCGAGGGTACCCGTGCAAATATGTCATTTCATAAGAAAATTTCGAGCCATTTCATATGCGTCCTTTGTGTGACCAAGATTTCATCCATGTGTATTTAGGCGGCCAAGAACTCCATCCAAGCATCATTATGCGATCCATGTGTTGCTTCCATACCATCCTTGCGGGCCTCCTACATCTTGATCCCGGTATGATCCTTCCTTACTCTCATCCTAAGCATTGAGGACAATGCTTAATTTTAAGCTTGGGGTGAGGTAATCTAATCTTTTATTTTTATTGCATTTAGGTTGTATATAGTTGCATTTAGAGTTAGTCATTTAGGGCATTCATAAAAATTGCATAAAAAATTCAAAAATATTGCATATTTTCTTTCTTTCTTTTCTAATTTTCATACTTTTTAGATGCATTCTAGTTTAATTTCATGCATTTTTGTTCTCTCTTGTCTTCTCATCCCTACAGGTACCATAGCGCAGAGTCATAAGTATTGAATCATAGATTGGTCCTGGGTCTTGATATGGAATTCCTTGTATTTGATGAATGGGGCACGTTTTGAGCCTCACAGACCACTTTGAGACCACTTGTGTGGGGGTCAGATGCAGGTAGCTTGATTGGGTCTAGGTGCGGAGGGATGTGGTTGGTCATGCCAATGTGTGCGAGCAAAGACTAGCCCGGTAAGGTATTTTGAAGACATTGAAGATATTGAAGACTCGCATCTTGGTTTTGGAGGGAGTACCCCTTAGTACTCCCGAGTCTCGTCCGAGCCTTGTTTAGTTAGATTCTCACCGCCTTTTTAGGATAGGTTATCATTTTTCTAGGGATCTAGAGTAGATAGTTAGATAGATTTTGTTTATCACACCTTGCATTGAGGTGCTTGATGAACTTTGAAGTGGGTCCCCCAATTCACATCTTTTGGGACCAAGTCTTTTCGGTAACACCCATTTTTGAGTCATTCCCACCCTTTTTAGTTGATCTTGGCACATTGTCAATGATCATTAGGTGTTCATATTAGCCTCTATCTATCACTCAATTTTCACTATTGGAGTCCTATGTTACTTGGTGAAAATCCTTAGACCTTCCAAGAAGCAACACAAAGAATGAAGAAATTTGAAAAAGTGAAGAAAATAAGAGCCTATTAAAGATGATTCAAGAAAAGCAACAAAAACAAAGAAGAAAAAAATGAAGAAAAAGAGCAACACAAAAAGAAGAACAAGATTCCAGGTTCAAGACTTATGTTATATATCTAGTTTGCAAAAAAAAAAAAAAAAAAAAAAAAAAAAAAAAAAAAAAAAAAAAAACTGGATGTCAAGCATTAAATGTGATTGAAGACCCAATAACAGAAGTTCAAGATTGAAGATTTAGGTTGTTAGGTTTAGATTTAGGTTAAGTATAATTTTTATTATTTTATTTTATTTTTGATTTTTGGTGAGAAAATGCCCCGACGATGACTGTAAAGGATAGTACAAGGGAGAAGCCTCTGAAACCGGATGTTTGCCCGGAGGCCGTACTACAAAACCCTATTTCGTTATTACACACTTTGGCCTGACAAATTTAGGAATCATAGTGTGTGAAGAGGCGCCTTTCCTTCGTGCACTATGCTCTACATTGGTGATTTAAAGTGCCCCCACTGGGCGCATCTCTGTTTCCTTTGTCTTGCACACCACGACCGCATCCAGTCGTGATCTATTCGCCCATCAAGTGGTTGAGAATGTGGTTTATGGCTCTAAAGCAGGGAACATTTTGAAGATGCGTAGGGTCCATGAAATACTAATTTTGACCATGTTGACTGATGTTGACCAAGTTCTATGGTATCTTTCTTTTTCCTTTTTAGATAGTTCATCCCGAGCTCATTTTTAGTCTTGTTCTAACTTGAGGACAAGTTAGGTTTAAGCTTGGGGTGATTTGATAGCTTATTTTATTTCCTTATTTATATTAGTTTATTTTATATTTTTAGATCTTTTTATCATTAATGCATTGTATTTTATTTATTTTTCTTTAGTATGGATCGTACTGGGTGCTTGTTATGTTGCATGAGATATTTTGTAGGTTTCTCGGTGCTTGTTGTGGTTGCGGGTTGATTGGAGACGGGCTTAGTGGGCTCCCGAGGCATTATTGGGCTTGGCGGAATCAAAGAGGAAGAATTGGGCTTTGAAAGTTATTGGCTTAGATTATTTAGGCTTGTGAAGATGGATCATAAAATTCAAATTTTGGGCTTGGAGCATCCATTTGGTGGCAAAATGATGATTGTTGCATTTCAAATTACATGGACAAGGAGGGGGACCAAAGGAATCTTTGGTAGTGGAAGGGTGGAGTGGCTTGGTGGACCAATAGCATTATAGCAACATTTGCGTGAGTGGAATTTTCGTCGCGCGGGCACCCGCGCAACTATCCAGTTTGGGCATTTTGGTCATTTGGCTTGCCATAACCCTTGGGGATCAGATCTAGAAGCTCATTCACGATTTTCCACCATTGGAGACCTGCAAGAGGCGATTTTGGGAGCTAGAAATCATTTCCTTTCATCTTTCCAAACCTTAGGTAGTTTCTTTATGCAATTAGATTATTGTTCTTGTTACTTTGTTGCCATGAGTGGCTAATACTCTTATTTGGTTGACTTTGGCTGAAAACCAATGAATGTTTGTGGGTTTTGAAGGATTTATGTTGATTATCAATTTATTCCATGTTTATGATTCTATTTTGCAATTCTTATGCTTATTTGATGCTTTGATCATGAGCTTAGTATTTGATTGAGCAATGGTTGATTTATTTCATTGATTTTGCATTGGATCATTGAATTTATCTAAAACAAAGGCTTTATGATGATAGAAATCGTCTCTAGCTTATGAATCATATCTCCTTTATGGATGTGTACGCATTTGACATCCTCTAGGAATTGGGGATTCCTTCATTCTTAAAGCTAATTGATTTCTTGGGATTAATTGCTTCATTGACCCTTGATATTAATTAAGAAGGTCTGTAGTGGGCTTCCCCAACCTCCATACTACCTATGAGGAATCTAGGAATATCATGCTTCATGATTGCTATAACCAATTTGGGATGAAGGATAAGCTTTGTATTAGATCCTAATGATAAACACACAAATGTTCATTGTGTTGAATTGCCTTAGTTAACCAATTATTCCCAACCTTTGAGCATCTCATCAACTTGCTTAATTGCAAGGTTTTTAGTTATTCAAGTATTTTAGTTTTCAAGTAATCAAACACCCCCCCTTTTATTTTAATTGTAGTTAGTTAGTTTAATTTCACTAGTTCTATTGAATTGCATTGGTGATTGAATACAACCATTTCCCCGAGGATCGATACCCCTTTTTACCATTATATTACGTTTATTTAGCAATCAAAGGGTGTAATTTTCTTGGTGGGCTTGACATCCCAACCAATAAACAAAATCGGTGTTTTCTGGCCGTGAAAATGGGGATATCACAATTGGTATCAGAGTACTAGTTTAAGCGAACTAGGAATATGGATTTATTTCTAGACTTAAACTTAGAATGCTAGGCGATGATTGTGAGGAATGTATCTAATAAATTTAGGTAATACACCTGAATAAACACAAGCACTAGCTTATTTTAGGGAAAATGCCTAACATGCTTTTATGTGCTAAATGATTTATGATATGCATTATGTGATCGGATCTATGGTCTATTGCCGACCGGATCTGGAAATTTTATGTGCTCAGATTTCTAAACGTTTGAATTACGGAATTAGAACTGACATGTAACTTTTCGGAGTGATAAGGAGATTTACACGTCGATCGTAAATAAAATCTTTCTTATCTAAATTCCCATCACTACACACCGAACATTTAAATTGGTGAATAGATCGAAATGACAAGAACCTGCAATGGAGCCGGGAACGCGAATGGAAACAGGAATCAACCACCAGTGATTGAGCAAATACATGTTGTAGTAGCCGCTCCTGAGCCAATCACGATGGCCAGAGTGCAAGCGTTGATCCAAATGATGTTGGATCGTCAAATGGAGGAAACAATGTGTTTACTTCAACAAAATTGAGAGGAGCTTATGGTGCCTATTGAACAGCCCAAGCTGAATGACGGGCAGTCTAAAGAAGGGAATGATAGTAGGATCGTTGGTCAAGCTGATCCACCGGTGATTAGACTGAACAATCAAGATGATGAAGTCGAGAGGAATTGATGCAAGTACAAAGATTTTCTAACTTCAAATCCATCGAATTTCATTGGGAAGGAAGATCCGATCGGATTCATGGATTGGATCTCAGAGATGGAATTAGCCTTCATGACATATGGTTGCAAAGGCAAGCTACAAACCACGTTTGCAGTACGACAGTTTAGAGGAGGCGTTGTTCATTGGTGGAACACCTTAGGGAAGACTCTAAGCCCCAATAAGCCCCTGCAACTGACTTGGGTAGAGTTTTTGGTGCAATTCAAGTGCAAGTACTACTCAACCCAAAACCTACTTGATCTAGATAACCAATTCCTAACTTTGAAGAAAGGAAGCATGTCTATCGATGAATACACCAACAACTTCACGAACAAAATGAAGTTTGGCTTGCACCTTGTCCCAGACGAGCTGACAAAAGTCGACAAGTACGTAAAGGGACTTCCTTGGGAGTATGCGATGGCGGTACGTCAGGAACCTACTCTAGAGGCATCTATCTAGGCTGCCAAGTCTGTTGAAGATATGATCAAGGGAAGAGCCGCCAACAAGGTTGAAGTTGGCAATAAGAGAAAGTTTGAAGGACCCACAAGGTCCGACGAGAAGAGAAAATTCTCAAAGTCTGGGGAAGAAGCACAATGGTGTGACAAGTATAAAAGGAAGCACATTAGGAGATGCTCTAAAGAAATGACATGCTTCAAATGCGGGAAGATTGGTCATTATGCCAATGAATGCAACACCAAGAGAGAAGTATGCTTTAAGTGTGGTGAGGAAGGACACTTCAAGCAAGACTACCCAAGGAAAGAAGAAGCTGCAAAGCCAAATGTACCGCCAAAGCCAAAGGCAAGAGCATTCCATATGATCCTTGATGAAGCAAATGACAATGCAAGGAATCAGGGATGAGAACTGATATCCGAAGATCAAGTTATAAAGTAGTCATACAGTTAGTATCAGGAGGTGTAGCCTATTAGAGGCATAGTCTAGGGTGAACTTGAACATCTATGTAATCGTTTCAAGGAATAATATAAAACATTCGTTTTGCTATCTGATGTGCTAAGCTATTATGTGATTTTCTTGTATGGTGATTTGGAAAAACTGCGAGACAATACTTGGGATGAGTATGAGTAGGTGTGAATGATAGTAAAGGCCTATACTACTAGAATCACAAGACTCACACTTTGATCAGGGAAAGTCACAAGGTTACCAATAAGCTAGTAATTGATTTTGGGTTATTCAAGTCTGTCGTTACCATCGTTTCGGTAATGACTGAGAAGATGATTGTTATTCTGACCCTAGAGGTCATATTATATCGAGTCCGACTAGGATGAGTGTGTTACATGGTTTAGAGAACCATGATCAATGTAGCATCTGAATTAAGCCATATGGTTGAAGTAAAATCAAAGCGATCAATAGAAGTATCATGATCATTGTAAGATCTTGTAGATAGAAGTGCTACATGTTAGAATGTGATTATATCACATTAGAGCATGAAGGAAGTTGTCTTCAAGTTTGGAATTTGACTCTAAAAGACCTGAGTCTAAGCGTCGCATCATACGACGAGATGTCATTAGAACATGACCCATTGGTCCATGGTGGTAATCAAAGAACTTATCATAAGTTTGTTAAGAAGAAGGAGTCTCCAATAAGGAATCGATTGTGACTCGAAGGTCATGATTGGAAGACTAACGTGAGATAGAGAGTGGGTGCACGATCGAGTACTACTTGCAATATATAGATACTGATTCGAAGGAATATAGAAGTTATGATTATTACCTAGGATGAAGAGATAGTGTATGGAGTCATTATACAAGCCCTGTTTTGTTGATGATTCCGGGACGTAATCATCCTAAAGGGGAGATAATTGTAACGCCGCAACTTCGAGTTAGTCAATTTAGAGACGATAAGCGTCAAAAATAACTTTTTAATATAATATTATTTAGAATAAATAATCTTAACCAAGTTATAGTATATGTCACAAGGGTTCCATAAATATAAAGAACGTCGAAATCCGAGTTATAATGAATAAGTTATGACCTGTCGAAGTTTTACAGCAAAACCGGCACGACACCGGGAGATGTAAATAGTGAATTTACGATAGAGGACTTTTCAGCCTTAGTGATCTAAAAAAATTTGTAGTATACGTTAAACCGAGAACATACAAAAAAAAGAACGCTCAAATCTGACTTCGTATGAGGAAGTTATGAATTTTCTAAGATTTGGCACAGCAGTGCACGACCCGAAACTCGAATTTTAGTTCGAGCGGTTTTTGACATATGCGACCTAAATGATAGTTGAAGATCTCATTAATAGGAACTCAACGATAAACAAACAGACGAAAATGGAGTCTGTATGTAGAAGTTACGAATTTTACGCGGACATTTAACAGTATAATATCATCCTACTGTTAAATTTAAGATCGGTCGAGAATTAGCCAACATAGTCTAAATGAAGGTTGTAGATCTTGTTTTTACTTACGTGTGAATATAAAGAACGTCGAAAACAAAGCTCGTATGCGAGATTTAGGATTTTTCTAAGTCGGGAGGGTGCTATGCAAGTTTGGGTGACGTGACGCGATCACAGCCGTTGCTTCCTCCCCAAGGCTAGCCACCAGGTCGTGAAACCTGGCCTGGAACTCAACGAGTTTGGGTGACGTGGCGCGATCACAGCCGTTGCTTCCTTCCCAATATCTATCATTAATCATATACTCTTTCTCCTTAACAAAGAGTTTTTTCCCATGAGGTTTTACCGATTAAGATTTTAACGAGACATTATATGATCGTCATTAAAAGGGAATTACTACCTCCGTCCCATACTTATTGTCTACTTTTGACTTTTAAAGTCTTTATTCTTCAACTTTGACATTAAATATTTTTGTTCTTGATTTATAATACTTGATGCAAAATATATAAATAGATTATGTTTTAAATGTTTTTCGTTGTTATAAGTTTCATCAAGTTACACATAACACAAATTAAATTATTTAAGGTCAAAGTTGATGAATAAAGACTTCAAAAGTTAAAAGTAGACAATAATTATAGACAAAAGGAGTATTATTTAGTAAATGACTATTAGATTCCTCATATTCCTTTATCACTCTCCATAATTAGTATGCATGATAAGAAATAGTATTATGAGTTTTATGAGTTTAGTTATCCACCACTATAGTAAACATTCA
Organism: Lactuca saligna; assembly: GCF_052625555.1. Classification (NCBI taxonomy): domain Eukaryota; kingdom Viridiplantae; phylum Streptophyta; class Magnoliopsida; order Asterales; family Asteraceae; genus Lactuca; species Lactuca saligna. Next base: position 88,003,479 of record NC_136420.1, read on the forward strand.
TAACATACCTCATATTTTATATTCTTTATATAGTATGAATATTATCCTCTATAATAAATAAATGGTTGTTTTGTCACTTGTCATACTATCATTCAATTTGTCAAATATAATTTTATAATTAATTTTTTTTTCCATATGTCAAATTATGACTTTTTCTGTTTTATTAAATTCCATATAATATTTTAATATAATAGTTGTAATAATTGTAGTAATAAATGAATATCAATTTTATTATTGAACTTACCTTTTAATTTCAAAATTCCAAAAATTAAAACTCATTAGTTTATTTTTTTATTTATTTAAATTTAAGAGATAAAAAAATCAATTTTAATAATTCATTATATTTCTTATTTTTTTATAAATATAAACTTCTTAAATATTTAGATTTTCATATTTAATTTTTTTAATTAACTCATATAATATATGAATCTTACATCTAATTAAATATTATACATTTAGGGCCTGTTTGATAAACGTCTGACCGAGTCGGGTCAGACGTATTTTGCTGACTCGGTCAGCTGTTTTGCATTTGATAAATCAAATCTAGATGGCTGACTTGGTAAGATGTACCTGAGTGAAAAAGCTGGGGAATTACAGCTGACTCATAATCGTTCCATCTATGCCCTTGCCCTAAATTCCTTTCAGCGCCTCCAAAAAAAAAAACTCCTTCCTCCTCTTTCAACGGCAACAACAATCAGCACCAACGCAAGACACTGGTACCCCTCCCTCTTCATTCTTCTTCCATCGTGACCTACACAACAACATACCCCATATTGACATCTCCACATCAAGCCACATCTTTCCGGTCGGAATCATCAAACAGGTAACTTTTTTTCTTCTACTACCTCATCGTTATTTCTCTTCCATCTTATTTTTTCTTCTGTTGTTTTGTTAATGATTTTTGAAATCAGAAAATATTTATGTATAAGATATGGAATCAGAATCAATTCTTCTATTCTTCTGTTAATGATGTTATGAAATTTGAAGTTTTCTGTGTATAAGATATGAAATCAAATTACTTTTTTGTTCTAATATTACAAATTCTGAATTAGTATGTGAGTTGGAAGTTCTTTTTGTAGTTCTTTGTGAAATTGTTTGGGTATATGTGAATACAATTGACCTTAATTGGTTATGTAAGCTGTGAAATCATGCGTTAATTATTATATATATATATATATATATATATATATATATATATATATATATATATATATATATATATATATATATATATATATATTTGTTATTAGGATGTGAAATCTTAAAGTTATGATGATTGGTTTGTTGTGTTTTTTTTTGTTATTAGGCTGTGAAATCTTAAAGTTATGATGATTTAGTTTGGAACAAAATTTGAAAATTTTTCTTGTGAAATCATGTGTGTATTGGTAATGCTGTGATTTTTTTTGTTTATAATCTGTCAAATCTTATAAACATGTTGTGCTTTTTTTTTGTGTGTGTATAGGCTGTGAAATTTTATGTTTATAGGCTGTGAATTTTTTTGTGTATAGGCTGTGAAGTTTGTTTTGTGTATAGGCTGTGATTTTTTTTCTTATAAGCTGTGAAATTTGAAAGCCATTGGCAATGCTGTGAATTTTTTTTTGTTTATAAGCTGTAAAATCTAAAAGCTATTGGCAATGTTGTGAATTTTTTTTCTTTTTTTTATAAGCTATAAAATCTGGAACTTTTTTTTTGTATAGGCTTTGTTGATAATGTTGTATTTTTTTTGTTTATAAGCTATGTTGTTGATTCATTGGTAGAAAACTATTTTAATGTTTTAGGATGTTGGTTTGGAACCAAAGTGAGGACAAAACTTTTCTTGATGCATGTATCCATGAACTAACCACTAATGGCCGTGAGGGTTCCGGGCTTAAGGCTAGTTCATGGAAGATAGTACGCGAAAAATTGATGAACGAACACGGTAAAGAGGTTGATCAAAAGCAAATGAGAAACCACTTTGACTACTACAAATCAAAGTATGTTGCTTGGGTGAAACTGAAAAACAAAACCGGCAATATATATGACCCTATAAAAAATAAATTTAACCTGGCTGATGAACAATGGAAGGAAGAGGGGAAGGTAATCTTTTTATAACAAATACTATTATGATTATTTTTAAAAATAGTAATATTTATAAAAATTGTAAACAGTTAAAGAAGCACGTGTTGTCATTGAAAACTAAACCCCTGCTGTTTTTCCTGATCTTTGCACCCAATTATTTGAAGGGTCAACCTCAACCGGCTTTCAAAGTTGGGGGCCATCTTCTACACTCCCTCGTCCTGTAGAAGAGTTTACTCCCCATGATTTTGATGATGATGTTCCAATAGAAACCTCAACACAACACGTAGGTGCAAGTGAAGAGTCTTCAGGGCGTTGATGATTTTGATGATGGAACTCTTGTACATGCGGTTGTACCTGTTGATCAACAAACTCGTTATAGAGGAAGAGGAAAAGGAGAATGATTTCAAAATGTAATAGGAATTTGTGATTTTGATATGATATTCACTTTTGTTTGGGCTGGATGGGAGAGTATAGCACATGATTCAAGAGTTTTGAAAGAAGTTGCATTTAATTCGACTTCTGGATTTCCATTTCCTCCACCAGGTTTGTAATCTTTATATAATTTTTATTATCTATCTTCTTTATATAATATGTGTCATTATATATTATGTCACATTCGTTTGCAGATAAATATTACCTTTGTGATGCCGCATATACAAACACTCGTGGGTTTATGGCTCCATACCGTAATACTAGGTATTGGTTAGCCGATTTTCAAAGAGGCGGACCTTTAACTAAAGAAGAAAGGTTCAATTATGCTCATGAACAACTTAGAAATGTTATTGAGCGTGCTTATGGTGTATTGAAGGCGAGATTCCCAATCTTAAAACAAATAGCTCCTTATCCTTTTACAGTGCAAAGAGACATAGTCATTGCTTGTGTCGCGGTCCATAATTTTATAAGGAAATACAATATAGAAGATGACTTGTTTAGAAATTTTGAGGAGGACACTATGGTTACTCCTGACGTCCAAGGTTGGGGAATTGATAGAGAAAACATACAAGGCATAAAATGGGGTCCAGAAGCCGTTGAATATATGCGTGCTTTGCGTGATCAGATTGCAAATCGACTACTTTCACCTACTTTACATTAAATTATTATGTTATTTTAAATTTCATTATGTTTTTATTTGAATATTAAATGATCTATGTTTAATTTACATTTTGTATGATATTTTTTATTTGTGTGTAATTTACATTTTGTATGACAATATGTATGTTTTTATAATTATTCAGTAACTTAATACATCACTATATATAACAGAAGGGTAAAATGATCATTTTTCATCACTCAACATATTCAGGATGTACAATCAAACAACAAGATTTCTTACTCAGTCAGGATTTCTTACTAAGATAGACCTTTCTCAGTCAGCAACTATCAAACGGGGCCTTAGATTGTTTTTACCATATTAAAATAAAATTCTTTACAATCTCATTTTTATTTTATTCTTTAATATAGGATCATATTTTATAATAATTTTGCTATGAAGCTTCCCCTAAAGCTAAATTTGTGATACCCTTTTCTCTAAAAACAAACTCGCGAATTTAAGAGCCTGACTTTGATGAATCAAGTATCAACCCCCTTCCTTGACGCCAAGATCTGTTTTCTACTCTTTCCGTCTCTTTCAACTTCAAACACTCGTTTTCTCTCCCTTGAATGATACACAAACTAATGAAAGTCTAGAAAACTGCTTGATTTTTCTTCTTTTAAGGTGAGCGCTCGAATAAGATAAACTAATTGCAATACATACAGACATGGATGATTACACGAAGGACGATGTTTCACAGCTGATCAAGAGAATTGGGGCTTTTCTATCCGCCAGAATGTCCGAAATATTAGATACCCAGGTGCTAATTTCATTTTTATCTTTGCAAGTTTCTTGTTATTGTTTCCCATTTTCCGCAGGCTTGATCTTACTGTCTCTTTGATTTTTATCGTAATTTGTGGTGAAATCCAAATTGGGGTTTTTCCTCTGATTACATAATGATGGGAATTTGACGTTTGAGAAGATAATCGAAATCGGAAAGGTTGATTTAGGTTATGCAGTTTAATCAAGAGCAACATTAGTAGTAACAAATTGTACGCCCCAATTCCCATAAACATGCGATTCCATGGTGTTGTGCTCACAATTCAAACCATGATAAAACAACTGTTTGTATTCCAATCTCAACACCATTTTGACCTCTAGTGATCCAATTGTAAGCCTCATTTTGGTTAGGGTTAATGCAAGAAGCAGCAACATATACTTCCATACATTTGTTTATCATAACATTCTACTTCTATTTCATCCTATTTCAACATCGTACCTTGAAAAAAAAACTACCTAATTATAGCAATGCCATAGTATTTCATAAATAAAGCAGATGTTACAAGAGAAAGATTCTAGAACTAGTAAGGACTAACTTAGTAAACTACCTTAAAATTCTGAAAATTAAATATGAATCAATAACCAATTGAAGCTTAGGCAAAAATTGAAAGCTAAGGATTATAAGTTATGTTTACATTCTTATACAATGACTTGGTTAATTTTTACCCATCATGTGACAAATTTAAAGTTATATTATATTGATTTTCGTAATTGGACAAGTAAATAATATTTACTCCATCACAAATATTGCTTTCCAAACATTTTGAGTATTTCTTACTTTTTCAACATTGCATATTTGATATACAATGTAAAATACATTTTGTTAACTGATGCTTTATGAAGAATAATTTACTATCATCTGCACTCTAAACTCTTTTTTAAGCAAAAATAATAATAATAATAATAATAATAATAATAATAATAATAATAATAATAATAATAATAATTGCAGGATTTGCGATCTGTTTGGGCTTTAGTGGCTGTTGTTTGTACTGTAATTTTTACATGGAGGCTACTCTTAGCACCTAGTGGGCCCCACGGGAGACAACCTAAACCTCAACCTCCTTCTCAAGTCAATACTCAACCAAATTCAAATCTCTTGCCTTCATCAACACAAACTGTAATTGATGACCTTTTTCAACCTGTAAAGGTATATATTTTTTTTCTATAAAAATCTTATTTTGAATTCTTTTGGGTTTCTTATAAATTATGATTTATTCTGCTTGTTTTTGCAGCCTACTTTGGGACAAATAGTTAGACAAAGATTAAATGATGGAAGGAAGGTATCACACACACACACACACACACACACATATATATATATATATATATATATATATTCATATTGAATAACTTTTGTATTTACTGTAGGGGAAATTTCAGAAAAGCAATTGCACTTTCACCATTTTATTGATATAGCCACTGAACTATTACCTTTTTTATGATTGTTAGTTTGTTACAGAAAAGTCCCAAACTTTTGGGAAAAGTTTCATTAAAGTCCCAAAAGTTTTTTTTTGAACAGAAAAGTCCCGATTATTTAACATTTTGCCCAAATTAACGAAAAATTCCTTTTCTATATTTGAACAGCAAATGACAAGTTATATGATTTTCTCAAAATAATGGGACGTTTCTGTTAAAAAATTTTTTTTTAGGACTTTATTGAAACTTTTCTTAAAAGTTTGGGACTTTTTTGTATATTTCCATATTATCATATAAAATAAAAATCTTTGGTTGATTTTGGTGAAGGTAACTTGTCGGTTGCTTGGCATTATACTTGAGGAAAGTACTCCAGAGGAGCTTCAGGTTGTGACTGTGATTCATTTTTTATATTTTTATTTATTTATTGGGGGGGGGGGGGGTTGTAAATGTTTGTTTATTCTTTTTTCCGAATTAAATGTGTATTTATGCAACAATGTTTTACCTTTATACCAATTTTTACAACACAGTGGTTTTCAACAAGGACTATGCAACCAATTAATTTATCATATTGATATTTAGGTAAAATAATTTTGTATCTTATAAATGCTTTCTATTTGGAAAAAAATTATTATTAACAATTTTCTAGACAAATTTTTTGATTGTATACCTAATAAGTTGATTTTGTTTATTATTATCTCATTTTAAATGGTCATACTAATAAAATAAAATAAAAATGGGCTCATGCAACAACTTTTCACACTTTTACTAATTAATGCAACAAAGTGTTTACTTTTTAGACATGATTGAACATGGTTGCATATTTTGTCTAAAAAACCAATTTGTTTCATTGTTTGCATAAATAAAAATGAAAAACCTAATCCTTATTATTTTTCATACATATTTCAATCATGTGATTTATGCTTTTTCGTTATATATTATTGTAGAATCAAGCAACTGTGAGATCTTCGGTTTTGGAAGTTGTATTGGAGATGACAAAGTTTTGTGACCTTTATCTCATGGAAACAGTTTTAGATGATGAAACCGAAGTATGATCATCTATCTTACCCACTTTCTTTTTTGACTTTGACTTTGACTTTGACTTTGACCGAGACTGATCTTAATGGGACAAAATTACAATTTTTTGTCCCACCCAAAAAGGTGGGACATGGACTCGCTTTTGATTTCTCTGTTGTGAAAATGACATAAACGCCCTTATCATCATCAGCATTGATTATAATTTTCTCAATCTGTGCAAAAGACGCCAATGCCCTCCTCATCCTCAATATTGAAAATAGCCCTAGGTAACTTGTATTGGGATTTGGGAGGAAAATATTTGAGGAAACGGCATCATATTTTGGGGAAATGGAAGATTAAAATAAATGAGGGCAAATTTTGTAAAAAAAAAAAAGTTAGGACTTAATGGGGAAAGCTTCATTTCCATGATTTTCTCTGTTAAGTCGTTCTTTCTGCATTAAGTAAACACAAAGTAACTGTGTTGGCAGAAAAGGGTTTTAACTGCATTGGAAAATGCCGGCATTTTTACATCAGGTGGCTTGATTAAAGACAAGGTAAATTGTTAAATACCATTTAATGTATTATAATATAAATATGATATAATATAATATGAAATTGCAGGTTCTCTTTTGTAGCAAAGAAGTTGGGCGGACTTCTTTCGTTAGACAATTGGAGCCCGATTGGCATATAGACTCGAATCGTGAAATTTCTTCTCAATTGGCGGTATATTTATATTTATACATGTTTTTTAATAAATTAGTAACATAAATGCAAAGCAATTTTCACTGTTATAATTTGATAGATTTTTCAAAGTATATTGTTCCAATAAGAAGCTAATTAAAAGTACAATACAAAATACAATGTTTTAATGAAAAATTTGTAAACACAATGCTATAATTGGGTAATTTTTTTTTTTTTTTTTTTTTTTTTTTTTTATAAATTTTCTAACATGGTGGATTTTGTTTTTGGTGTTTTCGTTTTATGACAGAGGTTCATCAAATGTCAACTCCACATTTCACCACTTAAAACCGAGCAAATTGCTCCTAATGTTTTCAGTTCTTCATCTTTGGAACAGTTCTTTGGGGTTTGACTTTCTTGAATAAGTCAACGATGCAAATATGTACTTTTTTTTTCAGTCTCTTATAAGATCCGATGTATACCCACAGTCGTGATGGATGATGTATGTGCAATAGTTTTGCTTAAATTTCTATAAATAACACTAACATTTCTTTACCCACAATAGCAACATACTTGTATTTCTTTTTATTGATAATAGCAATATGTAACAAATAAAATATTGATAGCGAAATGTAAGCACTTTCTATTATCGGTATTAAATGAATAATCCAAAAACAATTTTTACCACTATAATAAGGAAAAGAATTGAAACTGCAATGTTATAATTGGGTAGACTTTTCAAATTACAATGAATAAGAAAAAGTATATTGAAATTAAGTTGTTTTTTATATTTAACTCGATTACAATTACAAAGATGCCCTCAATCGACTAAACCTTTCGGCTTCATCAGTTCGACCCGAATTCTTCAAAACCCTAATAATGCTCGAGTAATCTTCTTGGGTTACTTCAACTTTATATCTTCGAGTCATCAACTGAAAAACCCGTAAAGCCTCATCCACCAATCCACCTCTTTCACAAACACACAAAACCGCTTTAAAAGTAAACCGGTTTGGCAAAAACCCATGGGCCATCATCTCGTTAAAAACATCAACTGCTTGTCGATAACAAGAAGCAAACCCGTACGCCTCGATGACTGCAGTCCAAGTCATCGAACCCTTCACCGAAACCCCCTCAAAAACCCTAATCGCGGTAGAAATTTCACCGCAAACACTGTAAAACTTTATAATCTCGGAACAAACAAACGGAATCGAATCGAAGTTTTTCTTCAAAACATGCCCGTGTAACTCCTTCCCGAGTTTCACCGCCCGTAGTTCACTGCAAACCTTAAAAATTCTCGAAACCGCCACCGAATCCGGGCGGTGTTTGGATACCGCCATCGATCGAAAAACCCTAATCGCATCATCGAACTTCTTCGATTCCATATACGATTCGATCATAACCGTCCATGAGATCACATTTCTTCTCTCGAGATGATCGAAAAGTCTAATGGAGTAATTATGAACACCGCATTTCGAGTACATCATCATTAATGATGTGGTGATACCGATTTGTTTAACGAAATTGTTCTTGATTGCAAAACAATGGATTTCTTTACCCGATTTTAAAGCTTTGAGCTTTTCGCAAACGGGAATGACTGTGTTGATGGTTACTACATCGGGCTTGAACCGTTCTTGTTGCATCCAAACGATTGATTTCAAAGCCATGTCGAACCGGTTGTTTGCAGCGTAACCGGACATGAGTGCGGTCCACGAGATCGTGTTCCGTTCGTTTGAATTGTAGAAAACCGTTCTTCCCGACATCAAATCACCGCATTTGGAATACATATCGATTAAACCGGATTGGATAGGCAACTGTTTTGAGTACTCTTTTGTTTTGATTATGTATGCGTGTATTTCTTGACCGAGTTTTCGGGATGAAATATCACCAATCACGGGGAGGATTGTGGTTAAGATAACGGAATTTGGAGGTATTTGTTGTTTTAGCATCAAACGGAAGTGATCTAGGGCTTCGATTTGAAGCCGATTGTGTGCAAAACCCGCGATCATAGCTCCCCATAAGACCATGTCGCGTTGATCTTCGCACATTTCTTCGAATAGTTGGCGGGCGAGTTTGATTTTATGGCATTTGAAGTACATATCGATCAAACAAGTGGTTACGATTGAATCGTCTATGAATCCGTTCTTGATTAATAGTCCATGGGTCTTTAAACCTTGATAAAGGGCCGAGGATCCACCCAAACTTTTGAGCAAACAAGAGAATGTGTAAACATTCAATTCGATGCCTAATTCCCTCATTCGTGAAAATGTTTCGAGGATTTTATGATGGTTCTTACCACCCACAACCACATTGCCCCTGAGCAATGCGTTCCAAGGGTAGACACTGGATGTTGGCATTTCGTCGAACAGGTGGTGAGCATCTTCAACCGACCCACATGAGGTGTACATATTAACAAGCTTAGTTCGTAAAAACTCGTTATTTTCAAGCCCATTGATACGGATATGAGTGTGAATCACTTTCCCGATGGATAACGACTTCACTCGAACAACTGCCGCGATGAGTTCGGAGAATGTAGTTGGGTTTACAGGCACACCGCGTTTTTCCAAGTAATCCAATATAGTTAGAGCCTCTTTGAGCTTGTTTTGCTTGGCGAATCTTTGAATATCTTTATAAATGGCAATAGGGTTCTTGGTGTGGATTGGTATCGATGACGGGAATAGATATTTTTCATCGAAATCTCGGTGTTTTTTCCTTGTGGGTGTTTGAGATTGAGATTGAGATTGAGGAGAGACTGTTGAAGATTTGATTTTGAAACTGGGGTGATTCTGGTTGCTTAGAGTGTTCGCCGGGAAATGGTGGAGATGAACGGTTGTAGACGAAGGTAAGAAGAGGTTACAGAGGCCTTCCATTTCGGTACATTCAAGCAGACCTATCCCATACATAAACATATGTTGTTTCTCGTTTTTACTGAATGAACCTCGTAATTATAGTTGATTACTATTTTACTATAGATTCAATCTGGAATAAAAATGAATTTCTGTTTAGTTATACTTGTAAATTCTAGAAATCAATTTTTTTTTTTTTTCAATTCTTTAATAAAGATTTGAACATTATAAACGTTTTAACAAAAATTGACATTTATTTTATATAATTAATTATTTTTTCTAAAACAAAGTATAAATCTTAATTCCATTAAAACACTATTCTTTTATAATTTTTTTGTTATCAATTTAATGTTGTAAATCTAATTTTGGGCTTCTAGCAATACTTTAAAAAGAAAAACAAAGATTACCAGTTTGAGTTTATAAATACATCAACACTCATCTAACATTGTTATTAATCGAACTACCAAACTTCCATCAATCATTTTACATTAGCCTACCGTTTTATTATCACATTATCATCCATCTAAATCTCAATGAATTCATTATATATATATATATATATATATATATATATATATATATATATATATATATATATATATATATATAATGAATTCATTGAGATTTAGATGGATGATAATGTGATAATAAAACGGTAGGCTAATGTAAAATGATTGATGGAAGTTTGGTAGTTCGATTAATAACAATGTTAGATGAGTGTTGATGTATTTATAAACTCTTTTAAACTATTGCTAGAAGCCCAAAACCGTTTATAATAACAATGTTAGATGAGTGTTGAAGTAATTTTTCCTCCCTACACAATTATTCAACCACTGCACAAGAAATAATTTAGAATTAAAATTTAGTCGTGTGGACTTACATATAAACAATGAAAAAAAAATTATAAGATTTTTCATCTGTACGTTTCCATTCTTTCATTTTGGAATTTGGATCTTACCCTACAATGATGATCAAACCTATCAACACATTTATCACAACTTCTGTAGTGTTTGCTATACTTTCGAGCCTATAACAAATTAAAAGCAAGATTTTAAATAATTTGTCCAGAAAATCAACAATCATATCATCAGAAGTTGAGTATACAAAATACGACTTCAGAAATCGAATAAAGTTTAATAAAAAATGATTTTTTTTACGGAAAATAGATACCTTAGCATTGCATAGTGTACAAAATAAAGCTTCTTCCTCCCCTCCTTGTTGCATATCTTCATCTTTTCTACAATCCTCTATTACAATACAACCACAAAAGAATTCCCAAACTTTTGAACAACAACCTGAGCTACAGGATCATAAGAGCTGAGTCGGCAGTGATTGGCCTCCTCAATGGCTGCATGGGCATGTTCATTTCGATAATCACCACGTTGTTTTGTGGCGATGTTTTCCGAACACATATAGACTTATCAGACTCCAATGTAACATTGGTAAATGTGATGAACTGTGGATTGATCCCTATGCTTGGCAACTGCAACAACAATATTACATTATTGAAAGCCAAAAAAACAGCCAAACCATGCACAGTAGGCCGCTATAAACTGTGATTGTGATATCACATTCATCATACCTCACAGATTTACTAAAAGCATATTAACATACATAACTGTGGACTACAACTCCACAGATAAAGTCAACATGCTACATCCTTTTTTTGGCTATTCCAGAGCCATAATTCTAAAAATTAAAGGGAGTGCAAAAGCTACCAAACGGGATTTCCATCAGACTAACCCTAAATAAACCCAAAAGATCATTAAACCAGTAAAATCGAATACAGTAAGTTCGGTTTCCAAAATATCATAGTGCGAAATCTATAATCACATAAGATACCAAACCTTTAAATACTTATAAGCAATACTAAAGTAAACTAGTTAAGAAGCTCGAGAATACTTTTATGCCATTTCAGTATCCTCAACGTCATTTCATGAATCCTATCCAAGCTATATGTATGGTAAAATATAAGTGTGAATCTATTGGTATAAGTGTATATGATAAACCTAGGTTCTTTATAGAGATTTACATACCGTGAGTGCCTCTTTCATAGTGATTGGAGCGCTAGCGGCCGCCATTGTGGTGGCGAAATAGATCAAAACGACGACTTATCACACAGCGGTAACAATCAAGAGGGTAATCGATTAACTTGAATCATGAGAAGAGACTGTGGAGCTGACGATCGATTGTAGAAGAAGAAGAAGAAGAAGAAGAAGAAGAAGAAGAAGTGAATTAGAAATGATATTGAGTACGATTTAGAGAAATTTATCTTTGAGTCTTGAGTGAAATCAGGAATATTAATTATCTTCCATAATTAACTATGTAAAGATTACTATAATACCCTTAACTGATTTATTTATTTTTTTTTCTAAATTCTTATTGGTACATTCATGCACACAATAGTTGCTAAAACATTTGAACCTAGCTCTCTCTCTCTATCTCTCTCTCTCTCTCTCTATATATATATATATATATATATATATATATATAAGTATATGTTTATGTGACTTTTTAACTTTAAAAATAAAAAAACCACAAATTGACCTGTGAATATTATTTATTTAAAAAATATCATAAAATGACAAGTGTCAAAACTTATTAGAAATTGATATGTGACAAAAAACATTTATTTATTAGAGAAGATTTCCAACTTTGTTAAGTACTGATTTTTTTATTTTCATTTAACAACACAAAAGATGCTTTTTTTTTTTTTACATTGTCTTGTCCAATTTTTATTCTAAAAACACTAGTGTTTTATTTTTTTGATTTTGATATTGTATTTTTCAAGTCAAAATGAAAATTCTAGTAGCTGCAAAAGTGTTGATTAAATTGTCAAAATTGAACAAAATTGTATGTTTTCAATTAAAAAAAAGTATAATGTTAAAATTGTAAAAAAAATACATATTGTGTACCGTTTACTTTAATATTTACTAGGTGTAAAACTCGTATATTACACGAGTTAATAAAAAAAATAAAACATTAAAATATACATAATAAGTATTTTTAAAATAAATTTATAAGGAATGAAGAAACATATTAATTGCAATTTATTATAATAATTATTACATTTGATATTATATATATATATATATATATATACATAAGTATAAGATTATGTGTGTGTATATATATATATATATATATATATATATATATATATATATATATATATATATATATATATATATATAAGTATAAGATTATGTGTTTTTTTTTTTTTAATTTTAAAAATTAAAAAAACCCATAAATTGGCATGTGAAAAGTATTTATTTAAAAAAGATCACAAAATGACAAGTGTCAAACTCATTAGAAATTAACATGTGACAAGAAAACATTTATTTATTAGAGATGATTAATTGCAAGACATATATACTATACGTATTGATTCAGAAAAAAAAGTTAATAAATATTTTTTTTAAAATAAAGTTTCGAAATTGAGAAGGGAAAAAGGTATTCATTGAAATTACTATCATATTCATTACATTTAATACGTTACATATAGAAGTATAACTATTGTATGATGTTTTTTTCAATTGAAAAAAATCAGAAATTAACATGTGGAAATTATTTATTTCAAAAATACTATAAAATAACAAATATCAAAACTTATGAGCGATTGACATATAACAAAATTGATGTAAACTTATGACTAAGAGCCCGGGACATGAATTTAACTGAAAAATGAAAACCATAAATGTAAGATTTTAACCTATGGACTAAATTTACAGATTATAAAGTACTCGAGGGACTATTTATGTAAAGTCATAGGCTTTTTTCCATTGTTATTGGGAAATTGGGAGGTAGAAGAACGGCATACTTTATTCCATAGCCGTTCTACGCAGAGTCGAGCCTCGAGTATTCAAGAAACGCGTTACAGAAGCCCATTAGCAATGGAGGTCGTTTGCCCCATAGATGCTCAATTCTCTGAGCAAATCGCCGTTCTACTCGAACCACCTTCACCCCTTCAAGTCCAGGCAATCTTTCTCTCTTTTTCTCTCTCTGACTTATTTATCTCTCTCGATAATTACCATATGAGAATGTAATTCGTTAACTTAATAAGCTGCAGGAGTATTTCGATGAACTTATAACAAGTAAACAATGTAATGGGATTCAAGTCAAACCAACCAATGACTATGGAAAAGGTACCCTTCCTCTTGCTTTTGGCGGAAACAAAAAATGACACCTTTTTAACCTTTAAGCATTTGTTAAAACCATCTAAGAAGAACCTAGATTAGTATTTTTACTATGCATATATGCTAAGGATGTTTGTCTTTAAAAATACGATGATAACAAGCAACGGAGAGTTATTCCATTCTTTTGCACACCACCTGTTTGATATATTGCATAGGAGAGATGAATAATGAATTGTCATCTTTGTAATTATGTATCGAACTCAACAAATCCTAAACTATTCGTTCTTAATTACCTGCAATGTAACATTCTGAAAACTGGAAAAAACTTTCAGGCGTTTATGCTGACATGGAGTTTGAAGAAGACGACCTTATTTTGAAAGATCAAATGCTTTTCGGTGTGCAACATTCCTCAAATAAGGTTCCCACTCATTTCTTTCTTTGTTTTTGAACGAATCATGGTTTTTTTTGAACACTTTACATTACCAATCCTTTCTCTTAGCTTAAACATTTCTTTCTTGTAGATTGATTGTCTTGTCTGTAGTTTCTGCTTCCAATTTATTGGGTCAATAGAACTCCAAATTGGGAGGAAGCTTTATCTTCAGGGTTTAGGGAGCCCAAAAGATTGTTCTGATTTAGCATCCAAAGATCAGTTAGAGTTTCAACATTGCTCTTCTACCACATCCAGAAATAGATTTCAGCTTCCTACTGAGAGTGTAGAGTCATTAATGCATGAGAAATTAGCATTGCCATATTCAAAGAAATTTCCATTGCCTTCTGTTATCAATTGCCTTGGGGGATGTAGAGACGCTTACTACTGTAGGTGAGTATCCTAATACCTTTTCTTGCTTTTATTTTTATTCTTAATTAATCATCCATCAATATTTGAATGTTAGAAACATAGTTATTCAAATGATTCAAATTAGATCATTGATTGATTGTGTTAACTAACACTTAGATGACATGACAATGACATATTTGAATTATTTGTAGCAAATCTTGTGCACATGCTGATTGGGATTTATGTCATTCTATACTTTGTACTGGAGATGGGTCAAAATCGTTGTCCAAAAAGGCACTTTCAAGATTTATAGAACATGCTAATGGTAAGGTTGAAATGTTGTTATATCCATCTACACATATTTTCCCTTTTTACCCCTCGATTCCTAAGCTTTTTTCTCTTTCTATCAGAGACAAATGACATTTTTCTTCTTGCTGCCAAGGTAAATTCTTTTAAAGCTCATATTTTCACTTTTCTTCCCTTTTCTTTTTGGCTAAATGCAAGAAATAACTACAATTCATTTACACACTTTGTCCATCTAAAATGATATACATTTTGAAAGATCAAGGCTTTATGACATATATTGACAAAATATGATTAACATTTAACAAAATAGATTTTTTTTTGCTTCCATTTTCAGGCAATTTCTTCTACAATCTTAAAGTACAGGAAGTTAAAAGCAGCACACAATAAAGAGAAAGAGAAGAATCACATTGCTGAAGTTTTAGGCAACCACAATTTTTCTCTTCTTTTAAATGCTTGGAAGCCTTTATCAATGGGATACAAGAGAAGGTATATATATCAAAATTTTCATCTCTCTTTTTTGATGATAAAAATACTTATCACTACATTACACATGTGAATATGCAACAACTCTCTTAGGCCCTTTTCATCATTGCAATAACAAAATCCATTTATTTCTACCATGTTACATTCTATATCAATGCAATTACATACACCTTTTAAACTGGTAACAATTTTATAACTTTAGGGTGGAATACAAGAAATAGCAACATACTTCCATTTATTTGTTTATTATAATATCTTAATTTCTATATTTTTTTTTCTTATTAAGGGATTGTATTTTAAAAAAAATATTTCCAAATGTAGGTGGTGGGACTGTATTGCATTGCCTGATGATGTTGATACTTGCGACGAAGCTGCTTTTAGAATGCAAATAAGACAGCTGGCATTTGAGGTCAATCCTTGACATAATAAGATATTATTATAATTATATTATAAAAATAAAAATAAGTAGAATCAGAATTTCGTAAACCTTGTATTGCTTTTGCTTCTGTGGTCAAAACTCTAATCATTACTTTGACTTTTTTTTAGTCACTGGAGCTTTTAAAGGAAGCAATTATCGACGAGGAATGTTTGCCATGTATCCTGGACACATGCTTAAATTTTTTATACATTATATATATATATATATATATTATATTATATTATATTGTACTCCTTAATCTTAATTCAGTGTTCTCCCTAGAAATCTTTGGGCATATTATTGGCATGTTTGAGCTGAATAACCTGTAAGTTTTCATTCACCTGTCTTTCTTTCTATTACCATTTAATTACAAATTTATAGCAATTTTCAGAAACTTTTAATATCATCAATATATGCATTATTATGAATGTGACATTGGGTTTTGTATATGAATATGATAGTGATTTGGTTGTAGCATCTCCAGTGGAGGATTACTTTTTGTACATAGATGATCTACCCGAACCCAAAAAGGTTAGAATCAGATTAAAACAATATATTTAATTAATTAATTAATTATTAAATGTATCTTTCTGTTTGTATCTTTTTTGCAGAAAGAAGTTGATGAAATTACACAGCCTTTTCTTGATGCTCTTGGGGAGGACTATTCTGTTTGTTGCCAAGGTAATATAATTGCAAGAAATAACAAAATAATTTTATTTATTTGTATTATGCTTCCTATTATGAAACTTTAAATCAACCATTTTTTCACAGCTATAAACATGTAGTTTTCAAAGTACAGAGTCCTAAAATTGAATGTTATGCTGAAGTAAAATGTATTAATAAGACAGTTTGAAAGAAGAATGATGTAATAGAAAGATTCAAAAAGTAATACGTTATAATAAACAAATAAATCAAACTATGCAGTCTAAAAAACCGCTTTTTCATGCTCTGTGAAAAAGGTTTAATTGAAAAATCATTATTTTGCAAAATTTTAATTTTTCAGGCACAGCATTTTTCCCACTGCAAAGCTGTATGAACCATTCGTGTTGTCCCACTGCTAAAGCTTTTAAACGTGATGAGGTAAATACATGTTTTTATATTATTATTATATATGATTGCAAAAAATTATTTATTAAGTGCAAGATATGACAATGTACTTCCATTGATTTGTTTATTTGTTTCTTCCTATTACAACATTCTACTTTGAAAAATCTACCCAAATACAAAGTAATCGACTTTTCAAAGTATGATGTCATAATAAGAAAAAAAGATTAATATAAAATGTTTTTTTTTTTAAAAAAAAAAAATTGAAAGTTGGATGCTAATATTTTCTCCTTCAAAATTATAGGACAGAGATGGCCAAGCAACCATACTAGCATCTACACCTATTAAAAAAGGAGAAGAGGTTATTATTATTATTATTATATAGCATCTTATCTGTATTCAGTTGTAATAAAACTTTGGATTTAACTTTTTTTGAAAATGTCAGATTACCATATCATACATAGATGAAGACCTTCCTTTTGAAGAGAGACAGGCATTGCTTGCAGACTACGGGTTTAGATGCAAATGCAACAAATGTATTCAAGAACAGCCATAATAATTCTTCCCTTTTTGTATTAATATATACTTTTTTTTTATATTATTTAGGATCTACCGATTTTGGACTTATACTTAATTATTTTGTGTCGATAATCAACTTTTATGAATTTGTGTAACTATGTTTACTTTTTTTTTTTTTACTAATCTATGCAACTGTCATCGCTTATGAATCCGTACCATATTCTCATTGAGTTTAATATTTCGTATTTTGGTCTTGAAATGAAACATCGTTGGATATTTCCTATGCTTTTTTGCATAAATTGATAAAAGGTTAACATGTTGCGTTAATAAAATCATATAGTCCGTAATAAAATTATGTTTATTACGAGTATAGATTTGAACTGTGGTGCATATAAATGAAAGCTTGTTGCTAGTTTGTACATAAAATTGTATATACTATGTACCGTCTTATTTTTCAAACTAAATTTTTATTTTTAAAAGATAACATACATTTTTTTCAAGATAAGGAAAACTATTGTTTGAAAATCAAGATACAAATATCCAAATCAGAGTATATAAAATAAAACATGCATAGGATAGATAATCTTAAATAAAGTTGAAGCAATAAATTAAAGATTAAAAATAAAAGGTTATTTAGGATAGATAATCTTAAATAAAGTTGTAGTAGACGTAATGACAATTCTGTTAATATAAAGAACGATCAAATCTGATGAGTAAGTTATAATCTATCTAAGTTTCGTGTTCAAACTGATACGACAACATAGGTTGCTTATTATCATAAGTGATCTAAACTAAAGTCGTAATACTCATAATTAGGAAAGCGTGCATATAAAGAACGCCTATATTTGACTTCATATGAAGAAGTTATAACTTTTTGAAGTTTCGAGTGTGACACTGTACAACAGTGTGCGACACAAAAATCAAAATTAAAATCTGTTGGTTGTTAGACAAAACAATGTAAATGAGAGTTGGAGATCTTATAAATACAAATGCATCAATATAAAGACAGTAAAAAACAGAGCTCGTATGTGAATGATATAAGTAAAACTTCGTCCCTAGTTTCGAAACGCGGCGAAATCTGTTGAGATTTGTAAAATTGAAATATATTGAGAATTAGCCGATGAAGTCTAAATGAACGTTGTAGTACCCGTCGATACAAATTTAGGGATATAAAGAACGTCGAAAACGAAGTTCGTATGGAGAAATTATGAATTTCACAGTGTTATTTATAGTCTAAGCCTCCTTGAACTGAAAAACGAAAAATAAGTTGAAAATTAGATGACGAGGTCTAAATGAAAGTTGTAGTACTCATCGATAGCTATGCGTGGATATAGATCGTATGCGAAATTTATGACTTTTAGAAAATAAATTCAGACGACCCAAATCTTGACACATGGCATGATCAGAAACACCCTTCTTCCTTAAGGATTGCAAGCAGATTGTGACACGTGGCTTAAGGAGAGGCTGCCATATCACTAGGCATGGTGTACCCCTTCTAGAAGTCTATATATATGGTTGATTTTTTGCTCTTTGTCACTCATTCTTCTCCCAAACTCTTTCAAAATTTCCCAAGGCCTTAAGGTCTGACTTTAGTAGTTCTTAGGTGTTAGTGGCAAAGCTCTGGAGCTCTAGAGAGCTCGAAAAAATAGAGCTTTCGATTTCAAAGTTTTTCCTGTGTAATGTTCGGTTTTTCGTTAAACAACCTGTAAGTTGAGTTATGCTTAGCGTGATTTAAGTATAGCTTATATTTTTGTTCGTAAATGTTATTATGAACTTATAAGTAAGATTTATCAGTAATACCAATTGTTATATTGACCGATCTACTTATGGGAATGATGTCAAGACAATATCAGCGAGATGTTTAAAGCAGATTTTCCAAACAATATACCTTTATATGCCAAATGGATCCTACCTCCGAATACGATCTTACCTTGTTATTTCTTATTAGCTATACGTCGATGTTCTTTTGAGATTATTGATAGATCTGATAAAAACATTATAACGATTAAACTTTATAAATGCAAATGAATACTAAGACTTAGTAATATTCGTGTCTAGGTCATTTTAAAAGGGAATTTGAAGTGTCAGTCACAGAGATGACTTTCCCATGAGTCTTCCATCTATATCAAGTGAGTGCATAGTTACTTTCATGAACATGATTTTAATACATAGTCTTTGTAACATCCATAAAAATTCAAGACAATTTAAATCTTTTTAAAACATTTAAAACCATTAAGTTATTATAGTTTGTTTTCAAAATAGTTTAAACATCAGAGTATCCCCATAATCAAATCATAAAATCATGAAATATGAGGAGCTGTACGATCATACCTTCGCCTTCCCGCGATCATCAGAAGTACGCGAAACAATAATCAATAAATGTAAGCTCGAAGGCTTAGTGAGTTACCCCCAAAATACCAACGCCATACATATATAACCATATCATATAACATATAAGAAAACAACATGCATAATGAGCCTTCAGCCTGACTGGACTACCTTGCAGGCCTTCAGCCTATCTGGACCACTCTCCGAGCCTTCGACACGTCTGGACTGCCTCGCAGGGCCTACAGCCTATCCGGACCGCTCACCGGGCCTTCGACCTGACTGAACCCCTTTGGAGGGCCTTCAGTTTATCCGGACCGCCCTGGGTATGTTGACCTTCAGCACAAAGCATGACCACCTCACCCAACCCCCAGTCAAATAAACATATGCACATAGATATCATACGCTAGCATATATATAACAGTCAAACTGATGTAACAAATCACTAATCATAACAACATCCTATAACCATGATACAGACCTAACCAGTCACTAACCTATCATCATCCTATATACCAGAATATCGACCTAACCAGGTCACTAAGCATGTCACCATCCTAATTACCAGGATGTAAATCAATAAGCATATCATGCAATAACCCGGATACAAATCCGTAAAGGGACGACATTGGTGCCTTCGACCCTGTTAGTATAGCGAGGATAACTCACCTGACATTGCTGAAGTCCCACGGATAAAACTCCAGCTGCTGGTTGACAGATTCCCAAACTGTCAACATCAAACAATACCCAATTAATAATTGGGTTCCAAGCCCAAGGTCCAACCCACACTCCAAAGGCCTAAAAATCATGTAATGGGCCAAAGCCCAACGTATGGCCCAATTTTCCAAATTAGGCCCATACCTCTACATGGTCTTTCCTTAAGGCCCTTCCATTTATTCTATTCCAAACTCTTGGTATTCCAATGGACCAATATCTTATAATCATCAAGGCCCAGTTATGGCCCATCTGTGGCCTAATTTTCCAAATTGGGCCCAAGTCCTTCACATGTGCCTTGTCCTAGAGCCCATCCAATTATTTTGGTCCATTTACTTGTTCTTGGATAGCCCATCAACAATCCAATCACCATAGCCCAATAGAAAGGCCCCACTCAAGGCCCAAGTGAAATTAGGGTTTTCACATAAAATGACGATTATGGTTAACTGTTCCTACTTAACCCATTAATGACTTAATCCATTAAGTCCAATATTGTATTAGGTTAATTTGCCAATGATTATTAATTAATATTTTAACTTTATTAAATAATTCCAGTGCGGGTCCCGATCAATCCCTAAAAATTAAGGTTTCATGACATTAGGGTTTCCAACCCAATACTAGCCTATTAATCAAATGGTTGGGCTTTTAGGTCAATTACGGATTCATTGGGCCCATTAAGGTTAAACAAGTTAGGCACTACCCACTACCACCTCGGGTAGTGGTGGTCAACGACGGCGGCCACCACTTTGTGGTGGTGGTTATGATTTTTGGCTAGAAAATTTCCAAGCATCCCAAAATAACAAACATACACACAAACCACACAACCACCCAAGGTGGTGGCAGAATGGCGGCGTGAGGTGGCAACCACCACCTCACAACGGTGATGGGTTGATTTCTTTGATTATTCGGCCGTACAATACATTTTACATCGAATACCCAAATAAACACACACATAAAATAACACACACACATAAAATAACACACACATAGCCACCCTTGTGGTGGCCGGTGGTGGTGGTGGCTCTCTTGTGATTTCCGGCCAAATAACCACACAACCTTGACTGAAACATGCCCAAAGATGCACAGACGTTCCCGTAATAGTAACACCACCACCCACCCAGGGGCATACGGTGGTGGAAGTGGTTGAGCTTGGCGGCAGCAGCATCGGTTAACGGCGATAGGAGAATAGGGATAAGATAGACTCAACCACAACCACAACAACCTCCGCTGTCGTCAGCCTTCGATCTCCAAGGCTGAGTGATAACGGTGGCGACTTCATCTTCATCGGCAACAAACACGACGACATCAGCTTCGGGTTGGAAGGAAACGAGGACAGTCGTTGGAGTCCACAACAAACAACATCAAACTGGCCGCTGGCATTGGCGGCGACTTCGATTTCAATGGTTGGGCACATCAGCGGTGGTAATGCAACAGTGGAAGGAGGTGGCGGCGACGACTGAAATACAGTCAATCTAACAAACGACGACAGCGACAGTCTCAACTTTGGTTCCGGGTGGTCCTCATCGCCAACAACAAGAGCTTCAATGGTGTTTTGTGACTCGATGGTAGTGGGGGGTGTAGCGGCGCCGGAGATCGGAGGAAAAAGGGGTGGTGACGGCTGGAGGTTAAGGTGACGACTGCTACTAGGGTTAGGGTTCAAGAGGGAAGCGACGAGTTATATACCCTGCTCATAAGGCTTTATCCCATAATGACGCCTTTAGTCCCTCATTCTCATTTCCTTTCAATTTAAATCCTTAATTTACCATTTAAACCCCTCATTATGAAAATCTTTACAAATTAAGTCCGAAATCTTACCAATCAGCCCTCCATTTTCGAAATTCTTTTCAAAGCCAGTCCATAAATTACCCTTTCAACCCACAAGATCTTAATTATGACATATTATACCCTTCCTTCTCTTTTTCTTTCAAATTAACTTCAAATTTACCCAAATAGCCCCTCCTCTACAAAATATTTTCAATATAAGTCCACGAACTACAAAACGATCCCGATTGATTCCCTTTATCCATATGTTCAAGTATTCTTTCCACTACAAACCTCGAAAGCACTCTTTAGTCCTCCTAAACAAATTATAATGCCAATTACACACTTTTTCACCAATCTCTTTATTTAATTATATTCATATATCGGGATAAAATAATACTTAAAACACATCTTCAACTTTTAGATATTGTCTTGGAAACGGGGTGTTACAGTCTTTATTAAAAAAGTATTAATTATCCGTTGAAAGTTTATTTGTGAATTAGTTGCTTATTATTTGGAATATTTGCTAAATGTATATCTAATAACGTATAATACGTGAAGCATAAATGGTTAATTATGTGTTAAAATGTCTGTGATATTGTTATATGATAATCTTAAAAATAAGTATTAGTAAAAGATTACTATATATTAAAATACTTGGTAGTATGTGCTTAATATATGCGCTAAGTTTATGATAATGTTATATAAACAAAGTTAGATTAAAAGTTAAGTTCAAGTATCATATTCTAGTTTAAGTTTTAAACTAAGATGTCTAAATCATTTTTAGATCCCATTAAGTTAAGTGGATGTAGTTATTGTTGGGTTTTAGTATACTACAACATCCTATGGTGCACATACAACCCTAAATGCTTTGGATCTATGTTTTCTCTAATTATACATGCAATATTTTTTCCAAAGCATTAAGCCTATAACTAGCATACAATTGACATAAACAACATAAAATACTAGTTAGGCATTTACCTCTTTATGTAGCTTGTAGAACTTGTTGTATTTGGCCTTTAAGAACTTAGCACCCCAAGTGTGATGCCTCAAACAATTCACAACACACCTAGGACAAAAGAGAACTTGAGAAAGATGTTGCTAGCTCCAAAATTGGCTCTAATGAACTCCAAGAACTCTAGTGTCTGATTTTGGGTGCTAAGGGAGTCCTTTTATAATGTGGCAAAGTCTAGGGTTACATCCATGTAAACCCTAATGCCCATGACCTTTCATATTACTTAGGATCCATGGGTTAAACCTCCATGGACTATCCATGGACTACCATATTGGTTTAGCACATCCTAAATAACAATTGGCCCACACTATAATATATTATTAAATTACAAGTAACCTCTTACTCAAGTATCCATCCTATCAAATTGTCCTGGTGATATGCAACCCAAAATGGACCATGCTACTCTCGGGTCAAGTACATACCAATTGTAGTTATGGGCTTAGACACCCAATACAACAATATCCCACTTGGATAAGTCTAATAACTATTATTGCAAGTACGACTTCAAAATCCCGACTAGCAATCGTAGCTCTTAAAAGTCGTTGACGAACTCTGACCTAGTCAATGACATGTCCATTAGATAAAGGATCATATATTCCTCCATTCTAGATATCATATGGACATGAGACATGGATTATAATCATTGTCTCTGTCCATCTGTTGTTTCCCGATTTCCGATTTATGACGACCGACTAATTGAACAAATCAAATTAATCCAGACTTAGCCAAATACTTAGGGTTGTCATCACTAAATCATTGAGGGGACTACATATATTGCTTTAATCCATCTAAGGGTGAAAGGAACAGATAAACTTCGACTCATATGCTTGCTTGTACTTACTCATCAAATAACACACAACAATATGTTTTATAACACCAAGTTATTGGTGCGTTTACATATGTCAATGTGCAACCGACTTGTAAATTACAACTCACATGTCGTGGTTTCAAGAATATAAGATATTATCATCTCACAATCACTCGTGATAAAATCAATGAAATGATTCAGATGAGCGTGAGTTTAATCCAATACTCAAATCTTATTGCAGAAGTACTCATGCACACTGAAACAAACTTGTGCTATGTCTAAACGCCTTTAGACAATCTACAGATCCATTCATGTCAGTCTAGCTTCAATACCTACTTCTAAAGTATGATCGACTGTGGGTAGTTTGAATAACCTAGTTATTCGGAAGTCAAAACATGCAAAGTGAAATGCAATAATAATCGAATCCAATATGGTCTCAAAACTTTTGAATATAAATAAAACACCTTTTACCTAGTTACCATATTTATTACACTATTATTCATTGTATAATGTTTTGATTGATCAACTTAATACTTGAATTAAAACAATAGTGATCCCATGCTCCAAGCATGCACACTATGTTTTACCTATGGTCCTTACTTTGTGAAATAGATCAATTGTAAACATTTCCAAGGACACTCATTTCATAATTCCAAATCCTTATCGTAAATGTAAGAATACCAAATTCTTGTCATTTATTGTAATCTGTTAGATTCTAAACTTATATGCAATCATCCTCTTGTAATGACTATGCAAAAAAGTTACAGAGACGTGGCAACAAACATTACAATGTATTCTAATGGAGAGCAATTCCATGGAAACGAAGTCTCATATTCAAAGTACATTCCTATGAACATCCTTCTTGCGTTAAACTTTCTAATCTTACATAGATTTAATGAATAACTTCCACCTATGTAAACATTTCCATATTCCTATTTTGACTATAACTTCTGAACAAGAGTTGCCTCTTTTCAGAATATGTTAATATGGTCCTTCCAAAATTTACACTATACTTCCAATTTTCCATGAGCGATCAATCCTTGGTAAACCTCAGATTGTCCTCGACAATTGCTTAATCATTTTAGTCATATCCAGTTCTAGTCCTTTTCCCTCTTAATGCCCTAGGCATTTGAAATAATGGAACACTTAAATATTATAGCATATGCAATCGATCCTATACCCAAAGCATATGGTATACGACTCATAATGTATCACATAAAGATGTGATACTCTACCAGTCTCTTGCTACAATATTTCCACATATAGAATTTCCTTATGTTGAACTATTTCAACATAACATCCATATATGTTCTTGACAAAATTTGATTAAAATATCAATCTAAGATTTTAGATTTGAAGTGAAGTATGAATTCCTCTCCCTTAATTATAACAAACCAACTTTTCAATCCCTGCAACTGTGTAATTTGAAACTTTTGTTTTCTATAATTAACATTGCGAACTTGCAATACTTACCATAATTATTACACTCCCACTAGCATAATAATTATATTCTTGTTTTCATAACACTTATGCTCCCACTAGCTTTCACATGTACCCAAAAATCAGCTGGACCTCTAGAAATCAATAATTGTTGATTTTCTTACCAAAGTTCATATTTCTGATACAAGATGATTTTATAAGACTTTATCTAGGCTTCTCAAACTCATACACTTTTCCTTAGATAGCTTACATGTGTGTCTAAAAAATTTTAGAACTTACAACAATAAGTCTCAACTGTTTAGACCTTTTGCCATTTCTCACAATTCGAACTATAAAGAGGGATGTCATAATCATAATTGAATTTGAGAATGCAAATATCACAATTTATATCTCCTTAAAATCTACTTAGTGAATGCGTTTCCTCACAATCATTTTCATGAATTGGAGAGAAATTTATGGTGTATGTGTTCCTATCCACGTGAATTTGTCAAAACCATGACCATAAGACAAGTTTAGTGACAAATCCAAACTCATACGGACTGAACTGGTTCAATCTTAATTTCTTGCCACCCGAAAGCACGAGGGCCTACCATTGTTTCTAGGTTGTTATGCAACCAATTGAGAACTCTCAGAACTCACATGCATAGTCAACTTTAAGTGGAATAGGTACAAAAACAAGAATATGTCAACACGATAGGTTACAAACCTCAAGTCGTGTGCTAGTGATTAATAACAGGTTTATTCTTGATTAGTTCTTGAAACTTTTCAAGATCTTTAAGACTCCCACTAACCTCTTGACATATTAGTTTCTCTTTGTAAAGAACATTACTTGACAAACAAATATTCAAGAGTTAGTGCAGTTTCTTATCAAGACAAACTTTTCTAACCATCAGTCTTAGTTGATCTTTGTTTTATCCAAAACATCACAACTTACCAATTTCAAATGTACAAGGGTAAGTAACATTTTACTCTACATTTGATATTTGTTATAAACCTTTCTTAAGATTATGTCACTCAAGGCACAATCTTGGAGTGCAACTCTAAGACTTGATTTTGGAATGAAGTATGATTCATCTATTTGATTTAACCATTTCTACAATTCATGATTCCTCTTCTTATCCATACAAATGCACTAAGATTTCCTTAGAGAATCAATTGTGATATGGTTTTCATAATTATTAAGATGATCATAAAACACGATACTCAAGTACTCTCATTTCTTTTCAGATTGGAGAAACTTTTATCTTTCTGCCTAATTTGATTCTTCTTATTCGCTCTGCTGTACATTGAAACTTTTCCAATGATCCAGAATTACACTTAATCTTGTAAGTATAACCACATTTACTAAACTTTAGTGCATAATGACAAATAGCCTTATTGTTCCTTGTGGTTGACCTGACCAGTGCACAACAAAGTATACTTGATCCCTCAGTCATTCACTTGACTCACATATATATTTGATCCCTCAGTCATTCACTTGACTCACATATATATGTGAACAAGGAATCAGTCTAAATTTCCCAAAGACGAAGGTTCTCATCCATCACACAATACAAGTTTCACGATCCCAAGTTTCTGGACAATTGAAACTTGGATGATGAGAATCTTTCCTTATTTGGAAAATTTTGACACTACCACAAACGAAAGAATCAAATCCATTTCCAATATTGTTATCAATGGAAACATATAAGCAACAATTTTTCACAAATGCCATTGTAAAGAAATTTAAAATAAGATAAAATTCAAAAAATTTCTTTATTTATAAAAGTGCAGAAAACTTGTCCTTACAATGCAAATACAAATGAAAACTATATTGTTATCTATTCCTAAGCAATATATCATAACTCTTAAGTAGCAGCTCAAAATTCTGATCATCGATCCATGCGATCGAATCCATCTCTTCGTGATCAGAATCAACTTACTCTTCTTCTAAGCTTCCTTTCGTTTCTTCGATTCTACAAAACATCAAAATGTAATTACATTACATCATGTATTAAGAATATCCAAATAGGAACTTATTAGAGTTAGATAGTGAACTTACCTAAAGTAGAGTTAAACATTTTGACATTATCATCTCTTAGATCTCTCAGGTAGTCAGGGCAACTTTGCTTCCAATTTTCCTCTAAATGGTAGTAGAAACAAATGGTTTCTTTCGCATCGGCACATGAGACAATCTCAGACTTAGCCTTTCCCTTTCCCTTGGAAAGAGAAATCTTTTCCTGGACTTCCATTGTTTCCATTATCAATGTCCATGGAAGCTTGGGAAATTGATCTTCCATTCAAATTTTCTTTACCAGTGCCCCAAATCATTTTCGATTCAACAACAATTAGCAAATATGTAAGATCGATAAGGGTCATGTCGTGATCTATCACATAGTAGTCTTTAACAAACTCACTATATGACTTGGGAAGTGGATGAAGAACCAAGTCAACAACCAACTTCCTTGGGAACATGACACCCAACATTCTCAGCTTGTCAATATGCAGCTGCATGTCCAAGACGTGAGCACATACATGCTTTCCATCTTCATGTTTTCTTGCCAATAGGGCTTGAGTGACCTTGAACTTTTCAAGTCTTTGAACATATAGGTCAGGGAGAATTATTTGAGGAGGTGGAGGAATGAAGTATGATTTTGGGGAACATCATCTTCACGAGGAAAAATTTTTCTAAAAGATTCGGAAAGACCATAGTTGTCAAAACTAGACATCTATGGGAGAAATTCTAGTTTAGTTGATTTAAATCCTTAATATAACACCCAAAATGAAATATTAAGGCTAAGACCCAACACACTATTTTACAATTCGGAAGAGGGATGCCGTAATCCAATTGTAAAATATTTGAAGGTAAGTAAATGACGATTTACCAATTTTCACCATGGAAAATGAAATTGATTATTAAGTTTTAATTGGTTTGAAATTCCTATATCCTTTGAGATTCATTGAACTTTTCAATGACATGTTTAAACCTCAATTGTGCCCTTCAAGTTTGTGACTGGGATGTCGAGGATCACAAACAAGGTGTGAATAACCATGCAAATTAGCTTGGTACATCCAATGTTACAAATCACCTAATCAATGTGCCGGTTAACTACACACGCTCCATTGATCTATGATTAACACCAAGCTACCCTTTTCCACGCACTGCTAGTCCCAGAATAGTGTGCCGGTTAACCATACATGCTCCACTAACGACTTAACAAGGTGCAAAGTGCAATTTCATGGGATAGCACCATATTCACATTTTTCCTAAAGTAAATAAGATTAGGAATTTAATAAAAGTTTAGTTACTTTATAATTATCATTATACTTATAATGAGAATTGGTGTCCTATCCTACCCGTTCGACTAACGAACCTCTACCAGTCAAGGAAGCGGTGGGTGAGAGTGGACACCCATTAAACTACCATTTTACAGGTAGTAACCTTATACCCCCTTATAGATTGGCTTCGTGAATGAGGCCTACTAATAGTAAGACTGACTTAATCTTATACATATATAAATATTAACTTTTAATATTACAATAGTATAAGGGTTGAATTTTGACTTTTAAAATTCTATGGTTTGGAACTAAAATAATCATAAGGGTGACTTTACAAATTCCAAAACTTGAGGGAAATTTTTGAACTATTCAAAAACTTTTGGTTTCTATGACTTATAAGTTCAATACATTTTTAATGGAAAAACTTTTCATGTTCCATAACTTGAGGACAAGTTATGGAAGACTTTAAAACCATTTAAAAGAAAGACTTTTCGTTTTTCATAACTTGAGGACAAGTTATGGAGTTCATAAAAGGCATTTAGATCAAATATTCTAACTAATAAAAATTATCAAATAATTTTTCTATGATCTAGTTAAACTCATAAGTCAAGATAATTCATATCAACAATTTACAAGAAATTAGTCTAGCATATAAACTAATACAATCATGAAACTATGACAATTATCTTTTAATTGGATGAGCATGATCAATACCATATCAACAAAATCAAATTTTATGAACTAAAATATTTTGTGGTAATGATCTTAATCCAAAACATGCCAAAAATCCCAAAAATATACCATCAGAAGCATCAAATCGCCGAGTGCATGGAGATGAATCGCTGAGTTGACCTTATATTGAGTGGACTCGTCGAGTCAGCCAGTGGACTCGGCG
Organism: Lactuca saligna; assembly: GCF_052625555.1. Taxonomy (NCBI): domain Eukaryota; kingdom Viridiplantae; phylum Streptophyta; class Magnoliopsida; order Asterales; family Asteraceae; genus Lactuca; species Lactuca saligna. The sequence continues at coordinate 88,033,261 of NC_136420.1, forward strand.
AGTTCATCAGTCATTGGCCAGAAAATCGATTTTTTTTCAACTTTGAAAATTAAGCCATGCATCAAATATAATAGAAAACAACCCATGGATCTGATACTATTGTTGGGTTTTAGTATACTACAACATTCTATGGTACACATACAACCCTAAATGCTTTGGATCTATATTTTCTCTAATTATACATGCAATATTGTTTCCAAAACATTAAGCCTACAACTAGCATACAGTTGACACAAACAACATAAAATACTAGTTAGGAGTTTACCTTTTTATGTAGCTTGTAAAACTTGTTGTATTTGGCCTTTAAGAACTTATCATCCCAAGTGTGATGCCTCAAATGGTTCACAACACACCTAGGACAAAAGAGAACTTGAGAGAGATGTTGCTAGCTCCAAAATCGGCTCTAATGAACTCCATGAACTTTAGTGCCCAATTTCGGGTGCTAAGGGAGTCCTTTTATAGTGTGGCAAAGTCTAGGGTTACATCCATGCAAACCTTAATGCCCATGACCTTTCATATTATTTAGGCTCCATGGGTTAAACCTCCATAGACTACCATATTGGTTTAGCCCATCCTAAATAACAATTGGCCTACACTATAAGAATCATTGATTTACCAAATCAATCCCCATATATTTAATTAGTCTCTTTTGATAACATAATTAATTCCAAATTAATTCTTGATCAATACTAATTAAATGATATGATTTCATATTAATATATTAGAACTTATAATATATTAATATAACGTGTTAGTGACAAATAGTCACGGGGTGTAGTTAATAGTCAGTTATAACAAGTTTTGAGGAACTTAATAATTGTTGGTTAGGTATTAGCATGTGACGAGCTAGAAAGTAGAGTAGGTTAAGGAATGAAGTTCATGTTTTTGTCAACTAACCAGGTGAGTAACACTACTCTAACACATGTTGTTTTTGATAGCTGTATGTTACAATATGTGAATTATATTGTAGTATGAATGATTCAATACCATATCGTTGATATTGTGATGTTATAGAGATACACACGTACAATGGGATGGTATGTTTATACCTGCAGGTGAATCAAATGAGGAAGTGGTGTTGTTGATGTAGCACATGTTGACACTGTGTTGTTTGTTGATGTATCACAGGTTGACACTATGTTATCTGTTTATATGTCACCGTTTGACACAATGTTATTTGTTGATGTGTCATGAACTGACACAATGTTTTCGTTGATGTGTTACAGGATGACACAATGTTACTTGTTGATGTGTCACGAGCTGATAGGATGTTATTCATTGATGTGTTACGAACATCAATAATGATCTGTGTGGTAATTTTTGAGTAACAGTTTACGGTTTACTTGTGAAGTTGCATCGATACCTTTTTAGATCTCTTTAGGGAGGTTTGTGATTATAATTGTTAATGAATTACTTGATATATGTGTGATATTTATGTTGGGTTTTTAGCATACTAACACTCCTAAGTGTACATGCAGCCCTAAATACATTGGATCTATGTTTTCTCTATTATACATGCAAATATGAATATTCCAAGGTATTACCCTATCTAGTATACAATTTTATGTACTAGGATAACGAAAACTAGATATAATACATACCTTGTTGTTGTAACTTGTCTTCATGAAGCTTGAGTGCCTAGTGCCCCAAGTGTGACACCTCAAATGGTTCACACAACACCATGAACACTTGGAATAACCATGAGAAGAAGACACTCCAAGCTCAAATTGACTAGCCCTCACATATGTATCACTTGTGCCAATTTCTTGAGCTAAAGGGATCCTTATATAGTGTGCACATTAGGGTTACACCATGTAACCCATGACTTTACCCATTCCTTATGCTCCATGGGTTTTAAACTCCATGGAGTGTCCATGGGCCACCACATGGGTTAAAACCAACATAAGGAATCTTGGATCATAAGTCCACATATATAAGAATGAATGATTTACACAATCAATCCCCATATATTTAATTAGTCTCTTTTGATCACTAAATTAAGTCCAAATTAATTCTTGATCAATAATAATTAAATAACATGATTTCATATTAATATATTAGAACTTATAATATATTAATATGTCACAAATGTCTTCCTCTCACAAAATAGTCTATCCAAATGTCTCGATGCCATGCAACCTAAATGGACCATGCTGAGTTGGGTTAAGTCTTACCAATTATAGTTATGGACTTAGACATTAATCCAACAGTCTCCCACTTGGATAAGTCTAAAACTATTATTGAGTATGACTTCAAACTCCGACTAGCAATTGTAGCTCTCAAAAGCTTCTATCAAACTCTGACGTGTTAACTGAACTCTGATCTTGTCAATGACTTGTCCATTAGATAAGGGATCATATATTCCTCCATTCTAGATATCGAGACATGGATTATAATCATTCTCTCTGTCCATTTGTTGTTTCCCAATTTTCGGTTTATGATGACTGACTGATTTTACATATCAAATCAGTCTTGGCTTGGCCAAGCACTCACATGTATCATCATTAAATCATCGAGGGGCCCACATATATCGCTTTTATCCTGAAGGTAAAAGGAATGGATAAACTTCGACTCATATGGCTTGCTCTACTACTTTTTGAATCATACACAAAGGCATTTTTTATAACACCGAGTTACCAATGCGGTTTCATGCAATCAATGTATAACCAACTCATAGTACCAACTCATATCTCTAGGTTTGAAGAATATAAGATATTATCGTCTCATGATCACTCATGATAAAATCATGAAGTGACTCCAATGAGCATGGGTTGAATCCAATACTCAGAACTTATGAGCACTCATGGGTGTTGTAGCACCACTTTGTCCAGCATCTTAGACCTCTATAAGCCAACCCATGACAGTCTTGATTCATATCTACTTCCAACATATGACCGACTGTGGATGGTTTGAATAACTCAGTCATTCGGGAAGAATGACCTAGTTTATTCTGGAATTCAAAACATGCAAAATGAAACACAAAAATAATTGAATCTAGTATGGTATCAAAACCTATGAATATAAATAGAACACTTTTTATTTATCACCATACGGATTACTCATTATTCATTGTTTCGGTTTTCTTAACTTTGTACTTGAATTAAAAACACTAGTTGTCCCATGCTCCAAGCATGTACACTATGTTTTTCTATACAATAGCTTTGCCATAGACTAAGTATGCACTCTATGTTTGTCTATGATCCTTACTTTGTGAAATAAACCAATTGAACATAATTTCAATGATTCTAATTTCACACTCCCAAATCCTTACCGCAAATGCAGGAATTCCAAATTCATGCCATTTACCGAAATCTGTTAGATTTTAAACTTATATGCACAGATCCTATTGTAATGACTATGTACAAAGTCACAAAGACTTGTCAAAAGACATTACTGAGTACTCCAATGGAGATCAATTCCATGGGAAACATCCTTATTGCATTAAGTTTTTCTAATCTTACACAAATTGAATAACTTCCGCCTATGGAATCATTTCCATATTCCCGTTTTGACTATCACTTCTGAAGAAGAGTTGCCTCTTTTCAGAATATGTCAATATGGTCCTTCCAAAAATTAACACTATACTTCCAACTGTCCATGAGAAACCAATATTTGGTAAACCTTAGATTGTCCTCGACAATTTCTTAATCATTTTAGTCATATGCAATTCTAGACTTTTTCCTCTTAATGCCCCAGGCATTTGGAAAATTTAGAAAGGATAAATATTATAGCACATGCAATCGATCCTGTACCCACAGCAAATGGGACACGATTCATGATGTCTCACATAATGACATTATTCTAGACCAGTGTTTTGCTACAATATTTTTATTTGCCATGTTTTCAAAATTTGACTATGAAGAGGGATGCCGTAATCATAATCGAATTTTGAGAACGCAATATATAGAATTTTATTAAGTTGAACCAAACCAACATAAAATTCATATAAATATTCTTGACTAAGATGATTAAAATCTCAATCTAAGCCTTTTTAGAATTGACATGAAGTATAATTTACTCTCCCTTAATTATAGCAAAACAACTTTTTCCCAATTGAAACCTTTTGTTTTCTATAATTAACATTGCTAACTTGCAACACTAACAATAATTATAAAGCTCCCACTAACATAATGATTATTAGCATAACACATATGCTCCCACTAGCTTTGACATGTACTCAGAAATCAGCTGGACTTTTAGAAGTCAATACTTTACTGGCTTTCTTACAAAGTTCAGATTTCTGAGACGAGATTGCCTTGATAAGACTTTATCAAAATCATACACCTTATCTTAAATAGCTCACAAGTGTGTCTAAACAATTTTAGAACTATGAAAAGGGATGACGTAATCATAGTCTCAATGGTTTAGATCTTTGCTATCTGCTTCAAATCTACTTAGTGGAAGTGTTACCTCATCATCATTTTCATGAATCGGAGAGAAACCTTATGATGCTTAGACATTAATCCAATAATTTATGTGGTTATGTGATTAATGTTATTGTAGTTGTTATTCACTAAGTTTTTTTGCTTACGGTGTTTGTTTGTGGTTGTTTTGCAGGTTAGATGTGGTAGTGTCCGACTCAAATTTTGTACTTGTGGCCAGTACAATCCCTGGTGATAACTTCTTGTGCTCCAGAGAACCAGGGTACACCATAATGTTTGCAAAAATTATAATTGGTAAAATTGTTCCTGGGTTATGCTTGGTGTGAAAATCTAGGCGTTACACACTGTGAGGCCGGGGAGGTCTCAGTTGGATCGAATATATGGGTCTTTGGTTTTAGGGGAAATCACATGCCACGACGTGGTATGATATTGATCACGACGTGGCATGATGATTAAGTGATTGTTTGTCTGTATGGACGCTACGGCGTGACAAGTAGGATGCCACAACGTGGCAAGTGGTGCATCCCAAGCCCATAATTTTTGGGATTTCCTTTGTATTTAAGCGCTTTAACTCTAGGTTTACCCCATATTCTTCAGCCTCCATTTCCCTATTTCAAAACCCTAGCCTCCTTAAAGCTTTTGGAGCTTATTTTGAAAATTTTGGTGATTTCGAAGGAAGAAGGAATAAGTTTGGTGCATAGATCCAACAAGCAATCCATCCCCATCCTTGTGTGCATCTTCTGGACCATTTATAAGTTCTCAAGTTCTCTTCTTGATGATGTCTTCCTTTTAGATCAAGTTTATTTGGTATGTCTTGGTCCATAATTGAGTTTTGGATGGATAAAAGTGATAAATTTTGCAGCCTTATGGCTTGCCTTAGTCGGATCTAGGTTTTGGACTAGTTTTAGTAATCATGTATGAGCTTTAGGTTCCTTTTCTCACATTTTGACCTAGTTTGGGGGAAGGACATGCATGGGTGCCATGATGTGGCAAAAATGGAAATCGCGACTGTTTTGTCGGGAAGATCCCACGACGTGGCCAAAGGATGGCCATGATGTGGAGGTCAACTAATGTTGATTTTGATTGTTACTAATTAACCGGTTTGACATTTGGTAAAATTACTAGTCTTAGAATGTGGACTAAGGTTTGAACTTGCGTGCTTTGATAGGTGGGTTGTAGTTTTGATTTTTGAACTTTTCGAGCTGTGGTAGCTTGATTGTGAGGGTGAGTTGAGTCTTCTCACTATACTATGTAGGATGGTAGCTGTCTTTGTAACTCTTGCATTGTGTGTTGGCTGGCCCCGTTATGTTGGGCGGGGGCCCGTTATGTGGGTGGGCCCGTTATGTATGTGGGGCCTGATGTTATGTATGATATGTGGTATTTTTAGGGCCCACTAAGATTTATGCTTATGGTTTGTGATTTAAATATTTTAGGTTTTCTTATATTAAAGGAGGGGTGCGGATCGATTGCATCACATCCATTGGTGATTTTCGCACGTAATAACTTTTTAATGATACTCTGATAAATGTTTTGAATTAAATGGTTTTATCTAGATCTTTATAGTTGTAATTCGAATAAACACTTTTATTTTTAGACGAAAATTTTGGTTTGAAATCTGGGACGTCATAATATAGTTTAATCCCCCTTATGTTAATATCCATTATCCATTAAGTGTTTCACACATGTTAAATTTCGATACCTTGAATATGTTTTCTAAAGATTACAGTAGGAAGTGTCTTCGTGAAAAAAATATAATTCATTGTTGTTTGAACATATTTTATGTCAATACTATTGTCCTTTCGAAGATCTTGGGTTTATGAGAAGAACCCTAGAGGTTTATGTTTCGTCCAACCACTTTGGATATATATTTTTCAGTTGAATGACACTAGTTTTATATTTGTATATTAAATTAGATACTTTATCTTTCATTAGTTCACACTAAGTCAAGTTGTGTCATTAAACTTAACCACACATATTCTTTATTGGCTTCATGTAATGGAATTAATTAAGTATGAATGGAAGATGTGGTAACAAGATTTTACTTCTGAAAGTGCTAGGATTGCATTACCGCATCCAATGTTGCAAAACTCACTACACGTTATTGGTTAGTCAGCTGGGGAGTAGCAAGTATTTGGCCTTGACGAGGAGTATTTGGCTGGTGTAAATTGTAAAGAAACTAATTTTAGGAAAATTTTAGATATGAAAAATATCATAAGTTGTTAAAGTTCATAATCAACATTTTAATCTTGAAATCCTTGAGGTGAGAGAGGGGAAAACATATATGATACTGATACATTTGCTTTAGTTTTAGGCTAGAATGTTAGATGAAGTATAATATATATATATATATATATATATATATATATATATATATATATTAATCTTGAAATTCTTTACCTTTTGTAATTTAAAAGATAATTTTTAAATTTTGACCGAGTTCCCAAGTTTAACCGAGTTAGCCCAAATTTGATAGGGTTGGTCCAAGTCTAAGTAGTTTTGATCGATTTCCTTTAATCGCCTCAATCGAAGGCTGATTCCAAGTACTTGCTAAGTTGGACAATTTTTACAAAATTGTCTCAATCCATACGTATATAGCTAGTTTGAGGTCAAGATTTAAGCAGATCAAAGAAGTCAATTTGTGTTGGTATCATCGATCTAAATCATATACATTACAACTTCATTGTTATACCTTTTGGATTAACAAAAGCACTAGCAACATTTATCAACCTACAGAATAAAGGTTGTTAACTATTCATAGACACATCTATGATTATCTTTATAAATGACATGCCTATTAAAGATGAATGTCTCAAATAAATCAAAGGGTAATGATGATTCTACAAACTATGCTCGTGACGATTATTCTGATGGAGGGTTTCTTATTGTTGATGTTAGAAGTATAGTTGATGAATAGGTTCTTGATTCATATTTTCAGTTATCACATGTGTTCTCATAAATATTGGTTTATTACCTTTGAACCAATTCACACTGTTGAGTCAGTTCATTCTTCTGATGGTTCCAAATGCAAAACTAAAGGCATCAACACTAGCCCTTTTAAGATGTTTGATAACATAACTCGAACTTTAACTAATGTACAATATAATAATACGATAAAGAGAAATATTATATTATTAAGTGTCTATAACGACAATGGTTACAAATATTCATACGAAAACAATGTTTTGAAGATCAAAAAGGTTCTAGAGTTATGATTAAAGTCGAATTGAGAAAGTCTGGTGACCCCTACTATGTTTGTGACAATTCATTAAAAATTAAGTTAACAATTTTGACAACCTCTCCTTTATTTCAACATGGAAGGTATAAAAGGGTGACATTCAACAATTAGATTTTGACAAAATCTATTGATACATCCAAGTTTGGTATTCAAGTATAAGTCTTTAGGTACTTTTAGCACTACCTATTTTTGGTTTCTGTTAAAGGTTGAAGGTCCATTTTGTTAAAGCTTGGTTTATTGTTAATGTGGATTTTGCTAATGATGCTCCTAAGCCTTAGTTTGCATGGAATTATGTTGCCGAGCAAATGTAACTTTTTAGGAGTGTTGCATTTGTGATGTGCAATTTTTGCATGTTTTTTTATGCTCATGTTTTTCATCATTTGTTATTGAGTTTTATTTATCATTTAATATCTTAAATTTACCATTTAATAGATGATTATTTTAAAAGATAATTAAGACTCATTTATTGAGGAATGTTTATCATCTATGAGAGTTTATTTAGCATTATTAAGAAACTTTGTATTATTATTATTATATAAATCCTATTAGTCTTTTTATTTGTTCATAGACATTGTAACATGCCTTTAGTACCAATTTTTCAAGGATTGATATTAATTAGTGCTTTGTAGTTCTCTTGGTTTTGGAAGGCTCTACATCAACATAGCCACAAAGATTGACATTAATTAGTGCTTTGTAGTTCATGTTGATTTCTTACTTCCAAACATCGTTCATCTTATAACACTCTTTACCTCTGAGAAATGTTACGTATGTATAACAATTGAAAACGTACTTTAAAAAAATTCAACATTTGCTGATATTTAAGAATCCTTCTAGCTACTTTTTATAGTATTACACACATAATACATGAATCTAATCACCCACAACTCCCTAGAAGATCAATTACTTCATTGTATACAAATTACTATTAACACCACTTGGGCATGTGATAGAAAACTATCAATTAAGAATACTTTTCAAATTTTGAATTTTGATTTGTACATATTTAGTCATTAAGTTTTTTTTCCATCCATATTTACTCCTTTAACTTGTTAAACTATATACATTCAGTCCTTATGACCAGCTACTCCAGGTTAGTCGGTAAAAATGGCTTAATAGGGTAATATATTTTTCACTTGTACACATTTAGTCCTTAGTATTTTTGTATATATTTAGTTCTTAATATATATATATATATATATATATTTGCAAAATAAGTCATTTTTGTTTTTGTACTCATTCAGTACGTATGAATGATTACTTAAGGGTTTTCTCATAACATCTTATGTGAGACAATCATTAATGAAGTATTTGTGACTTTTGATGCTTATGTTCATCATTATCTCGACTACTTGGTTGCTTAGGTAATGTCATCTTCATACGATCTCATATTTTAACGATATTTATATCCATGCGTACGTATTTTAGTCGACTATAATTTTCGTTTAAATTACTCCCATTAAAAAGTAATATATTTTTACTTACGATTGTTATATCCATATGTTTTTCTATGAACGTATGTATGAATGTTTTTTTTTTTTTTTTTTATAAAATCGTAAGTAAAAATATATTATATTTTAACGGGAGTAATCTTAACGAAAGTTGTAGTAGACTAAAAAAACGAACACGTGGATATACAAATCGTTAAAATCTGATATCGTATGAAGAAGTTACAACGTTCAGAACATAAGATCTAAGCCAAACCACAAGACCTACGCAACCAAGCAGTCAAGATCACGATGGATATAAACATCAACAACCCCAAACACCTCATCAATGATTGTCCCATGTAGATGTTGTGAGAAAAACGTAAAAAAATCATTCATAAGTACTGAATGAATATAAAAAACAAAAAGACTTATTTTGAAATAAAAAAATATTAAAGACTAAATGTACACAAAAATAATAACGACTAAATGTGTACAAAATGATAAATATATTATCCTATAAGACATTTTTCCCTGCTAACCTAGAGTAACCGATCATAAGGACCGAATGTTTTAACAAGTTAAAAGGGTAAATATGGACGAAAAAAACTCATGACTAAATATATACAAATCAAAAAATATATTACCCTTTTAAGTCATTATCTTTTCTTTAAACTGATTTTGGTTGGTTTAAAGGTTTTAACAGTTATTAGAATATAAAGGCTGTTTGATATGTTTTAGCCACAGGATCTAGCTACATATTCAAATTGTTTGATACCATAAATAAAACATTTAATTCTATATAGGACTCATAGTAGATTTGATAAAGACTGTCAAAATTAACAACTATCAAACATCTTTTTTTATTATAAATATATGTATAAATAAATCATATTTCTAAAAGTGATAAATTTTAATGAATTATTTGTAAATTTATATTGCAACTTTAATACTTAATTACATCAAATAAGATTTTTTTAATTGCCTATTAATAATAACATTAACACACTTGTCATTTCTAAAACTCAAGGGTCTTAAAACAAAGTTGACTTATTTCGGTTTCTTGACAAAGTTTTTACCCGTTATCATGTGCAAATCAAATCAAAATGATTCATTGAACTTTCTTCAAACAAATTCAATCTACTTTCTAACCATTTTCCTTTCTACCTTGACATACGTTAAAATGCGAAGTTCTCGACCCAGTAAAATCCTAATTAGTTCTCGATTAAAAACCCTTCTTTTCGTCCCATCTATTGTATTTCTGATTCTTTATCTGTCGTCTTCCTCGTTTTCTGGTCATTCAAACACTAGAATCTCATTACACGATGATCAAGAATCGACCTACGTACCCACTTCCCTTGATCATATCGTTTTTGGGATTGCATCCACCGTTAATGCATGGCCAAAAAGGAAAGAATATGTTAACATGTGGTGGAACCCTGATACAATGCGTGGTTGTGTATTCATGGATGCTCCATTGGATAATGACACCTTACTTGATTATGATTTTGTCTTCCCTCCAATTTGCATCTCCAATGATACCTCAGAGTTTCATTATACATGGAATGGTGGTCTTCGGTCTGCTATCCGTGTTGCTCGTGTTGTATCGGAAATTGTCGCCTTAAATCATTCAAATGTTAGGTAAATTTTATTATCTCGTTATCATCTATCGTGAATTTTTTTTTTCTCTCTCTCTCTCTCTCTCTTTTGTTTTTGTTTTTTTTCTTATATTCCGTTAATTATCATCCCCATAACCACCTGAAAACAACAATGACGGATTCACGACGAATCGGTTGCTAAAAGCTAGAACAATCTTTTGGTAATCCATGGTTAAACTATTCGGATGTAAGATGAAATTTATCATTTTCCTAACTAAAAGATCATGCATGTTTTTCTTATATCTTGTTGGTCATTGTGCCTATCAGTATTACAAAATCAGGAAAAATGACGGATTTAGATATGTCTGTCGCGAAAAATACATTAAAAGTGGATTTGGTCTGTAACTTTCAAAAAAATGTTTTAGCAAGGCCTTTTTTTGGTATGCCTATGTTAAAAAATCCGTTTCTAATAATTAGAGAGTCTTTTCGTTACGGACGGAATCGTTTGCTAATTAATGCGTTGCTGAAGTGTTACATATTTTTGAGTAGTGTATGCTTTTCTTTTTTGACCTTTTATGATAGAGACATATATAGATATGGATCCAATAAGTTGCTAAAATAAGACATCAACTAGGTAATTGGTCATTGACTTTTAATGAAGTTGTCGCTAATAACTAACTAGTATTATCCTTTTAGCGAACAATGAAATCGTTGCTATTCGTCGAGTAGTGACAGATTTTGGTTTATATATACTCAATATATATTCTAGTAGCACATAATCTACATATTTGACTTTTTATGTTATAATTTAGGTGGTTTGTGTTTGGGGACGATGATACTTTGTTCTTTCCAGAGAACTTGGTGAAGACATTGTCGAAATACGATCATAACCTATGGTATTATATCGGATCAAATTCAGAGAGTTATGTGCAAAACCGACATTTTTCATTTTCTATGGCGTATGGTGGGGCCGGATTCGCGATAAGTTATCCATTGGCAAAGGTTTTAGCGAAGGTTCTTGACTCGTGTTTGGAAAGATACGCACATTTATATGGTAGTGATGGTCGGATTTCATCTTGTTTAGCTGAGCTGGGTGTTGCAGTGACCATTGAACCCGGTTTTCATCAGGTAAAGTTTTTTAATCTTCACATAAAACTCTCGTATTATGATCATTCAACACCATATTATGATCTTTTTTTGTCATGCTATAAATATAAATTAGATGGATGTCACTGGAAACGCGTTTGGCTTATTAATGACACATCCAATGAAACCGTTGGTATCTCTCCACCACCCCGAACGTATAGATCCTATTTTCCCACATATGGCACAAACAAACGCCTTACATCACTTATACGAAGCTGCAAAAGTAGATCCTCAACGAATCCTGCAACAAACAGTATGCTATGATCGTTGGTATTCATGGACAATTTCGATTTCATGGGGATATGCGATTGAGGTGTTTGGGGTTCATGTTCTTCTACCAGATGTCCTTCGTGTTCCTGTGACATTTCAACCATGGCAAGGGACTCATACTTTTAAAACATTTTTTAACTTTGACATGAGACAACATCATCTCGACCCTTGTAGAAGAGCGGTTGTGTTTCATTTTGATCGAGTGTACTCACAGAGAGAGGGGATTACGAGTGTCTATAGAATCATGGAAACACACAATTGCACATTTGGTATGACTTCTCCTAGGAGAATCCAAGAGATCAAGGTGTATTCACAAAAATTAAATCTCGACTTGAAACAAGTAAGATTTTTCTTGACTGATTGCGTTATATTTCGTGCCAAATACAAGAAAATATCAATGAATGTTCTCAAAATTAAAGGACTAAATGCAAGAAAAATAACATACTTTCTATTATTTGTTCACTAATACATCTTATTTTCATTTCTTCCGATGGTCGTTTTTTCAAAAGAACAATGTTATAATACTATACGAAGAAATAAAAATAAAATGCTATAATAAATAATTAATAAAATATTCAGTCTAATTTTTTTTAAATGCATGTTTCAATTTAAAGGGTCAAAAGTTGTCTACAAATCACGATTATAATGTTTTATGTTTTTTTGGGAAATAGTTGCAGGCGCCTAGACGACAATGTTGTGATATATTGCCTTCATCGTCAGAAAAATTAATGGAAATCAACATTAGGGCATGTCATGAAGAGGAACTAGTATATAAGCGACCATAACATCAACCCTCGTTCATTGAAGACAACAAAATTCAGTGGTAAGTCATGTACATATACATCGAAGAATAGTGAACATGCACACTTGTGTTTAACAAACAACAACGAGCCTTTGACCCTCAGAATACGTTCGGCATTCAAAATTAGGTGATCATGTTATATACAAGTCATGGACTCGTTTAGATAAGTCTCTAAAAGGATTTGTTCATTTAACGAATAGATTTGTTTGAATACAACTTAAGTTGTGAGGTCATTTAATTAGAATCTCTAGTTACAACTACATGAATCAATGAGTTTTATGATACTTAAAGAAATTTGTTTATAACAACAATTTTTTTTTATGCATAATAATTTATGTTTTATAAATTGCTTTCATATAATATTTTAAAACGCAAATTATAGTATATGGAGAAAATCTGTTGTGTAGGAATCAATTCTTATAAGTAAAACGAAATGAGCTTGATACAATACAACAAAAACCTTTTTTTTTTGGTTTAATTAAAAGTAGAAAAAAATAACCATATTTATTTTGGTTTTAAGAAACAAAAACCATATAATTCTTATTTTTCTATTTGAATTTTTTGGTTTTTATGTTCCATAAGATCAATTTTGTTTTTTATTTTATTACAAGGAAAAGGTAGAGTTATATACAAACAAGAAAATCATAGATATAAAAAGACACAATATTTATTGTAGTTCGGTCAGTACGACCTACATCCACGTGTAGGATGTAGTATTCTTATATTCACGAGATTAAAAACGGTAGTACAATACAATTGAAAACTCTAGCTATCAGTCGTTGCATATAGACAAAGTACACACATTACCCTAACTAGAACATGGTCAGTACCCCGCACCCCATGGGTTAAGTGTTTGTCGTGTACGACTTATGATCGGTACATTTAACATGTATGGTGCCATTTTCTTTTACTAAAAAAATGAACTCAAGTGAGTATGATACATAAACATGGATAGTAAAAACTTTATAATATTCTTGAAATTGACTAATAACCCTAATTTGATATATCCTAACAAAATCCTTACAAATAAATTTTTTGCTCTCTAAAATTCACCAATACACAAACGATTGCAAAATTTTTCTCACAAGATCGATATTGATAAATACACAATAACATCCATTTATAGTGATTAGAAAAAAAAATCTTTAATTATGTGTAACACCCATAAAATCATGCCAAATTTGAACTTTTAAAAACATCTCAAAACCATTAAATCATTATAACCTTGTTTTCAAAATGTATAATATCAGACTTTTCCCAGAAACATAAGCAAAACATGAGGAGCTGTATGATTACGCCTTTTCCTTACAACGATCTCCTGATGTACCAGAAACAGTAAACTGAAAAATGTTAGCCCGAAAGCTTAGTGAGTTCCCCCAATATACCGATACATTGCACATAAAACATATATAAATAACATCATGTACTAGTCCACAACTTTACAAACTGGATTAACCTTGGGCCCACAGTGTGAGTCTGGATTGCCTTCCGGGCCCACAACTCACATCTAGATTGTCATCGAGCCCACAGTATGAGTCTCCCTCAGCTCGTATCTTGAATGCTCCCGGGTTCGTTGGTTACTGCACGGAGCAATATCACCTCAATCCATCCCACATAATATGTCAACATATAACACAACTAATGCACATACAGATAATCACATAATACTACAGGTAGTCCTACAGATCTACCTAACTGGCATAGTAACTAACATGCAACACTAACTTATACTCATCATACTACAAACTACTAGGATATCATATCCAATGGACCGGCCTTGGTGCCTTAGACCCCTTTAGTATAGTGAGGATAACCTACCTCGCAACTGTCGACTCGAAAGATAAGCTCAAACTCTCGGATTACCGTCACAGACTCCACCACCTAAATTCACCAAAGAACCATACTTGTAAATTTCCAATTTCCCAAAATGCCCCAGTAGTCAATTAGTTAACCCTTGGTCAAACTTAAAGTTAATAGTCAAGGTCAACAATCCATGTTGACCCGACTCGTCGAGTGCAGCCACTGACTCGTCGAGTCCTTCCAGAACTCGAGGAGTCGTGAAATCCCCCACTAACTCGTCGAGTTTTCCTTACAGATCGCCGAGTCACCCTACTGACTCGTCGAGTCCATGCAGAAGTCCATGCACAACAATCTTCATCGGACTCGCCGAGTTGACCATGCAAATCGATGAGCCCCTTCAATCCATTGTCCATTCAGATGCTTATTAAGCCATTTTAAGGTTACATATTGCAAATCCAGCTTCCTAAGGCATGTTTATCACGTAAAGTTGCAAACTTTACGTGCATGCAAGGCTCTAAAGTCTTATAATGTCAAAAGTAAGCTTGAAATGGAGTTTTACACTTAAAGAGAGGTTTATACTTGCTAAAGCTGAAAGCTTTATGGACTAAGATACCAAATAGTGTTCAGATCTGAAGTTACAACTTTAGATCTTAACTCATACCCAAGAATAGCCTCATAATATACTATAAAAGCCCTAATTTTTAACCAAATGGGATCTAGAAGGAAATGAGGTCAAGGTAACAACTTGACACCTTCCAAAAGATGCTAACTAAGGTAGATATTAGATCCCCACACGTTCCTTGCTCCTAGCTACTTACTCTCCAAGCTCTTTTCACTAAGATCCACCTTCTAAAGCTTAAAACACACAAGAATGAAGCATACACACATATTAGGGTTTTTTGGACTCTCAAGAGGCTGTAAGGGGGCTAAAAGAGGCTTATGATCCTTTAAATAGGGTGCAAAACCCCGGAAAGTAGGGTTTCATCCTCCAACTCCTACTTGTCGAGTCCTATCTTGGACTCGGCGAGTAGGTCACTTAAACATGTGCCCCAATCCGCTTCTACTCGATGAGTCAGTGCATCCAACTCGTCGAGTAGACCTTGAAATTATGAAAATTAAAGCCATTAAATTATCATATGAGAGTCGGGGCGTTACATTATGAGAGACAATATTATACATTAGCTTTTGCACCAATCGAAAATATGTCCAAATCATGATATATTGTTTTTTTAACTGACTCAAATTTATTACTACTAGCTAAAAGCTCTAAATTTTATTACTACTAGCAAGAAGTTAGAAAAAAAAGAACAATTGCATAGTGGTAGCTAATATTGAGTTATGTAACCAAGCACCCTAAGAAATTCAAGCATTGTGTTGGACTTGGTGAATGTTTGAATAATATAAGTCCTTCTGGAAAACCAGAAGGAAGGAGATGACTCATAAGAATCCTTGATGATGGAATACATTTGAAGAAAATGTGAAGATTTTTAGAGTGTGACTTGGATTTTGGTGACCAAGATAAGTTACTCAACCCGAACAAAGTGAAGAAACTTGAATGAATATTTTAAATTGCTAAGTGTTTAGAGTAGGGTGATGGCCTTTAGGACCCATTTAGTTATTCCATATGTACTTGTATATGGGCTTGGCCCAAAACTTATAACGGTTTATGATTATAAGTGTTTGTCTCTAAGAATTTCAATGTAATAACTATGAAAACAATTGAGAGTAATAGAAGATTTCATCTCTTTCAAAAAACAAAAGAATTTTTTCTTAATTAAACATCAACAACGGATTCATATGAAGCAACAAGAGTTGTTTTCACGAGGATCCAAATTTTGGATCCTATATATGCCTTGTAAATCATAGTTCTTCTCATTAGGGCATCTAATCCAAAACTCTAAAAAAGTTTAATAACATTCCACTATCTATATAACTCTTTAAACATCCCCAATCCATTAAACCTTATAAAATATTGTTAGGGAGTAATGTGGAAAACAAGAAAAACCAAAAACATACAAGACATAGTATTTACATGGTTCATCTAAGGTGACCTACGTCCATAGGCAAGAGGGGAGTATTTTTTTATTTATGAGCTCTCAAACAGAGGTGAGAAGTACAATTGAACAGAGATTCGTCTATCACTCTAGAATTCAAGACACTTTGAAATGACTAGCAGACATCCCTATTTATATAGAAGGGATCAGACCTAAAACACTAATGGCCCAAGCCTATTAGCCCATAGACCCATGAATGGTGTCAACCAACCACAATCCAACATACAATAGCTTCTAAAACATTCATCCTTGATATGTATTGCATGAACATTAGCAACACACATGATGGATCACCATGAGCCATATTGGAGTATTATGATGCACAAGTGGCACATCATGAACACTAGTGGTGCATCTACCATCATTTTGGCGCATCATAGTGTATTCCTTAAGTGAAACATTAGAGATACCATGGCTCATCAAGGAACCAAATGGCGCACCTTGAACCAAGATGGTACATCAAGCAAGATGATGACACATCTTGTGCAAGGAATGAGGCAACATCTCCAAGGATAACACATCCTCCTCTCACATGGCGCATTACGCTTCCAATATGGTGCATTGAGAGTGCCATATATATATATATATATATATATATATATATATATATATATATATATATATATATATATATATATAGTTAAGCTATAATTTGGTTAAATGCAAAGATATTAGGTACTTATTGAGTTAAATTATATTTTATAGCTAAAAAGAACATTCTTGAAGAAAAGGGCCAAAACCGAACAAAAACTAGAATTTGGAGGACTGAAGTTGTAAATAGTGAGGATTGGTTCCAAACAGATGAGAATATTGATTCCAAACATCAGTTTATTATGATTGGAGATAAGATGTGATCCTATATGAGCGTCTTTGTTCAACAATCAGACGGAGGGGCAAACGATGTCCGATTGAGCTGAAAATTTACAGGAGTCTTCATAACTAATCAATATTCGACCTCGCCAAAAAGAAATGGATTCAGACTAGTTTTGATATAGTTTTTGTCCTTGTGAAAATCAGGACACAAAACTGCCAACATCAAAAAGCCCAATACATGAAGTCCAATATGCAACCCAAAATACAGGCATCATCATATTTTATTTGGGCCGGAAAGAAAAGTTACGACATGATCACAATGTGAGTCCACTTTGGTGATTTATTTAGTAGCCCATTACAATTTAATTCGCCCATTTTTCTTATGTGGGGTAGGGAAAAAACGCAGCAAGTAGAAAGAAAGAAATTGCATCACATTTTCAATTCGCCGGCAGTAGGGAGGAGGATATGGTGCAAGTGGAGAGTTCACTCTCTCTTCTGTGTTAACTCCTCCTTTATTTTTCTTATTTTTGGAACATTGCATTTATGATTTCACAATCATAATTTGCTAATGAGTCATTTATCTTTGTAATTAGATTATGTTAATTTTTGTATTAATACTTGGATTATGGATGAAGTTTTTGGAGCAATAAGAAGTGACGATTTCAAGAAGCTTTATCATCCTCGTTTTGTAATAGGTATTGGTATAATTTCTATCATTTTTATTGTTATTATTATTTTGTGTAGTTAGTTTTTATTTTAAATATTGGGTGAATCTATAGAACAGTTAATTGATTAGGAATAGTTTTGTGTGGTTTTGATGGTATGCTATGAAAATATTTTCTAGTAAAACATCTATTTATGTTCATATGTCTTTAATCATGAGTTTAGATATGTGAATATTTAATTAGTTGGTTAATTTCTTGATTACGTAATAGATCTTCAAATTAACAAGCAACAGATGGTTTTTGTGATTTTTTTTTTTTCACACAATCATGAAAGTATTTTCTCCAACATGGTAGTGAAAGAATTTTGACTCCTCTTGGATTTGGTGACTTTTAAATCTTAATGCTAATTAATTTTCATTAATTACATTCTTTATGGAAATTGTGACTTTAACTAAGAAAATGTGTTATGAGCTTCTCTAACCATTATATTAACTAAGAAAAGTCTAGGTGATCTCAAGCTTCTTAGATTGCTATAGCCAAATTACTATCCATTAAACCCATTACACCACAAAATTATGATGATTAGTCAACCAATTGAACTTGTGATTTATCCCGGTATTGGAATGTTTTATTTTATAGATTTTGTTTTGTATTTTTTTTCCATTTTTGTTATTTTCGTGAAATAGTTTTTATCGCATTTAATGTTTTGAAAACCCCCATATCATTTTATATTTTTTTTCGTAGAAACTGAATGTATAGATTTGATTCGAACCAATCCCTGTGGATTCGATCCCTATTACTGCTACTACAATTCATTTTTGTATGTCGTCGTATATAATGTTTTTTTTTATTTGGTAGTCTCGACGCCCACCATTAATCTTTAGATTAATGTGAAAATAAATGAAATAATGGTAAAAATTGGCAAAATACATGGACTATAAGGACCTAATGTGAAATAGAGAGGAAATAAGATGTACACACTCCCCTCATTCCTCTCTAGTACATGTTTTGCATATATGAGACCCTTCTAATGGCGATTCTTCATCTTCTTTCCATATAGGGTTGGGATTAAGCAAGTTTTGAAGCATCCACGAAAAAAGGGAAGCAATTAAAGGCTAAGAAGGTATAAATACTTCCCCTAGCTCTATTTTCGAGTTCATAATTTGGGGATATTTCAATTGATGATGAAATTGGATTGTATTCTATGACCTAGATGATATTTGATGACAATGAATCTAATTGGAATGCTCAAATTCATCCATGATGGTAGAATCAAATATAAACATTGGTTTTGATGGTTTTAGGGGAAATTGTGATGAAAACAATCGAATCCTTGGTATGTGAGCTTTTATGAGTATATGATGCTCATAAACATGATTTGATTCTAATAATATGATTTGAATGCAAAAACATGAAGACTTAAATGAGCTTAAAATGAATTTATGGAGTATTAACCATAAAGGCATTTTGGGAAATCTATGAATAACTAATCATAATTGACATCTAAGAGGTGAATGAAATTCATAGATATGATTTGACATGCTAGAAATGATATTTGAACATAAACATGAAAGCATACTAGTAAAGTTTTAGCTCTAGTGATTGTTTTGGCCTAAAGGGCAATTTGGGAAACATGGAATGAAATTGAGGATTCCATAGTTAGTTTATATACTTATAATGAGATTAATGGTGGTTTCATATGCTTGAAACTTTCATATGTGTAACATCCCAAAAAAACGACCCAAAAATTTTTGTTGAATAATTACTAAAACATCATAATAAAATCATAAGGTAAACTCGTACGTCAAAATCTCACAAACAAAAGTAAAGTGTTATGAGTAAACTGAATCAAGAATATATCAGTCACATCTATGAGAATCAAAACAACTCCCAGGACAACTGAAGCTGTGGTGTGTGTGTGCGATGCCATCAACCCGAGCTCTTCCCTTTGCTTGCGGAAGTACCTGAAACCAAAACTGAAACTGTAAGCACGAAGCTTAGTGAGCTCCCCCAAACTACCACATACCATATAATACATATAATCACATACCGGGCCTTGCCCACTGCATCGGACCAAAGTCCGGAACTAACCAGGGCCTTGCCCTCTGCATCGGATCGGGATCCGGAACTACTGAGGCCTTGCCTCCTGCATCGGACCAAAGTCCGGAACTACTGCATCAGACCGAAGTCCGGAACTGACTGCATCGGACAGAATTCCAGAACATACTGAACATAGCATCACAATAGCATATCAACTAACATGAGTACATAGATAGCATACTACATCGGGATGTAACCCGGAACACATAACACAAAATACTGTCTGAACCACGAAGGCATCAAACATACTAGAATCTGCATCGAACCGAAATCCGGATACTACTGCTAGCTAAACGGGCCGACATTGTGGCCTTAGACCCGTTCCTACTGAAAGGAAACTCACCTCGTGATCTGGCTGCTGAGTGTGTGGCTCCGGTAACTATCTGTTGCTGCTCCGGTATCTCCCCGGCTACAAATCAACAATTACACTCAATCAAATTATTAATAACTGTGTTGGGGTAAATGACTCCTTTACCCCTGGCTAAAGTCAACTCTCCTGGTCAAAGTCAACTTTACAGTTGACCTGACTCGCCGAGTTGGGTCACCAACTTGACGAGTCCCTACTCTCATTTCTCAACCCTACTCGCTGCTACTTGTCGAGTATGGCATCAACTCGACGAGTTCCCTTTCGAATCTAAAACTTTAGGCAATCTGCATCAGACTCGCCGAGCCGTATGAACAACTCGACGAGTTGTTCTTCGAGCTAAGAAGATTGCCTTGGACTCGCCGAGTTGTATGAACAACTCGCCGAGTCCCTCCATTACTGAGTCTAACCACAACTCGCTGAGTCCACTCCATCACTCACTGGTCCCACTCGGCATCACTCAAAAAGGGAAAAATCGGGGACTCGCGGCTCGACTCGCCGAGTCGCTTGCATGCAGCAACTCAAAACTTGATTCTGCTTGAATCCAGTGCATAAAACTTATAGATCTGGACTCCCTTAACTCGATTAGCACGTAAAGATTCTATCTTTACGTGCCCATATGCATTCATGAAGATAAAATGGCTCAAAAAAGCATAATAAAGGCTAGATCTAGGGTTTCCATGCAAAGTATCTTCATAAAGGCAATAGATCTGGGCTCTAAAACTTCTAAATGAATAGATCTAAGGATATCTCGACTTATTAGGGCATCCATACAATCATAAGGCTTGGGAAAAGCATCAACTAGATCTAGAAGAGTCCTAATGGAGGTTTAAAGCATAAAACAAGAAGGAATCCGAAGAATACCTCAAAGAACTCTGATTTGCCCTTGGATCTTTGCACTACTCCTCTTCTCCTTGCTCCTTTCTTCTTCTCCTTCTTCAAGCCTTCACAAATCAACATAAGAACACTTAGTTCACTCAAGGATGGATTAGGGTTTTCTCACAGCGTTCTGAGGGTGAAGGAGGCGAGAATGGGGGCTATA
Organism: Lactuca saligna; assembly: GCF_052625555.1. Classification (NCBI taxonomy): domain Eukaryota; kingdom Viridiplantae; phylum Streptophyta; class Magnoliopsida; order Asterales; family Asteraceae; genus Lactuca; species Lactuca saligna. Next base: position 88,054,956 of record NC_136420.1, read on the forward strand.
AGGTGGATTAAATATTGAGAAAACCCGGAGATTTAGGGTTTCAACCTGGCAGGCCGACTCGCCGAGTCTCGAATATGGACTCGCCGAGTCGCCGATCTATACGCTGATCAACCGAGTCCCGAATATGGACTCGCCGAGTTGCCGATCTATACGCTGATCAACAACGCGACCCTACTCGACGAGTCGGGACATAGACTCGCCGAGTTCCTCTACGAACTTCAAAAATAAATACTAAAAACCACATACCAGAGACGGGTCATTACAATATGAGTGTTCAACAAATTGGAAACAAACTATGCGAGTTTCAAAATGTTCATTTGTAAGATAGAGTAGTTAACCTTTCTTTTACAACTTGAAGATCATAATGTTCTTAAAGGTTCCAATGAACACTTAATGAATTAAGTAGGGTGTTTTGGATGATAAAACACCTGCTAATCATGCCTAAGAACCTAAACAACTGGTACAAAGTGATTTAGAAAAGGGTTTTCAAGAACAATGCAAAGTAGAGTGTTATTTTGGAAAAAAAAAAACAAATTGTATGAGTGTGCAGACATGAAAGCATGGCTAGTGGGTTTTTATGCCTTAATATCCACGGCCGTGGAAGTCTCTATTAGAGAATTTATTTATTTTCTTCATAAATTTTGCATACGGGCTCAAATTTACGCACAGTTTTCCCCTACATTCATATTTTTACATGAAAAATAGTTTGAAACAATAAAATTTAGTAATGGAATCTATGAGGGGTATTTTGGTCATTTTAATGACTTATGTTCATATATTGTATAAGTAGTGTTTAAAGAGTGTTTCTCTAAGGAAAGGAACTAGAAGAGGACTAGTTAACCTTCTTGTGATTAAGGTGAATATGTTTTAGAATTTTCCCACTTTGGGATACATGACTAAATGAATTTTATAATGATGACATACCAATGCTTTGATATATGAAACGTTTTGAAATGAAAATGTTAAATACTTTTGAAGTGAATGTTGTGAAAGAATGTCTTGAAATCAAGAATGTTTTGAAAGAAAATAATATTTTAAAAGAAAGGATGTTTTGATAACGTGTATGAAATGTTTTGAATATATAAATGCTTTATGTTTTAAATGATTATTTTGATACTAATGTATGAAATGTATAAAGCATGTAAAGAAATAATAATAACATATGAAATGTGTAAAGCATCGAAAGAAATGATAATAATGTATAGAATGTGTAAAGTATGGAAAGTAATGAAAAAAATATATTGCTCGAGCCATGATATCCCGTAACGGGATATAAAGGAATCTATCGGGGTGACGCTACCCCTTTGTAACATACATTGCCTAAGAAAATGATGTCTTGGTGGATTGGTTTTGTTCTTTCAACCTTGGTATAGAATTGGGGATATTCCTAGGCCCTAAGTATAAAAATGGCACCAGTTCGATACCGGAATTAACCCTTAATGAAAGAAGGGAATGAAATGAGAAAAGAAATGTCTCTTGAATTATGTTATGTATAATGAAATATTTTGATATGGAATGAAATGTGGAAAATGTCTATTTGAAATATGTTTGCATAATGAAATGGTTTTGATAAAAACGTGATAAATGTTTTGGGTCACAAACCCGAGTATCTCACAAGACATTATTGTCTTACGTATCTCTTTTTAATGTCATGTGTCCCAGGTTGTACTTAAGGAGTAAAGATGATAGATGGAATTTAGAAGTTAAAAAATAGAGAATGTAGTGGAGCTTGTCAAGTTCTTTATTAATGATATTAATGTAATTCATATTTGCGTAATGGTAGCACCCAAAGTTTTAATTGTAAATGTTTGTGGGACCAATTTTTATTAAATATGAGTTAATACCCGAATGTTTTTATAACCATAACATTGAAAAAGTTTTGGAGAAAAGAAATTGGGGTGTTACAGAATCTGTAATTTTTATAAAACTCGGGAACATGGCCGGTGATAGGGTTAGCAAGAAGGGCTTGTGCATAGGGCCCAAAATTTTCAGGGGGCCAATTATTCTGTTTTTATCATACTCAATTAAGCAATTTCAGCTCAAAACAAAGATAATCCATTCCAACCTGTTAAGGACTCCACGGTCTACACGCGAGAAGAAGAAAACATTGATCAAACGCAACAGAAAAGATCGATCATCGATGCTTCAGCCTTCAACGACATAATCGACTAGCGAGGGTACTCTTGAACCTATTATTCTGCTATTTTCCTAAGTGCTAGTCAGGTAAGTAATATTAATTAATAAATGTCATTGAAATCTTCAACTCCGAACAATTTGTAATTGAATATCTATGTCATTAATTGATTAATTAATAACGCCACTAATTAATTAGTTTGTAATCTATTACGAATGTCTATGTCATTAATTGATTAAATGATCAATATCATTAATTGATCGGTTTGTAATCTGTTGAAACTTAGACAATATGATAATTTTTTTTTAATAAAATGAGTGAGTTGTAATTGAATGTCTAATTGTCTATTATCATTTATCAGCATGTAGTTTGTAACTGAATGTTGATTACCAATTTGCTATCAAGAATGTTAAGAGATCCTTACAGATAGTCGGTTAGCTGTTAAAAAAATAGTTTATGTAATTAAATTCGTTACAGGTTAAAACCTAAGAGTCTTTTTTTCTTACTTGTCATATGCATTTGAATCCTAAGGACCGACCCTACTCGGAAACTAAGTGTAAAATAGTTATTTCATATCAAATTTATAACAAAATGAAGTCATAAGACTAACTAAGCAAGTAATTGAAACCATATAGACCATCTTTGCCAATAAAAATAGTTAGGGACTAAATATGATAATTTTATATATTTCATCCAAAAAAAACAGAACATTAACTACTCTACAAGTTGTAGGCGCGAACATCTGCTGATTCAATTATCAAGCCTCTTTGCTATATGCCACGTCCCTTCCACCCCCAAAAAGTTTCCCCAACAGCAAAAAATTCTAACAAACACCAAAAACGAGTGTTTCTGCGTTTCGTTTCGAATCTTATCATGGCAATGATTTTATCAAAATTTTACGTACATTCTGATTTTTAATTTCTGTGGACTCTTTGCTTAAGCATTGAACTGTTTGCAATCAGTTCCTTTTGGAATTTGTAAAACAAATTTATTTTTCCGTGCTTGTTAGGGCTTTATAGATCGATTTTATTTGCAATTTCGTACGTCCGAGTGTTTTCCCAGGTGTTGTATCTGTACTGCCTTCCGATTCTAAATTGACGAAGAGATCTCCTGTAGATTTGTGAATCTCTGAAATCTGAATCATGATATGGTGAAGGCAAAAGGACTCGCGGGTTATTTTCTAAGATTGCATTATGAAACCAACATCACGAAAAAACCACCAAATTATGTTGAGAAATGGAGGATTTCGATCGGAGACTGCAGCTGAAACAATGTCGTTTCCGTTGAAATTTTGGTGAATTAGAGCTTCGATTACAGGGATTTAGGGTAAAGATGGGGTGATTTTATGCAACCAATCTCGATGAAATGAGAAGGGTAGAATTATGGAACCGAAAAGTAGATTAAGAATCCAATGGACGCAAGAAATTTAGGTATTACTGTAGCTCTTTTCGTTGTGTTGGTGGCAGGTGTTTGTGAAGGTCGCAGATTTCCAGACAAATCTTCCTCTGGCCATGGAGTCCATTGGAGGGCTCATGATATAGACGAAAATAAGGTATGATTCTTCTTTGCTCTTCTTAAATTTTATACATTTGTTCATTATTGCGTTTTAACTTCCTTAATAAATGTTTAATGCTTTAGTTACTTGAAGGACAAGGTTTCCTTCCATTATCGATTGATGCCAAGCAAATCTTAGTTTCATTATTCAAACTTCTTCAAAGATTTTTTTTCATTACACTTTATGCATTAGAAATTCTGAATCATAGAATATCAATACGTTACAAACACTACAAATTGTTGAAAAAAACCATATTTCTTTCATTTTGTCTTGCTTGTTCAATGAGACAATTTAAGAGAGGGTAATGCCAGCAGTGAATGGTCCAGGAATTATGAGCAGAGTATGCATTATTTTATGATGCAAAGTTTAATTAAATAAAAAAGAAAATTGTAGTGTAACCCATTTCACTTGTGTCTCTACAGGAAGATCAAGTTTCGTTATTTTGTAGAAAACAGCTCAAAAAAATTACACAAGCTATCGAGTATTTTACCCTTAATTTACCAAACCCAACAAACTATATCACAAACTCTAATGCAACATCAATAAGAAAAATTCTTATACAACATAAAGCCATTCTTAACCACCCTCCAACACTAAATCAATCTTTCCATAGACCAAATGCTCGAATCCTCAAACCAAAGGGCCGTCGCCGGAAAAGACCGCCACGGCGGCGGCGGCGGAGGCGCCGCCGCCCACCATGGCCACCAGATCCATCGCCAGCTCCATCTCCATCTTCACCCAGACCCAGTGCTCCTACTCCTAACATGGCCCCATCTCCAGCTGGGGATGGAGATGGGGCCCTGACTCCCGATGGGGATGGGGCCCCACTGCCTCCTGAAAGGGCCCCACCAACTCCAGGTAGGGCCCCATCGAGTCCTGGTGGGGCCTCATCTCCAACACCAACCCGTAAACCATTTCCAAAACCTAAACCATTACCTGAACGTGAACCTTTTCGAGAGCCTTCATCCAATTTTTCACCGGAAAAAGCCAGAAGGCCGCCGGATTTGTTGCCGGAAGATGATAGCAAGGAGCGGAAGTTGCTGATAATTGCTGCAACTTCAACCACAGTGGCGGCATTTGCTATTTTCTCATTGTTTTTGGTTTGCTTTCTTAGACTGAAAAAGCGGAGAAGGGGAGGTAATAATGATGGAAGAGGGGAGGGGAGGAGGAATCTTGCTAGTGGTAATTACTCAATTGTTTATAGCATCTTACTTTCATTTTATTTTCTTATTATAGTTGTGAAATTTGGTTTACATTTATTTGGATGACATTGCATTTAACCTTTTGTTTTACAGGTTTTTCACTGAAATCCAAGAAACTCAAAAGTACAAAGGACATGGCTCATGATGTATCCACCAATGATGCTTCAGTTCCCGAAGATGAAGAATCAGAAGTTGGATCATTCCCACTTCCACCTGTAATAACCACTCCTCTACCACCTGAATCACCTCCAACACCTCCACCACCGCCACCACCACCTTCACCTCTAGCCTCAAAAGCAACACCACCTCCACCACCTCCAAAGCCTCCTAATGTCCCTAATCCACCAAAGAAAAAGCCACCCCCACCTGCTCCAATACCCAAAGATGGAAATGATGATGGTGAAGATTCAGATGCCAATAAAACCAAATTAAAACCGTTTTTCTGGGATAAAGTGAATGCTAACCCTAATCGAGCCATGGTTTGGCACGATATTAAATCCGGATCATTCCAGTAAGTCTCTAACCTTTAAGTATAATTATTCAGATAAGTTAAAGGGTTAAAATGTTAAATTCATATTTATGTCACATTTTCCACAACTTATGCAAAACATGCAATCACGTTTCATCAATATTGAACACAGTAATTTTTGAACGTATAGGTTCAATGAAGAAATGATGGAAAGTCTGTTTGGTGCCTCGAGTGTTCAAAACAAGAATGAGAATGGAAAAAACCCAGCAAACCTACAATCTCAACCCAAATTGGTTCAAATTATTGAGCCCAAGAAAGCACAGAATCTTGCCATTCTATTAAAAGCATTGAATGTTACTACTCAAGAAGTCTCTGATGCTGTTAGGGAAGGTAATTCTAAATTCTATACTGATTTATTAAACCATTATACTTTTTTTTAATCATTTATAAAACCATTCGTTCATTTTGTTACCAAGTTTTGGAAAAGAGCAAAAAAAAAAAAAAACACAACTAAAAATTATTATTATTATCATTATTATAATAATATAAAATAGTTAAGTGGTTAAATTGGTAAAATGATGAAAGTACGTTGTGTTTTTTGTGTAGGTAACGAGCTTCCAGTAGAATTCATCTCAACTTTGTTGAAAATGGCACCTACCCAAGATGAAGAACTAAAACTCAGGACATATAATGGCGATGTTGCTCTTCTTGGCCCTTCAGAAAAGTTCCTTAAAGCATTAGTTGATATCCCTTTTGCATTCAAACGTCTTGAAGCTTTGATGTTTATGGCTTCCCTTCCCGAAGAATATTCTTCCGTTAAAGAATCCTTCGCAACTTTAGAGGTATCGTTACAACTTCCCCTTCCCACTACAAGACAAAACAGGTTGTACTGTGTTTGACATGCATTGGACTGAGACCGATACAATTTTTTTTTTTTTTTTCTATTTGAATGGACTATTTTACACTTTTGGTGGCGTAACATCGACTCATTTTTTCAGGTAGCTTGCACGGTGCTAACAAACAGCCGACTCTTCCTGAAACTTCTAGAAGCGGTTCTTAAAACAGGCAACCGTATGAATGTGGGTACGTATCGTGGTGGGGCCGAGGCGTTCAAACTAGACAACCTTTTAAAACTCTCCGATGTCAAAGGAACAGACGGCAAAACCACACTCCTATCCTTCGTAGTCCAAGAAATGATCCGGTCAGAAGGAACCAAAGCTGCCCGAAGAGCCCGGGCAAACCAAAGTTCATCCAAAGACACTTCACAATCACAACCAAGTAAAGAACCGCCCGAAAATTACCGAAAATTCGGTTTCGAAGTCGTTTCCAAGCTAAGTGAGGAGCTCGAGGACGTGAAAAAAGCCGCACTAATTGACGGGGATACCCTCACATCAACGGTTTTGAAGTTAGGGCACATGTTAAGGAGAACAAAAGACTTTTTATATAATGAGATGAAACATGTGGAAGAAGATACTGAGTTTCAGGTGTTTCTCACGGGGTTTGTGGAACGGGCGGAGGCTGAGATCGGGTGGTTGTTGGAAGAGGAGAAGAGGATAATGGCGGTGGTGAAGAGCACGGGTGATTATTTCCATGGGACATCGAGGAAAGATGAAGGTTTAAGGTTGTTTGTTATTGTGCGTGATTTCTTGCTACTTTTGGATAGTGTTTGTAATGATATTAAGAAAACGGCCGCTATCCAAGCGAAGAAAAAACGGTCGGATTCGGCGACTACTTCGATGGAAGGGTCGTTTGGGCCAAAGGATATACGTGATAAGTTGTTTCCGTATAATAAAGATGGGCAATTGGGGTATTCGAGTTCGGATGAAGAGAGTGATTCTCCTAGTTTTTGATCAAGAGAGAAGTAGAGGGGCTAAATGTGAAGAAGAGAAAGTTGGAGGTTTTGTGTTGTAAATATCACAAGGGTGTGTTGTGTAGTGTAGATATCGTATTTAAGATGATGAGGGCATTTCCTTTTTGGTTTTGCTTCTATTTGAACAAGCAATAAGTGATTTTTGATGTGGGAGATTTAATGTAGGGATTGAATGTGAATAAGAGGAAGTTGAAGGTCTTCAACTCGGTGTATAATGTAAATTTTATCTTCTAATGTTAGATTTAGATTACTTTTAATATGCCTTTTTTGTTTGCTTTTGTTTGTTGTCAAGTGTTAGTTTGGATAAAAGATAAAAGAAAATGACCAAATTCAAGGACACAGGGAGTAAATATGAATAACAGAAACTTGAGGTTCTTATGCTGTAAATAATACAAAGGGTGTACAATGTAATTGATGTATTTTAAAAACGAAGATGGCATTTTGCTTGATGTTTGCTTCTATTTAAAATTTAAACAAACAAAAAGTGTTATTATCAAAAAAAATGTTGGAAGAATTCAACGATGTAGCCTGTAGGGATTGAATGTGAATAAGCGAAAGTTGAGGGTCTTGAACCCGGTGAATGAAGCATGATGTAAATTTCATCTTCCAAAGTATAGATTTGTCGGGTTTTATTTATTTATTTATTTAAGTACTGTTAGTCTAAAATGATGTTTGGATAAGAGAGGGAAATGACGAAATTCAAGAATCCAATGACTCAATGTGAACAAGAGAAAGTTAAGAAGGTCTCACATTGAAAAATAGTACAAGAGTCTTCAATGTAAATATGATGTTTTTTTTTTTTTTTTTTTCATTTATATATAAAAAAAAACTTTTAGTTTAGTGGTATTAGATTGTGTGTTTCTCTTTTTCAGGTCAAGTCTTGTTGTGGATATAGATGGAATTAAGTGTTTTTTTAGATATAAAAATGATGTTTTGAAGTGGTGGGCATTTTCGCTAGCATTTTGCTTCTATTCAAGAAAAGAAAAATAAAATTCTATTTTTATAGTATTGTTTTAAATTATTTTTCATGGTTGAAAATCAATCTTCTAAGTTCAAATTCTATGTAGTTTGGAATATTTTGCTTCAGTGCCTATTGTAATCGGTTGGTTTTTTAAGATTTTCTAGTTACTTGCTAAAATATGTGTATATATGAATATGCATTTGTTAAAATAAATGTACGTTTTTATCAAGCCAATGTGAAAGAATTACCAATATAAAGACTAATGTAGGAATAAGAGAAAGTCAAAGGTCTTGATTGTAAAAATAGAATGGTTTCGGGAGTGTGCACAAGCAGCTCGACATGTCTAGGTGGAGCTTGCTTGCCATGACAAAACATGAAGCATAGAATTGTAGAACTCTACATTTTAAAGTCATAAGTCTATGCCTTAAGATCAATCTTTATACATATTACACTCGATTTACATCAAAATTTACGGGTGTTAAAAATTAATTATCAAATTAAAAAAAAATGTTTTGATAACCTCTTTAATACATTCTTCTATTTAACCCTCATATTCCAAATCCAACATCTTAGATAAACTACAAACAACCTCTTCGATATCATCCCCACAAACCCCACCATTTTTACCCGAAACAAACTCCTCAACACCGCCACCAACCACCTCAATCACACTCTTCCCACCCTCCACCACCCCTTTCACCGCCACAATCCTTCTCATCGCCGCCACACCATCCCACATTCCACTATCCGCATAAATATTCGACATAAGAACATAAACTCCACGATCATCCCCACTAATCTCTTTCAACCGATCCACCACAAATTCACCCAATCCAACATTCTTCCATACCCTACACCCTAAAAGAACCGAACCCCACAAATCTACATTCGGTTCCATCGGCATCGATCCGATAAAATTTAATGCTTTTCCAAATTCGCCCTTTCGAACAAGAAGATCGATTAAGCATCCGTAGTGTTCGACCTTCGGATTTCGTATTCTTTTAAAGATTTCAACTCCTTCCGTCACAAATCCCGCATGACTACATGCTGATAAAACACTCATGTATACCAAATCGTCCAATTCCATTCCGTCTTGCTCCATTTGATAAAAATATCTCAAAGCTTCGGCACCGGAATTGTTGATTCCAAGTCCGGAAATCATAACATTATAAGTAATAACGTTTCTTTCCAACATGCTATTGAAAACCGCATGTGCCTCTTCAATTCCACCACATTTCATATACATGTCGATGAGGGTTGTGTTTACCACGACATCAAGGGGTATTTTCGTCTTTTTGATGTATGTATGAAGCCACCGTCCTGAATCGAGTGCGCCCAATTGGGCACATGCTGATATAGAGCCTATGATGCAAAATTTATCGGGTTTTATGTTGTGGGAAAGCATTAGATTGAAGAGGGTTAATGCTTCTTTGGGATTTTGGTGTTGTGAATAGCCATTGATCATAATGGTCCAAGAAATTAGGGTTTTGTGATCCATTAGGTTAAATAGTTCTCGAGCTGCTACCATGTTGCCGACTTTGGCGTATGAATCAATCATGGTGTTCCATGAAACTGAGTCTCGTTCATGCATTTGGTCGAACAGTATACGTGCGTGAGTTACGAGGCCTAATTTCTGAAAAGAACAGAAAGACACAAGAGGCAGATTAAGAAATTAAGAAATCAAGAAGTACATTCATATGTGTTATGATTTGACAGAGACATTTATATGTAATTTTTGCAAACCTTGCCGTACCCATCAATCATAACGGACCAAGAAACAACATCTCTTTCAGGCATTTCATCGAACAGCTTCTGTGCTTCCACCATATTACGACACTCTACATATCCGCCTAACATTAGATTCCATGACACAAGATCTTTCCCACGGAATCCATTAAACAAAATCCTGGAACAATTCATCTGCTGACACTTGCAATACATTCCAATCAGCCCGTTTCTCACAAACGCATCGGAATCAAAGAACCCGACTTTCATAACTTCACCATGAACCTGTCTGCCTTCCCACAGTCCGCATATCATCTTACACGCCTTCAGGACAAATGGGTATGTATAATTATCACAATTGATCCCATTTCTTTTCATTTTAACATAAAGCTCCAACGCCATTTGTGGGTTTGTGTTGGAATTTGAGAGATGAGTTTTTATCATGGTGTTGTAGGTGTAGGTGGTTTTATTGGTGTGTTGAATTTGTGGGAGCATTCGGCCTGTGGAATTCATGGTTGAATACTGATTGGAGATGGACTGAACGAGGACATGTCAAAGTATAGAAAGTGGGGCGATATGTTGTTTGATCATCATCAAGAATTACCCGAAAACGTAGAAACCAGATTTTTAGATGATTTTGGAAATACAAATTCGGATATTCAAACTTTTAAATAAGCTTACTTCATATAAGGGTTGTGAACGTAAATCAAATATAGGAAGAACCTATAAAAATGAACTAGTTTTTAAACTTATTTGCAATATATCTTTGTACGGTCACTTGTTACAATATGATATTGATTAACAGTTAAAACATTGATGAAATCAACTTTAATTTCTTAATTAGTAATATAATTTTTGTAGATGCAAAAGGAAAAATGAGGAAGCAAATATCTTAAGTGGAAAAAGAAACAAGATCGTTGTACACATGTATAAATGAACAGTATCACAAATGGATCGACATGTATGATACAATGCTCTACCTAATTCGAGATGAATGTACAAGGTTGTGATGCTTTGTTACATAATGTTCAATTTCAAGTTGAATAAACGACATCTGAATGCTTAAATTCAAGTTGGACTGAGAAATTTATTAAACTATAAGTAAGATTTTTAAGTAGAAATTAGAAGTTTAACGCTTGACTACAGAATACAAAATAAAAAGGTATGATCGGATTGGGTAAGATCTTATGATCGGATCCTAAGATCTCGATATAGATCTTGATTTGGGGTCGATTACAGTGTTATCGACATCATTTAATCAATATACTTTATTCAAATTACAAAATTTCCAAAATTGCTAGAATGTAGTCTTTAAGTTGGGAGTGAGCTTATGATTTTAAGTAAAGAAGAGCAATAACCAAATTTGCATTTTAGGGTTAATGGTTAGTATAAGGCATTTTAGGGTTACTGATTAGTATAAGATTAAATTTGATGTTATATTATTTATCACTATGAAATTTGCGAATATTTAATGTCGTGTAGGGACAATTTTAAACCATAATATAAAAAATAAATTTTGGTGTTGGTTGTTCTTACAAATTCAAACATTATATTTGGTTTCATTTTGTAACAACTCATTTTCATAATTTTATAGGTCATTCTCTAGTAGCCATAAGCTTATTATTAAATGTTTACATTTTTCTATCATCTCCTCTCTATAAATTTTCACAACGAGGATTGCGATTCACTACAAGTTTGAACTCAAGATTCACAAATGGAATTTAAGACCGTTAAATATGATACATAATAATTTCCAAATTCAAACTAAATCAAATAGCAAACATTTTAACATACTATGAATGATGTCAAATTAATTACGTTTTATACTCCTTCAAAGACTGAAATTTCCAATAGACTCGAAACTAGCTAGAAAGGTGTAAATCAGACAACACTCGCAGGAATATGAAAAGGGACCCATGGACTGAGCTGAGCCAAAGATGGATGATTTTGGGGTTAAAAGTCAAAAAGCAATTTCTATCTTTTTTGACTTTTCAGTGGATTGAAGCAGTGGCAGTAACGTAATAAGCGATAGAAAAGAGGCTATGAACGAAACACAATATCCCTCCAATCGAAAGGAAACGATGATGCGAAAGTCCACATGAAGCATTTGATTTGCTGTTTGCTTTTGTCCCGATCACCAGCATCCCCAATCCAACGGCCAGGATTACCCTGATCCAATATCCAAACATCAGTTTTCCACACAATCTATTAAAAATATTAGTCACTTTAATTTGATCTGAAAATCATCTTTAATTTGATCTGAAAATCATCACTAAAATTAATAAATTATTGTACTTTAATATCGATAACTTTAATAATGATATTTCATCTTGTATTTATATTTTGCAATAAAATCTGTTTTGGATTTAATATGTTACCATGTTTTTCTAGTATCAAAATACGGAAAATTTTGCAACTAATATTCGATAAAATATAGTTGCATATTTAAGTTGCATAAGTTGACAAACAAGTAAAATATTATTTTTGTAAATCGATAAAAAAACAAAAGGTCATTGCATAAATAAACATAACTGGTGTAAAATACTTTTGTCTAAAATAGGTTGTTGAATATAATATGAAAAAGAGTAAATTTAAGAGTAAATTATTTTGGTGTTTGGTCCCAAACTTTTTTTTCAATTAGATTGTCCATGTTGTTTGATTTTGTTACATTTTCGTCCCTAACATAGATAAGATTGGGGACCAAAATAAAACTTTGATCAAATCGTAGAAACGAAAAATACAATAAAATCAAATCATAGAGACGATCTGAATACAAAGAGACTAAATGTATAATTTTGATTAAATTATAAAGACGATTTTAATAATTTACTCTATCAAAAAATATAAAACATCATTGCATGTATATGCATTTAACCTATTTTTTTTAATATTAATTGGGTATTTTGGAAAATAAAAAAACCACGTAAAATGCTGACAGATTTGAATGATTTTACAGCACTTTTCCAAAGTCGATATGATTTAAATAACAACGTTTAAAGTTTCTTTTTACCTAAATGATTTTTAAATCTAAATAATGTAAAGATTTATGATGGAATGTGACAAAATAAAAAATAAAAATAAATTACAAACGACTTCATCACACATTCGGAGCTCGGCATTTTTTCGTTCTTGAAAGGATTTTTTATTTTTATTTTTATTTTTTTTAACTAGAATGTACAATACCGTTACAATTACTATTTTTATCTTCTTTTTATGCATTACAAAAATTCACACTTTATTTGAGGGTTACCCAAGTGCATACTGCATACCACACTCTTTAATGATGCCATTTCCCTATGTTAATTTGGACGCATTTAGCTTACTTTTTGGAGAAAAGAGAAGAAAACAGTACCATGTAAAGAACAGCGATAGCAATGACAATTGCCTCCCAAGAGAAGCTTTTTGGACTTCATCATGGCTACAAACGGCGCACCCACTTAGCAAGTTGGCTAACACATGGGCTGCAATCAAGAGCACAATGGCAGCCAACCCTAGCCTATAAGCTTCATGGCTTGGTTCTTTGCACTCAAACAACCACAACCTCAAATGCTTCTCCTATCCATCAATACAAACACACACAAAAAAAAGAACATTCTATCCACTTTCTTTATCATATATACAAACCCATTTACACATTTATCAATTGAGAAAACAGTAATCGAACCTGGTTTTGGGCTGCTTCCGCTCGGATCCCAAGAATGCCCGCAGTTATATCCAATGCAATAATAACAAGACATACAAGCGCACCGATCACTTTGTTAGCCATTGCGACAATGGTTTGAACAAGAAAGTTTAGCTGGTTTTGAGATGAAAGGGAGAGAGTGTTTAATATATGGGGTTCATGTGAAAGGGAAAAGGCTTGTTTTTTGGAATAGTTTTTGTTAGGGTTTTTACATGCTTTGCAGTGGTGCTTTTAAGTGACACTTTTTATTTACTTTGGATACTTTGGAAGGGTAACTAAGAAAAGTAGGGTATAAAACAGCTAACGGGGAAGTGGGGCGTATAAAAGAATCTAATACTTTCTTTCATTAGAAGAACAAGAACCATAATAAGGCATGTATATAAATGGTATATATAAGGCTTAAATGTATATTTAGGTAATACTACCTAAAAAAATTAGTTTTTATAGAAAGTAGATTTTTATACAAAAATTAGTAATCAAACTCATTTAGTATACAAATTTATTTAAAATATATATATATATATATATATATATATATATATATATATATATATATATATATATATATATATATATATATATATATATATATATATATATAAAGTTGTAGACATTTATAAGTATGAATTTATAAGGAAAATAAGAAAATATTAAATTATTGAAATTGAAGTGCTGATTTCTCTTTTAAATTTAAATAGAAAAAATAATTACGTTTTAACTAAGGAATTTTAAAATTAAAAGCAAAGTTACATTAATAAAATTAATATCCATTTATTATTATATTTATTATAATTATTATATTTTAATACAATGTGAAATTTAATAAAATGAAAAAAAAAAAAACACTATAAAATGACATGTAGAAAAATTTTAATTATAAAATAACATGTGACAAAATAAATGAGAGTAAGACATGTGACCAAGAAATATATATTAAAGTAGATTTTGCGAGTTACATGTTTAGCCTAGGGGTAAGCATCCAGACTAAAACGATTTAGAACAAGAACTGGTTTAATGGAATCAAGTGGACCGAAAACCAAATCGATTAGCCTACATCGATGTTGGTCTTGTATTTTTCGGTTAGTTGCCTGGTTGGAACTAATATAACTTGTTATGCAATAGGTACAACTCGATGAAGCCATGATCTCTTATCACATCTGTAACACCCGACTCACAGGCATAAATTTTAAAGTTTAAATACTCATTTTGAACCTACTCAACGAGTTGGTTGCCCCCAACTCATTGTGTAGAGACAGAATATGTTCGCGTGGTTTATGGAACCTACTCGACGTGTTGGGGGACCCTAACTCGACGAGTAGAGGTTGTGCATGAAAACCCTAATTTTTAGGGTTTGCACATTATTTAAAGACTCATTAGCCATCCTCTGCCTCTCTTATTGTCCCCATCAACCTCAGAAAACCCTAATCATGTATTAATCCTCATTTTGTGTGTGTAAAAGCTTGGAAGGTGGTTTTAGTGAATGAAACTTGAAGACTCAAGAGCTTGGATCAAGGAAAAGCTTGTAGATCCAGTATCTACTCTGTCTTGGCTTCCATTTGAAGGTAACAAGTTGTTACCTTGATCATTCTAGTGTTAGATCTCCTCATTCAAGGGTTAAAGGCCATTTTTAGCATATTTGTGGGTCATTTATGGTATTGAGCATGATCTGAAGTTGTAACTTCAGATTTGGACCCCTCTAAGTCCTCATAGTTATAAAGTTATTGAATTTATCAAGCCTTGGCCCTTCTCTTTGGCTTAAACCTCTTCCTTAGTTTGGGTTTGGAATTTTGAGCTTTACATGCACGTAAAGTTTGCAACTTTACGTGGAAACTATACCCTAGGAAGCTAGATCTACAATTTGGAGCCTTGGTTTTGCTTAAAAACGTCTGAATAAGAAGAGGACTGAACGAACTCGATGAATTGCATGGTTAACTCAACGAGTCGGATGAAGATTGCCTGTTTTTGGTTTCTGCATGGACTCGGCGAGTCAGTAATATGACTAGACGAGTTGGTTAGCGCTTTCCCGACATTTTGGTCACTAGATGGACTCGACGAGTTGTTTGGAAACTCGGCGAGTTGAATGGGGAATTCGCGACTTGTTGAGTTCTAAAGGAACTGGGTGAGTCTATAGACTGCACTCGACGAGTTGGGTCAACATGGACTGTTGACCTTGACCGTTGAATTTGACTTTGACCAAGGGTTGACCAGTTAGACTTCTGAGGGTACTTTGGTAAATTGGGTATTTATGGAATGGGATCAATGGTGGTTGTAGTTTTTGGTGTTTGGAGCCGCATTTCGAGAGTTTGACATTTCAGTTCCGATCAACATTGTGAGGTGAGTTGTCCTCACTATACTAACAGGGTCGAAGGCACCAATGCCAACCCTTTAAGGATTTGTATATGGGTTTATTGCATGTTGATATGCTTAGTGACTTGATAGGTAGGTATCCTAGTATATAGGATGATGTTATGTTACTGACATGTTAGGTAGGTATCCTAGTATTTAGGATGATGCTATGTTAGTGACCTGTTAGGTCGGTATCCTATTATATAAAATGATGTTATGTTAGTGACATGTTAGGTCGGTATCCTGGTAAATAGGATCATTTTATGATTAGTGATCTCTTAGATTGGTCTGATTGTTGTATATGCTAGCTTATGATATTATGTGTTGATTGTGTATGTGGGGTTGGGTTGAGGCGGACCTGCTTTGCGATCTAGGATAGCATACCAAGGGCGGCCCGGATAGACTGCATAACCAGTAAAGGCGTACTTGTAACACCCCAAAATTACCGGTTAAAAATTTCATTTTTAATTTAGGTTAAAACGTAAAACATCATTACAAAACATTCATGATAATAATCCATGTCTGAAAAACCGGTGACATTGTAATAAGAATTCAGAGTACATCCCAGAAAATCTATAGTGCAGAAAACAAAAGCGTATGTGTGATATGCTGCTACCGTGTCAGCTCCTTTCCCTTAGCTGAAAAGGTACCTAAAACCACAACTGTAAACCGTAAGCACAAAGCTTAGTGAGTTCCCCCATAATACCTCATACCATGCAATCATATAACAAACAACATTCAACTAGGAGATACGAGCCACGCCCACACTCGTGAAGATACGGGCCCTGCCCACACTTCGCTATCTGGGAGATACGGGCCTAGCCCACACTCCACTCTCAGAGAGATACGGGCCTTGCCCACACTCAACCGCCAACCCAATCATACAAGTATCACACAGACGATAAGTATAGACAACTCTATCATATTGGCATGTATCATAATCAACTCAACTAAGAGATACGGGCTCGGCCCACACTTTAATACTAATGTCTCGTCTATACGCGCCGGCCTTGGTGCCTTAGACCCGTTACTACTGAAAGGAAACTTACCTCGAAAGATCTGGTGGTCTGTGTGGGAATCGACTATCTTCTGCTGCTGCTGCTCCGGAAATCCTCCGGCTGTAATTCCCACAACATACTCAATCAATCACTATTAACTGACCTTTGGGTAAAATGACCCTTTTACCCCTGATCATGCCCTAAGTCAGAGTCAACTTCCAGTTGACCCGAATCGCCGAGTTGGCTCTCCAACTTGTCGAGTCCATGTCCAAACGCCTGACCTGGGTTATGTTTCTACTCGTCGAGTTAGGCGTTGAATCGACGAGTTCTCCATCCAAACTGATGTTCAAGTCCTTCATCCTACTCGCCGAGTTGTATGAACAACTCGACGAGTTCATCTTCATCCGATGAACACTTATGTTGCGACTCGCCGAGTTGTATGAACAACTCGCCGAGTCTGATCTTGATCTAAAGAGATTGCCTTGAACTCGCCGAGTCTGGGCATCGACTCGCCGAGTTCTATCATGGGTGGGTTTTGGCTTCCAACTCACCGAGTCCACCCTGGACTCACCACACAACTCGACACAGCTAAAAGGAGATAAACTCGGAGACTCGCGAGCAGACTCGCCGAGTCAGATGAACGACTCGCCGAGTCGTTACCATGCACTCACTACATATGCGATGTTGCTCGATTCCAGTCCATGCCATTCACAGATCTGGGTTCCTAGAGCATGAATAACACGTAAAGTTTCCAACTTTACGTGTAAATATCCCTCAATGAGAGGTTTAGGGTTCAAAATGCACCAAAAGAGTAGATTTAGGGTGTATAAGCAACATGGTTCCATAAAGGCAGTGGATCCAAGCTCCTAGAGCTCAATTCCACCTAGATCTCGAGGATAATCAACCTAAGATGAACCCTCCACATACACAAGCTTGGAAAATGGGTCAAGAAGGACTTTAATGGGGCCATAAGCATGAAAACATGGGGAAAACGAGCCATACCTTAGTGAACACTCTGAAGTAGCTCAAGGGTGCTTGACCTCCTCTTCTTCTTCTTGATCTCCTTTCCTACTCACTCCAAACTTCAAGAGGACACACCAAATGGCTTCAATTCCACAAAAACAAGGCTTAGAACGAGGTGTAGGGCTCTGAGGGTGAATGGGGGCGGAAAGAGGGATTAAATAGGGTGCAAACCCCTAAAACTTAGGGTTTCATCCAACAGCGGTGACTCGCCGAGTCCAGGATATGGACTCGCCGAGTT
The DNA here is from genome assembly GCF_052625555.1 of Lactuca saligna. Classification (NCBI taxonomy): domain Eukaryota; kingdom Viridiplantae; phylum Streptophyta; class Magnoliopsida; order Asterales; family Asteraceae; genus Lactuca; species Lactuca saligna. Next base: position 88,073,159 of record NC_136420.1, read on the forward strand.
GCCAACTTAAATGTGTCCCGGGTCCCGTCCCTACTCGGCGAGTCGGACCTATGACTCGTCGAGTACAAGGCTTAAAATGGCAAATACTCAAATAAGATTTACGTACCAGGAACCAGGTGCTACAAATCTCCCCCACTCATTTTAGACTTCGTCCTCGAAGTCTGCTGCTCGATCCTGGAACAGCTCGGGGTAATCCTCCATCATTTCTTCCACTGGATCCCAAGTCCACTCCGAACCCTTGTGGTGCTGCCATTGCACCTTCACTAGCTCCACCCTTTTGTTCCTCAAATCCTTCGACTTCCTGTCGAGGATTGCGACTGGGCGCTCAATGTAATTCAGGCTGTCATCAACCTAAATATCCTCCAACGGCACCACTGCTGAATCATCCACTAAGCACTTCCGCATCTGAGAGACATGAAAAGTGATGTGGATCTGGCAGAGTCCGATTGGCAGATCCAATCTATACGCCACCTTGCCCACCCGGGCTACAACCCTGAATGGTCCGATAAATCTCGGGCCTAACTTGCCCCGCTTCCTGAATCGAATGATGCCCTTCCAAGGTGACACCTTCAGGAGAACCATGTCCCCGACTTGGAACTCCAAGTCGGATCGACGCTTGTCGGTGTAACTTTTCTGTCGACTCTGAGTAGTCTGAAGCCTGCGCCGAATCTGCTGGATCCTCTCGGTCGTCTTAAGGACCACTTCGGTGCTCCCCATGACCCTCTGGCCAACTTCACCCCAGCATATCGGGGTCCTGCACCTCCGTCCATACAACATCTCGAATGGGGGATGGTCTATACTCGCATGGTAGCTGTTATTGTATGAGAACTCGACCAAGGGAAGATAGGTATCCCAGCTACCACCGAAATCCAACACACATGCCTGCAACATATCCTCCAAAGTCTGGATGGTCCGCTCGCTTTGACCATCCGTCTGCGGGTGAAAGGCGGTGCTAAAATGCAAATGAGTGCCCAACTCGCCATGAAACTTCTTCCAAAATTTGGAAGTGAATCGCACATCTCGGTCTGATATCACTGACACCGGCACCCCGTACCGCGCTACTATCTCCCTGATGTAGATATCGGCTAACTTTTCAGTCGAGATGCTCTCCTGGATCGGAATAAAATGGGTGCTCTTGGTCAATCGATCCACGATGACCCAAATTGAATTTACTCCACGCGCAGTCCTGGGAAGCTTTGTGATAAAATCCATCGTGATGTCTTCCCATTTCCACAACAGGATGTCCAACAACTGCATCTTCCCATGCAGTCTCTGATGTTCGGCCTTGACCTTCCTGCAGGTCAAGCACCGCTCGACGTACCATGGTACATCCCGCTTCATGCAGGTCCACCAATAATCTAGTCGAAGATCCCTATACATCTTCATCGCCCCGGGATGAATAGAGAATCGGGACTTGTGAGCCTCCTCCATCAAGGTCTGGCGCACGCCTCCGTGATACGGCACCCACACCCTACGGTGTAGTGTCAATAGTCCTCGGCTATCATAATCGAAGGAGTAAACCTGACCCACCACGCACTCACTCTTCCGATGTTCCTCCTTGATAGCTTCCTGTTGAGCCTCCCGAATCTGCTCCAACAGGGGAGTCACTACAGTCATCCTCATGCAAACGTCCCCAATCGGCGCCGTCTTGCGGCTAAGCGCATCGGCCACCACATTGGCCTTCCCCGGGTGGTATAGGATCTCGCAATCATTAACCTTTACCACGTCCAACCACTGACGCTGCCTCATGTTCAGATTCGGCTGATCCATGAGGTACCTCAAACTCTTGTGGTCGGTGTAGATGGTACATCGAACCCCGTAGAGGTAATGTCGCCAAATCTTGAGGGTAAACACCACCGCCCCCAACTCCAAATCGTGCGTCGGGTAGTTCTCCTCGTGAGACTTGAGCTGCCTCGAAGCGTAGGCAATGACATGCCCCCTCTGCATCAGTACCGCGCCCAACCCTGAAATGGACGCATCACAGTAAACCACAAAATCCTCTACGCCCTCTGGCAGGGCTAAGATCGGCGCCTCGCACAATCTCTGTCTCAGTGTCTCAAATGCAGTCTGCTGCTCAGGTCCCCACCGAAAGACCACAACTTTCTTCGTCAGCCGCGTCAGGGGTACGACTATCTTGGAGAAATCCTGAATAAATCTCCGATAGTATCCTGCTAATCCCAGGAAACTCCGAATCTCATATGGAGACTTCGGAACCTCCCATCTCATCACCACCTTGACCTTGGCCGGATCGACCAGAATCTCGTTTTGGTTGACAAGGTGTCCGAGAAATTGCACCTCGCGCAGCCAAAACTCACACTTGGAGAACTTGGCATACAAGCTCTCCCTCTTCAGGGTCTCCAACACCTCTCTCAGATGCTCTTCATGCTCCTCCTGAGTCTTGGAATAAACCAAGATGTCATCGATAAAGACTATCACAGACCGATCCAGCATTGGTCTGCATACGCGGTTCATGAGGTCCATGAACACGACAGGAGCATTGGTGAGCCCAAACGGCATCACCACGAACTCATAATGGCCATAGCGCATCCGAAACGCGGTCTTCTGCGTATCCTCCTCCATGAACCTCATCTGATGATAACCCGAACGCAAATCAATCTTGGAGAACCAAGATGCTCCCTGAAGCTGGTCAAAGAGATCATCAATCCTCACGAGTGGGTAATGGTTCTTCACCGTTACCTTGTTCAACTCCCGATAATCTATACACATCCGTTGCGACCCGTCCTTCTTCTTCACAAACAGAATCGGGGCTCCCCAGGGTGAACTGCTCAGTCTAATGAATCCCTTGTCTAGCAGCTCCTGCAGCTGCGTAGACAACTCATGCATCTCCGGAGGAGCGAGCCGATATGGTGCCTTGGCTATCGAAGCCGCACCAGGAACGAGGTCAATCCTAAACTCCACCTGTCGCTTCGGAGGTATCCCAGGAAGCTCCTCTGGGAAAACATCTACGAAATCTCGCACCACCGGAACCTCGCTCACGGTCGCATTACCCGCCTCCCGGGTATCCATCACATACGCGACATATTCTGCGCATCCCTACTGAAGGTAGCATCTAGCCCTCGCTGCTGAACATACTGCGGGTCCGCGCTGTGGCCTTTCGCCCTGAATCACTAACTCTCCCCCACCTGGGGTCCTGACTTGCACTAGCTGCTGCGTGCAATCTATTACCGCCCCATTAGGGCTCAACCAGTCCATGCCTATGATCACCTTGTTCCCCTGCAACGGAATGGGAACCAAATCTACCAAGTAGCGTTCCTCGAACAAACGCAATATGCAGTCCCGAAATACCATCGATGCTCGCACCGATCGATCATCAGCAATTTCTACTTCCAAAGGGCATTCCAACATGCCGGAAGACTCAGGAAACCTCTTGCTAAGCGCAAGGGACACAAACGATCGGGATGCACCCAAGTCTAACAACACCTGAACTGGGATACCGTTCACATGGAACGATCCTAACGCATATACATATACCGAGGCACATATCAATATCATAACATCATATAAATTAAAATAGAGGGAAAGAATCATACCCGTCACCACATCGGGTGCGGAGCGTGCCTCTTCAGTAGTCAGCTGAAATTCCCGGCTCCTCACCACTAGAGCCTCTGCCTTGCCCTGCCGACCATCCGTGATCCGCAGGGTCGCTAGGGCTGGCGCCTTCACTGACGCTGCAACTGTCAACTGGGGGCAATTGGCCTTCTTGTGGCCCCTCTGGTTGTAGTGGAAACACAACGACTCAGATGTCCGTATAGTCGAAACAGGAGTAGTACAATCCCTGCTAAAGTGCCCTACCTTGCTGCACTTGTAGCAGTCTTCTGATCCCATCCGACATGCTCCCTCATGTGTCCTGCCGCATTTCCCGCAGCGGCCCGATCCCCCTTGGCCTTTCAGCCTCCCATCTGATCCCCAGGACTTCTTCCCTGAAGTCCCAATCATCTGCCCCGCCTCTGCTTTCCTCTTCCGAATATGCTCTAAATCAATCTCCCTTTCCCTCGCCCTGACGATCATGGACTCCAGGGTAGGGCAAGCTGAAAAGCTAACATGCTCCTGGATGTCAGCCCGAAGCATATCATGATAATGGGTCCTCCTCATATACTCGTCACCTGCATACTGGGGCACCAACAAAGCCCTCTCTCGGAACTTGGCGGTGATCTCCGCCACAGTCTCAGTCATCTGCCTCATGTCCAAAAACTCCCCGGCCAGCTGCTGAAGCTCGACAGCCGGCGCAAACTCTGCCCTGAACCTGGTCACAAAGTCCGACCAGGTCATAGCCTCGATAGCTGAGGCTCCCAACGAGTCACCCACTGACTCCCACCAGTCTCGAGCTCGGTCCCGTAAACACCCTGTTGCATACCTCACCTTCGACCCCTCGGGGCAGAAGCTAGTCAGTTGCGCAGACTCGATGTCTGCAATCCATTGTCTGGCGGCAATGGGGTCTTTCACCCCGTGGAAATCCGGCGCACCTCTGCCCCTGAAGTCCTTAAAGGACAGTGTGCGAGATCCTGACTGGCTAGATGCCATGTCGCTCCTGAACGCCCTGAGGCGATCCTTCATCAACTCGATGATCCCTTCCTTGATCGACCCGAAGATAATGGGGGTCGACTCAAGGATACCCCTGGTGATCTCAGACACGATGAACTCGCGAAGCCTCTCATCTACTGGCTCGGAACCTGATCCCGAACCCGACTGTGGAGGACATTTTGGTCCTCAAAGGACTGCAAGAAAAGTTTTAGAGAGTGGATTTTACTGGCCAAGTATTTTCCATGACTGTTATGTTTTTTGTCAAGCTGTGATAAATGTCAACGAATGGGCTCTTTAAGCTCAAAGAATCAAATGCCCTTAAACCCCATATTAGTTTGTGAAATTTTTGATGTTTGGGGCATTGATTTTATGGGACCTTTTCCATCATCTTCGGGTTTTATTTATATTCTTTTGGCTGTGGACTATGTTTCCAAGTGGACTCCAAGGGATAGCTTGGGGAAGCATTGGATATCATCTTACCACCATTATCAAGCACTCGGTCATATGTCCCAAAGAATTAACTCATACCTGCTGTTATGCTCCAGTGTTGACAATCTTCTCATTTTCTGTTTTGCACAAGTAGCTCCGGGAGATGTGCTCGTGTGTGATTAACTTGCTTTTAGATTGAAAATTATAATGTCCTTGCATATACGTTTACACGGCCCGTGTAAATCAAAGGTATACATTTACACGACCGTGTAAACTCCTGTGAAGCCAAATTCTTCATTTCTTCATTCTCTCTCTTCAAAGCTCCAAAACTTCTACAACTTTGTCTCCAACTCTTGATAGCTTCCTCCAACAAGATCCAACCTTCATAAGTCCCTAAAATATCCTAAAAGCGTGTGAATGGAATTGCATCATGAAAAATCCCGAAAATATACAAAATGCATGAGTTTAAACCTAAATGTAATGCACTTTTATGAACTAAAACTATAAAAATGAATGCATGAAATGCACCTAACACCGACCCCTCTCCTGAACTGCCAATTGATGGCTTTGGGCGTAGTACCAGCATTGTGAAATACAAGAAATAACAATTGTTAGCGATACTAATACCCCTGGAGGGATCCCACTCACTACAAGTTCCCTGGTCTTTTCTTGGCCTTCCTTGGTTCGGGTACGGATCCTCTGCTTTCAGTAGTATGGGCCCATACTACCTTCCACATCTATCCGTACCTTCTTCAAGGACTACCTCAACTCCACCAGGTCCTTTCCACTACCGTTGATCACTACTACTCTTTATCCTAGGCTTACCCTAGGAAACCACTGACTCCACCGAACCCAGTCCTCAGTTGCTGAAGGCCTCTTGGTGATGCCAATTAACTATTACCTGAATACAATCACATGTGATGAGGCTCGGATAATCCTTCGAGTAAGGGACTCATCCCTACAACGGTTAAGACTCAAAGAAGAGCTACGCAATAGAGTCAAATCCAACACTCTGAGATTATACAACCCTGATCACATGTGACTTTAGCGTATTCACCTAACAGTTAACTCCCATCACTTCAAGGCCCACATAGCACAAAGCAAACAACATTTGGACATCAGGAAAACAATCTCGAGCAACTCTATCCTCGCAGAGAGCACTAAACTAGCATACAATGCTAAACTCGTACTATCGGGAATAACCTAAACATGCTACCCTACTGCTGTCTACTCAACCCTAGCATGCAATTCTTTCATATAGTTAAGCACATAAAGCAGGCACATAAGGCATCACTCCTAGATCCTTAGTCCTATTCTAGCATGCTGTTCTACAAAAGCTGATAAACATAACATAAACTTGTATGGGTATTTTGGGGAATACTTACTTGAGCTCGGCCGGTCGCGCCCATCACACACTTCGTTCTTTTTCAAACTCCTTTTTCAAAAAAAAAAACAAAAATTGAAAACATTTTCTTTTTGGAAAATCTTTTTAAATCCCTCGATTTGAGTTCAGACACCCCCGAAGGTGTGTCCGAATCCCTCAAACCAGGGCTCTGATACCAACTTGTAACACCCCAAAATTACCGGTTAAAATTTTCATTTTTAATTTAGGTTAAAACGTAAAACATCATTACAAAAAATTCATGATAGTAATCCATGTCTGAAAAACCGGTGACATCATAATAAGAATTCATAGTACATCCCAGAAAATCTATAGTGCGGAAAACAAAAGCGTATGTGTGATATGCTGCTACCGCGCCGGCTCCTTTCCTTTAGCTGAAGAGGTACCTGAAACCACAATTGTAAACCGTAAGCACAAAGCTTAGTGAGTTCCCCCATAATACCTCATACTATGCAAGCATATAACAAACAACATTCAACTAGGAGATACGGGCCACGCCCACACTCGTGAAGATACGGGCCCTGCCCACACTTTGCCCACACTTTGCTTTTTGGGAGATACGGGCCACGCCCACACTCGTGAAGATACGGGACCTGCCCACACTTCGCTATCTGGGAGATACGGGCCTAGCCTACACTCCACTCTCGGAGAGATACGAGCCTTGCCCACACTCAACCGCCAACCCAATCATACAAGTATCTCACAAACAACAAGTATAAACAACTCTATCATACTGGCATGTATCATAATCAACTCAACTAAGAGATACGGGCTCGACCCACACTCTAATACTAATGTTTCGTCTATACGGGCCGGCCTTGGTGCCTTAGACGCGTTACTACTGAAAGGAAACTCACCTCGAAATATCTGGTGGTCTGTGTGGGAATCGACTGTCTTCTGCTGCTGCTGCTCCGAAAATCCTCCGACTGTAATTCCCACAACATACTCAATCAATCACTATTAACTGAACTTTGGGTAAAATGACCCTTTTACCCCTGATCATGCCCTAAGTCAGAGTCAACTTCCAGTTGACCCGACTCGCCGAGTTGGCTCTCCAACTCGTCGAGTCCATGTCCAAATGACTGACCTGGGTTCTGTTTCTACTCGTCGAGTTAGGCGTTGACTCGACGAGTTCTCCATCCAAACTGATGTTCAAGTCCTTCATGCTACTCGCCGAGTTATATGAACAACTCGACGAGTTCATCTTCATCCGATGAACACTTATGTTGCGACTCACCGAGTTGTATGAACAACTCGCCGAGTCTGATCTTGATCTAAGGAGATTGCCTTGAACTCGCCGAGTCTGAGCATCGACTCGCCGAGTTCTATCATGGGTGAGTTTTGGCTTCCAACTCACCGAGTCCACCCTGGACTCACCACACAACTCAACACAGCTAAAAGGGGACAAACTCGGAGACTCGCGAGCAGACTCGCCAGTCAGATGAACGACTCGTCGAGTCGTTACCATGCACTCAGTACATACGCGATGTTGCTCGATTTCAATCCATGCCATTCACAGATCTGGGTTCCTAGAGCATGAATAACATGTAAAGTTTCCAACTTTACGTGTAAATATCCCTCAATGAGAGTTTTAGGGTTCAAAATGCACCAAAAGAGTAGATCTAGGGTGTATAAGCAACATGGGTCCATAATAGCAGTGGATCCAAGCTCCTGGAGCTCAATTCCGCCTAGGTCTAGAGGATAATCAGCCTAAGACGAACCCTCCACATACACAAGCTTGGAAAATGGGTCAAGAAGGACTTTAATGGGTCCATAAGCATGAAAACATGGGGAAAATGAGCCATACCTTAGTGAACACTCTGAAATAGCTCAAGGGTGCTTGACCTCCTCTTCTTCTTCTTGATCTCCTTTCCTACTCACTCCAAACTTCAAGAGGACACACCAAATGGCTTCAATTCCACAAAAACAAGGCTTAGAATAAGGTGTAGGGCTCTGAGGGTGAATGGGGGATGGCTTGGGGGCGGAAAGAGGGATTAAATAGGGTGCAAACCCCTGAAACTTAGGGTTTCATCCAACAGCGGTGACTCGCCGAGTCGCCAACTTAAACGTGTCCCGGGTCCCGTCCCTACTCGGCGAGTCGGACCTATGACTTGCCGAGTCCAAGGCTTAAAATGGCAAATACTCAAATAAGATTTACGTACCAGGAACCAGGTGCTACAGTACTAGTCAGGCTAAAGGCTCGACGAGTGGCTAGGATAGGCTGAAGGCCCGTGAGGCAGTCTAGACGTGCTGTTGGCTCGGAGAGCGGTCCAGATAGACTGATGGCCCTACAAGGCGGTCTAGTTAGGCTAATGGCTCATTATGCATGATGTTTGTTTACTTGTTATGATATAGATATGATTTGTATGGCGTTGGTATTTTGGGGGAACTCTCTAAGCTTCGGGCTTACAATTTTGGATTTTATTTCAGGTACTTCGGATGATCGCGGGAAGGCGAAGGCTTGATCGTGCACGCCCTCACATTTTATGAGTTTGATTTCTGGGATACGCTGATATGATACTATTTTGAAAACATTTCGGTAATAAATAATGGATTTTGAATGTCGGGAAAAGTTTTAAATTTTCATGAATTTTATGGATGTTACAAGTTGGTATCAGAGCCTTGGTTTGAGTGAATTAGAGGAAAACTCGTGTGAATCCAGTCTCTAACTAAGGAAAAGATTTTTTAAATGATTTTCAAATAGTTTTCAAAATACTAAAGGAGGATGCAGAGTGTATGATCAACCAGAGACAGTAAGTAGACCTCAAAATACCTTACAAATATTTGATATTTTGATATGTTAGAACAACATACTAGTGATAGGCTATGGATATTCAGGAATTGCATGATAGAATTGCCTGATCTTTGATGCTTTATCTTGTTTAGAGTACCTCATTGATTGTTGTGCGACTCTTTTGTGTGTGAATTATTTATTTAATGAATGCGTTAAGTCACATACTTCGTGGGTTAAATGGTCCTAGGTTAGAGGATTTGGTCCTACTATACAGCTCTTATCTGAGTCCAACTGTTGTGGAATTGAATCTTTTAGCCTAGGGTTATTTAAGTCATATAGTATATGATAGTGTTCATGCAATAACTATCTGGCACCAATGGAGGGTCGTGTGGCGGTTGGTGGTAGGATGGATGAGTTGTGCAGGTTCAACCAACGAGTTATGAGATATTTAGCCTTCCTCTAGGAGTGAGGATTGAGTGCTCGCCTACGTTTATGTATATTATTAGGGCATTATGATGATACTTGATACAAATATAGGTAGGTGTGGAAGGTAGTATGGGCCCGTACTATTGAAAGCACATGACCCATAAGCGTATCATGGAAGTCACAACCCTTAGGGCTTTGATAGGAGTGGGTTCCCTGTTATTATATGGGATGCCTGATATCTTCCTGATATATGTTCAGTATGGTATTGGCGATGATTTGAGGTGGGACACGGATCAGGATCGAGATCTAGTAGCTAGGATAGGCCGGTATTGTTCGTTGATCAATACGTGAGATGATTTTCGTAGAGGTTTCTCAGATTTTGCAAGAAGAACTGTTCGGTGTCATGGATCGGGTGTGATCGCCAAGCTCGAGGAGCAAGTTACAGCCTTGCAATCCGTGAGAGATGTTGCTACTCGGATGACTACTGGGGGAGTGCCGGTTATGGGGTCATAACTAGGAAATAGGAAGAGGGACCTTTCGGCAGAGGACGAGGAGTCGGAGGATGCTAAGCTGGGTACTGGAAGTCAGGAGGATCAGGAGGTGTGTGGCAAGTGTGGGGGAACCCACAGATTTGTTTGTCACAAGTTCAGGTGCTTCAAGTTCGAAGAGAGAGAGAGAGGGCATATGTAACGGGATTGCAAGAAGGATCAGATATGCTTTAACTGTCACCATCCAAGTCATTTCAGGTCCAGCTATCCTACTTTGGGTAAGGAAGGAATTCGGATTCCAAAAGTCATTGTTCCTCAGAAGGTCAAAGCCGAGCCACGAGAAATCTCTGGTATGTAATTATGTGTGTGTGTGTGTGTATATATATATATCTATATATACACACACACACACAAGGTTCTAAATGGCATAATGCATGGTGTGAAGGCAAAGTCAAACCTCAAGCTTAAGGAGCCATGACATGGCATTTTCAAGCCGTGATGTGAGGCGACGATTTTGTAATAATTTATAATTATATTACCATATAAATATAAATTTATATTAAATATAACTAATTTTTAGAAGTGTTATATCAATAACTAATGACAAAAAGTTAACAAAAAAAAAACAATACATGTACTCCCGATTAGAAAAGACATAACAAAAAAAAAAAAAAAGAAATGAAAAGAAAAGAAAAACGTGTCTCAAATGAAACAATAAGTGTCGTAACATGTCATTACGCGCCATGGTAACTTGCAACGCGTCATGCCTAACATCAACGTTATGATGCTTTTCGTAATGATGACGCCACGCCTCATATCATGGCACGTCTGGACGCGCCTTTTAGAACTATATATATATATATATATATATATATATATATATATATATATATATATATATATATATATATATACACACACACACTAGCCGTTTACCCGCGCAAAGTAGCGGACGACAAATAGTTTGTTTCGGCAATTAATTTCTTTTCGATGGAGAATGATTATTTTCAATTCAATCGTTAGTTTGTTTTAGGAAACATATCATATTAAAAATAAAGAAAATTCATGAAATGACCAAATTATAGGGTGTGTATGAAGAATTTGACCATGAAAAACTAAGATTTGTAAAATGACCATGACTTCCGTAGAGACCCTCTCCACGGAAACCTTATAGCTTTGAGGAATGTGAACAACAATGAGGAAATGAGGTGACAGAGGAAAAAGACAATATGAATTGGTGGGGGTACATACTTCAAGAGAAGATGACAATGGTATTTTTGGGGTTCATAAAAAAGAAAGAAATGATGTTGTAGTGGTAACGATGAGAGAGAGAGAGAGAGAGAGAGAGAGAGAGATAGAGAGAGAGAGAGAGATCTTTATTATTATTATTATTATTATTATTATTATTATTATTTTAAATAATGGCAAAATTCATAAATGGTTCTTGTGATAGTGAAAAGACATAAATGTCTTTCATTTAGCGGCCAAAAGCTAACTGAGTTAGCGAAAATGATAATTTGTTAAAAGTTTAGAAATCACAGAGATAATCTGTGAGGTTTTTATAAATTAGGGATTAAACTTCAGATTTTCAAAAACCACAACGACTATTTTTGAAGTTTTGTCTTCTATTTTTAGGATGAATTTGAAGGTAATTTTTTGAGTAAATACTAAATCGCATAGCATTACATCAGTTGAATGAAATTAATACGTTATACTAATTGTAACCTTTATATATTGTTTTATATCTGATTTTGTTTAATAAATTGTATAACTACCATGGAGTAGTCGTTTACGTAATAACTATAAAATAATAATAACTTTTACTTATTATCTTAGATTTGTTAAGTTTATTTAAGAGAACATAATTAAAAGTTAAATTTTAAAAAGTTATATTTTTCATATATATCTAAAAACTTTAGATTCATCGTTGTCCTATGTTATCTTTTGCCTACCATTGTTAAAAATAAAAATTTTAAGACGAAAAAAACAAAATAAAATAGAAATCAATACATACGACATGCAATGTTTGTTATCATATATGTGGGAAATTACAAAACTCAAAATTTACCACATGGTTAAGTTATGTAGTTCCATTATAAAATACCAACTTAAGATGGATAGAAACGAAACATCCGAAAAAGTAAAAATAAAAGAGAAATAGTAAAATTTGCCTTACAGGAAATTTCAGATTCGCTTCTATACAAAAGCAACCTAAAAGTCGATCCATCCAAATTCATTTTCCATGATAGTTTAAACTAACCCAAAATCTGATTTCACAATAGCTCTAATGCTTTGCAGGTACTCTGTTTCACACGATCAACAACTTAGAAGTGTTAAAAACATAATAACATCACACACACACACACACACACACATATATATATATATATATATATATATATATATATATATATATATATATATATATATATATATATATATATATATATATATATATATATATATATATATATATATATATATATATATATATATATATAAAGCATCTTACCATAAGCTAAAAGGGATTTTCTGAGACCCTTGACATATATATAAGGATTTATTAGGTTTCAAATCAAAAAGATAATATAATGCATGAGTGCATCCTCAACAAATAAACGTTACATGTATAGAGAATGTGAGAACCGATCTAATCTGCTACTTTTTTTTTGCATCACAAAATGGAAGATTTGAAGCGTGAAAGCATCCTTAACTAACAAACGGAGACTGAAAGTGGAGAGAAATAGGCTTATTCATCCAATGTACAACATATTTGCATCTGCAACAATAAAATGAAGTAAGCAATCTGACTTATTTTGAAGTAGAAATGACAGATTTGTAAATTTGAACGGTTTCTAGAAAGAAAAATGACTCTTAGACAAACAACTTCTTTTATTTCACTGTCGACCATCAAAATCCATCCAACGAACCTTTGGAAAACACCTCTGCCACAGCCCGAGAATACCATCTCCACCTCCCTATTCGCAAAACAAATCACCCACATTTTTCCACACTGACCACTATAGCCGAACCGTCAACAAAACAAAACACAACTGTGAGCCATAGTCGAACACCTTTACTTGAGCCACTATATACCACGACCTCTTTCAATTGATTCGGGCTTCACCTTTATAACCATTAACAGAATAAATAACCTTACACCTGAACTCACCAAGCCAAACAGACGATAACAACCACAACAAATATTCAAAAAAAAAAAAAAACCTCATGCTTCTCTTTTGCATATACAAATGGAAAATAATAATAATAAAAAAACTAAAACGAATCTAATAATCACAAAGAAAACCTAACGGAAGGCAAATATGATGGAGAATGAAGCAACATGTTGTGAGTAAAGAAATAGGTCCCGACGTTTAGGTTCTAGAGGAGGGGGGGGGGGGGGGGGGGGTTATATATTGGTTTAGGAGAGAGAGGTTATATTTCAAAATTACTTGAATTCACATGAGAGAATGAAGGAGGTGTTGAGTATTTATTTGGATGAAAAAAGATCTAGTCAAAACCTTGAAAGAGAAGATTTATAGGAGTTTGTTTAAATTTTAATATAATTTTATTAATGATTAGTTGTACAATTAGCTTAAAGATTTTGATGTCTTAAAAAAAAATATTATTATTTTATTCAATCTATTTTATTCAATATATATATATATACATATATATATATATATATATATATATATATATATATATATATATATATATATATATATATATATATATATATATATATATATATATATATATATATATATATATATATATGGAAAAGTGAATATACCCTTAAGGGTATATAAGCTTAGGTACCCAAACTCATTATAATGCGTCATTTTGTTTAATATATTCATTATAATGTTTTGAAACTTCAACTCTTGACTTGATTTACTTTCGAAATTTTCGAAATTTCATTATTATATTCCTCTTACATCACATCTTTTTGCCGAACACCTACTAGACTATATATACTATAGTTGAAAATGAAAATTATGTAAGAGGAATATAAATGTGAAATTGATAAAAATCTTGAAGTAAATCAAGTTAAAAGTTGAATTATAAGAACATTGGACAATTACAATGTATATATATGATACAAAATGATGTAGAATAGTGAGTTTGGGTAATATACCATTAAGGGTATATTCACTTTTCCCATATATATATATATATATATATATATATATATATATATATATATATATATATATAGGTTCAGGTTTATTTGAGACCATTCTAATTTTGTGAGACCGTGAGACCAAATCTAAAAATAATTTTAAAATGCAAAATAAATGGAAAAATCCAAAAATTCTTTTTATAAATATTATTTTCGGAACTTGAATAATCTAAAAAAAATATAAAAAAATATAACAAAAAAAATAAAAAAAATAAAAAGAATTCCGTTTTTTTTTTTTTTTTTTTGAAAAATACGTGAAATATTCTAAATAGAATATTAAACTGACATATTCTAAAAAATAATTTTAAAATGCAAAATAAATGGAAAAATCTAAAAATTCTTTTTTTAAATATTATTTTTGGAACTTGAATTAACTAAAAAAAATAAAAAATAAATAAAAAAAATTCTATTTTTTTGAAACATACGTGAAATATTCTAAATAGAATATTACACTGTACATATTCTAAAAATAATTTTAAAATGCAAAATAAATGGAAAAATCAAAAAATTCTTTTTTTAAATATTATTTTCGGAACATGAATTAACTAAAAAAAATTAAAAAAAAATAAAATAAAAATAAAAAAAATGCGTCTCACGATCTCACAAAATATAGGTGGTCTCAAATGAACCTAACCCTATATATATATATATATATATATATATATATATATATATATATATATATATATATATATATATATATATATATATATATATATATATATATATATATATATATATATATATATATATATATATATAACTTTTCCGATTTCCCCCAAACATTTATAAAATGTTCTCTAATTTTTAAATTCAGAATGGTTTGTAAACGTTTTTCCTTATGAGCACTTTGCACTTACATCGTAATAGATATGCTTTTGCTATATTTTCATTAACTTTTTGTTTGATTTCTTAAAAAAAAACAACAAAGCAATATCTCGATATTTCGAACTTGTTTATCAAATGGCAGACACGTTTTTGAAATTTCGGAATACATTTTTTTTTTCTTTTGTCCACAATAGATTTTGTCTGAAATCGAAAATGTATTTTTTTTGTTTGAAAAAATACATTGATTTAACATAAAATAGATGTGACACCCGTATAATACACATTTTTTAAATAATATATTTTATTAACCATTACATGTTTAATAATTTATAAAACTGAATTTTGAAAAAATATAAATATTAGCGGTGAATAAATCGATTTTTGTAAGGTTTCTGCAAATTATTGTGAATTCAAAAAGGACCGTCGAAAATTTTGTTTTCCAATTAAAATAGTTGATTTAAATTTAAATTGAATTTAATACATTAATTGACAAAACATGTAAGAATTTATGGAGACATTTAAGTTTCAATATTTTCTTTATTATATTTTTAAATTAGATTTTTTTTTTTAAATTTAATAACAAAGTCAAAAACAAAACCAAAATTTCCAAATGAAATTAAATAAAATTGAAAAAATTAAATAAAATTGAAAAAATTAAGAAAATATCATATTAATATTGCATTATGTGATGACATATTAAAAAAAAAGCCTTAAAATTAGTTTGAAATTGAGCGACTCAAAAGTAGGTTATAAAGGCATGTCCACATTTCTTGTGGTAACTTTTGAAAATATACCTATATTTATTTTCATATCAACTTTGAAATATATATATATTTTTTTTATTATCCAAATATAATGTTTGTATCTATGATTCTTTTTATTAGTTTATATATATATATATATATATATATATATATATATATATATATATATATATATATATATATATATATATATATATATATATATATATATATATATATATATATGTTCAGATTAATTTGAGATCACATTAATTTTATGAGATCGTGAGAACAAATCTAAATTATTTTTAAAATGCAAAATGAAAGGAAAAATTCAAAAATTCTTTTTTTAATTATAATTTTCGTCACTTTAATAACCTAAAAAAATAAAAATAATAATAATAAAATAAAAAAAATTACCGTTTTTTTTTTAAAAATACGTGAAATATTATAATATAATATTTTATTCTGTAAATATTCTAATAGAATATTTTACTCTGTAAGTATTCTAATATGATTTTTAGAATGTTAGAATATTCTATTAGATTTGTCAGATATGTAAAATATTCTAATATTTTATTAGAATATCTAAAAAAAGGTTTTTTTAATTTTTTTTGGAAAATATAAATGATGAACATAATATTTGAATTTTTTTTCCGAAAATTTTCAATTATTTTGAATTTAAAAAATATTTTTTTTATCTACCAAATGAGTGACTAGGATTGCATCTTACGGTCTCACAAAATTAGGACGTCTCATATGAAGCTAACCGTGTGTATATAAAGCATGTGGTTGTTGGGTTTTTTCGTGTTTGTCGTTTTTATCGTGTTATGTATCTTTAAGTATGAATGAAATACACTAATAGTTATGTAATATTATATTTTTCGTGTCGTGTCGTGTCGTGTTATCGTGTTATAATTGGTTTGTTTTCGTGTTAATGAAAAAAAACACGATATCGTGTGGTGTCGTGTTCGTGTTATACAAAACCTCGTCGTGTCGTGTCATGTCAGACAAAAAACGACACGACTGCCCAATTTGACAGCCCTACTTATATAGATAACTATGTTACAAAATTGTTCAAAAAATACCATTTAAGTTTGATGTGTCCAAAAGAACAGCATCCAAGTAAAACATTTGTACAAAAAACACCAACGAAGTACATTATTTGTTCAAATTTGACATTGTGTAATCGACAATTACCGGTAAAAAATAAGTAAAGGAAAAAAACAAGAGGAAATGACTCAAAGGGGTAACTATGTTTCAAAATCGTTCAAAAACACCATCTAAATTTGGTATGGTCAAAAAGCACCATCAAAGTAAACTTTTTGTACAAAAAACATCAAACAAATTATATGTTTTGTTCAAATATTACCCACCAGTAACTAACTCTTACAGGTTAAATGATGACTTTGCTTAATTGTTATGATATGGCGTAATAACTATTGACAAAACAATAAATGATATATTCCTTCTTTAAAATTGATTTAGGGTTTCTTAATGAACGAATGACTTCATCTTCTCCTATGATTGCTCTTCTTCTTCTAAAATGATGATCTCAAACTCAAGTCCAAAACCCTAATACTTGACTTAAGGCAAAAAAGGCTCCTTTACCCTTGCCTCAATGGGCTTCCCTCCGCCTAATGCCTAAATCCATAAAAGCCCAAAATGGCATCCAAGCCCAACTATAAGGCCTCTAAGGCCCAATATGGCCCAAGAACCCCCAACATGGCCTTAAGCCCAAAAAATGACCTGCTACAATCTGGTGGGCCTGAGGCCTAAGTTAAAAAAGTCCATGCATAGGCCCAACATATGTTGAAGCCTCTGCGATCCGGATTTCAAGCCAGTACGCACGACATACACCTAGTGTACGCCCAGTGGACTCGACTAAGGTCAAGAAATGCCAATCTTCTGAAGGCCATAACTTTTTCATTCTAAGTCCAATTTCGTCATTCTTTATGTCCACAGAAGATAATTTAGGCATCAACAGTCACACCAAGGGTTATGGCCTTCAGATTTCCTAAATTAGCTCCCATGGATATAAAGAATGACGAAATCAGACATAGAATGAAGAAGTTATAACCTTCAGAAGATTGGCAGTTCTTGACCCTAGCCGAGTATGTTGGGCGTACGCTAGGAGTATGTGTAACACCGTAAAAATTTGAACATTTTTTTTCACTTTTGAAAACCATAAAATATCATTCATAATCATAAATAAAAACATTGTGTCCACATTGTATCAGTACAAAATCTAAGATCAAAATACATAAACTCCGGTGTGCATGTGTACAAATCATGCCGACGCCTTCCCGCGATCATCACTAGTACCTGAAACACATAACACATAACACTGTAAGCATAAATGCTTAGTGAGTTCCCCAAAATACCACTCTAACACATAATAGCCACTCGAGGCTGTAACTCAATTGACCCTTAGGTCTATGTGTCTTAGTAGGGCCCTCCAGCCCCAACTCTCTATGGGCCCTCTGGCCCTAACTCTGTGGACCCGAAGGTCCTAACTCTGTAACTCTGAATCATGCATATCACATATCACAATAAATCATAGCACATAAATAACATGCAATTACACTGGCATATAAATCTAAAATACTCTATCACATAACTCTGTTACCACACTAGGTAAAGTATAGTGAGAAGACTCACCTCGGGTATCTCAGTAATCTCTGTCGCGGTAACGCTTTTCTAACCTCCGCCTAATCATATAAAATAAATACCCTAATTATTATAACTCTCAAAGGCTAGACTATGTCCTCTTATGACACTCTCAGAAGGGTAAAAGACCATTTTACCCCTCTCATAACTCAAAAGGCCCCACAATAGACCATACCCTAAAAGTCAACCCTAAAGTCAACTTTCCGGGTTACGCTGCGCGTACCAGATGTGTATGTTGCGCGTACCCGGCTGCATCTCAGGATCGGGGAATGCCACCCAGTACGCGACGCGTACTGGGATTACTCCCGGCGTATTCCCCAGCTTCAGCCATTTAACTCTTTAGGTCTTAAACAGTTAAGACTCACGTCCAAATTCTAGATCCCACCACATCTAAGCCTCTTAATCCATAAAGTTGATGACTTTATGCCTTTGCATGGCTGAACAAGACACCAACTCCCATAATATTCCATCCTCTAACCCTAGAAGGCTTATAACTCAAGCATGACCTCAAACTAACACTAAAGATGGAAACTTTATGGCTCTACATCACTAATAGCACTGAATGGGGACAGATCGCGGACCATGGAGCACTTTACACTCATAAAGTCTCCACCTTTGGGGTTTTTAGCCCTAGCAATAGCACATGCAACAACAAATCAAAAGAAGAGGAAAGTTTTGAACTTTATACCTCTAAGTGTAGCCCCTTGCTCTGTAGATCTCAGATCCAAAATGGCAACTCAAGCTTTAGCTTCCAAGAACTCTTTTCCTTCTTCTTCACTAAGTCACTAAAGCACAATTAGCTCCAATAACACTCACACACACTAAGGACGGTGGGAAGCTCTCTTTTAGGGTTTCACTCACTGATATGGAGGCTGAGAAATGAGCCTTAGCACCCTTTAAATAGTGCACAAGGCGAATTAGGGTTTTGCATCTGGGCGGGTGGGTACGCCCAACGTACCTTGGCGACATTGCGTCCATTTTAAGCGCATGAGTACGCACAACGTACTCACTTGCTAAGAAAAACTCCACTCAAGGACTAAACATGACCAATCCACAAAGAACAAGGATGAAAGAAATGTACCTGAATCTCGGGGGTGTTACAATTCTCCCCCACTAGAACCAGACTTCGCCCCCGAAGTCTCATTCCTCGAACAACTCTGGATGCTGCCCTCGCATCTCCGACTCTGTCTCCCAAGTCATCTCAGACCCCTTCTGATGTTGCCACTGAACCAAAACCAAAGGTACTTCCTTGTTTCTTAAAACCTTGATCTTCCGATCCCTGATTGCCACCGGTCTCTTAGCATAATTCAGGCTCGCATCCACCTGAATATCCGCCAATGGTACGATTGCCGACTCATCAGCTATACATTTTCGCAACTGCGACACATGGAAAGTGTCATGGATCTGACCTAACTCTGCAGGTAGCTCCAACCGGTAGGCTACCCTGCCTACCCTCGCGATCACTCGAAAAGGACCGATATATCGGGGCCCCAACCTGCCCCTCTTCCTGAATCGGATCACTCCTTTCCAAGGAGAGACCGTCAGGAGCACAAGGTCGCCGACCTGGAACTCGAGCTCGGACCGACGCCTGTCCGCATAACTCTTTTGACGACTCTGAGCGGTCAACAACTTCTGCCTGACCTGCTGTATCTGCTCAGTCGTCTGAAGCACGATCTCGGTACTACCCATAACACGTTGCCCGACCTCTCCCCAACAAATGGGAGTCTAACACCTTCTCCCATACAACAACTCAAAGGGTGGCATACCAATGCTCGAATGATGGCTATTGTTGTAGGAAAACTCCGCCAAGGGTAAGTACGTGTCCTAACTCCCGCCGAAGTCCAACACACATGCCCGGAGCATATCCTCGAGCGTCTGAATCGTCCGCTCACTCTGTCCGTTAGTCTAGGGGTGGTACGCAGTACTAAAATGTAGTCTAGCACCCAATTCCTCATGGAATTTCTTCCAGAATCTAGAGGTGAAACGCACATCTCGGTCTGAGACAATCGATATCGGCACTCTGTGCCGTGCTACCACTTCCCTCACATACATCTCTACCAACCTCTCTGCGGAAGAGCTCTCGGTAATAGCGAGGAAATGAGCGCTCTTCGTCAACCGGTCTACAATCACCCAAATTGCATCGACGCCCCTCGTAGTCCTCGGCAATTTGGTGATAAAGTCCATGGCAATCTGTTCCCACTTCCACTCGGGAATCTCTAACGGCTGCAACTTGCCTTGAGGTCTTTGGTGCTCGGCCTTAACCATGCGACAGGTTAGGCACCTCTCCACGAACCATGCAACATCCCTCTTCATACTGGGCCACCAATACTTCCTTTTCAGGTCCAAATACATCTTAGTGGCCCCGGGATGGATCGAGAACTTCGATCGATGAGCCTCTTCCATCAAAATGGTACTCGTTCTACCCACATGCGGCACCCAAATCCGACCCTGAAACATCATAAGCCCCCGACCATCGGTAACGAACTCCAATACTTGCCCGATAACCTGCTCTATCTTCTGGTTTTCTAGTCTAACAGCCTCGGTCTGAGCTCCTCGAATGGTGTCCAACATCAGAGTCATCACTGTCAATCTCATACAAATGTCACACATCGGAACACTCTCCGCCCTACGATTCAAGGCATCGGCCACCACGTTGGCTTTCCCCAGGTGGTACAGGATCTAGCAATCATAATCCTTTACCACATCCAGCCATCTCCTCTGACGCATACTCATGTTGGGCTAACCCATCAAGTACTTCAGGCTCTTGTGATCCGTGTATATGGTACACCAGACCCCATATAGATAGTGACGCCAGATCTTGAGGGTGAACACTACTACCCCTAACTCTAAATCATGGGTAGGATACCTCGCCTCATGAGGCTTCAGCTGCCTCGATGCATACGCTATCACATGGCCTCTCTGCATAAGCATTTCTCCCAACCCTGATATCGATGCGTCACAATATACCACAAAATCCTCCATTCCCTCCGGAACGGCTAACACCGGGGCTTCGCATAATCTCTGGCGAAGTGTCTCGAAGGAGGCCTGCTGCTCTGGACCCCAAGCAAAAACTACAACCTTCCAGGTCAACTTAGTGAGTGGCACGGCGATGTTGGAGAAATCCCTGATGAATCTCCGATAATAGCCTGCCAGTCCAAGAAAACTCCTGATCTCTGTGGGTGACCTCGGCACCTCCCAACTCATCACCGCCTTAATTTTGGCCGGGTTGACCAATATCCCTTTCTGGTTAATGAGATGTCCCAGGAACTGGACCTCTCGTAACCAGAAATCACACTTGGAGAACTTGGCATAAAGCCTCTCTGATCTCAAACCCCTAGGATCTCCCTCAGATGCTCCTCATGCTGCTCTCTAGATCTCGAATACACCAAAATTTTGTCGATGAATACGATCACCGAGCGATCCAACATCGGTCTACACACCCTATTCATGAGATCCAGAACACCGCTGGTGCGTTGGTGAGCCCAAAAGGCATCACTACGAACTCGTAATGCTCGTAACGAGTCCTAAACGCTGTCTTCTGGATATCCTCATCTCGCACCCTCACCTGATGATATCCAGACCTCAAGTCGATCTTGGAAAACCAAGATGCTCCCTGCAACTGATCGAACAAATCGTCAATCCTCGGCAACGGGTAACGGTTCTTGATCGTCAATTTGTTTAACTCCCGGTAATCGATACACATCCGGTGTGAACCATCCTTTTTCATGACAAAAAGGATAGAAGCTCCCCACGCTGAACTACTCGGCCGAATAAACCCCTTTCCCAGCAGCTCCTGAACCTGCGAGGATAACTCCTGCATCTCTGTAGGCGCAAGGCGATAGGGCGCCTTGGCAATAGGCGCTGTCCCCAGAACCAAATCGATACTGAACTCCACCTACCTCACAGGAGGTACGCCCGAAAACTCCTCCGGAAATACATCCGGGAACTCACGCACTATCGGAACCTCTCGCACAGACCTCGGTCTCTCCGTCTCAACCCTCGCGTCCATCACATACGCTATGAATCCCTTACATCCTTGCTGAAGACTCTTCGTCGCCCTGGCGGCTGAGCAAAATGCTGAACCGGAACGTGTACCCTCGCAGTACACCATAAGAGCTCCCCCCTAGGGTCTCGCATGGTCACCAGCTGTCGCTCTCAATCGATGATCGCTCCAAATCTACTCAACTAGTCCATGCCCACGATGACACAGACATCCCCCATCGCAATAGGGACCAAATCTATCGGAAACTCAACCCCGAAAATCTCAAGTACACAACCACGAATCACCTCGGTGGCATACACCGCTCTCTCATCTGCTATGGAAACTCTCAAAGGTCTGCTCAACGCCTCTCGACTAATACTAATGTGTTGGCTAAAGGCCAACGATACAAAAGATCGACTCGCACCGGAGTCAAATAACACTAGAGAAGGTACATAATTCACAAGGAAAGTACCTACGCATAACATCATATAAGCACAATATCACAAAATACAAAAGAATACATGAAAGAGTACATACCGGCCATGACATCGGGCGTTGCGCGGACCTCTTCCGCAGTCAACTAGAAGGCTCTCTCGCGTGCCTTCGGTGCCTCAACCTTCGCAGGCTGAACATTCGAAGCTCTCATCGCAGCAGGGGCTGATCCTGGAAATGCTCCCTGCACTGAACCCCGCAACTGTGGACACTCTGCCTGACGGTGTCCAGTCTGGTTACAATGAAAACAGACTAAAAAACCCTTGGGGCAATCCTTGGCACACTTGTAGCAAGACCCTGCTTTGCATATCCCATCGTGGCTCTTGCCGCACTTGCCACAAGTGCGGCCCTTCTGGTTCCCAAATCTCGAATCAGCGGGTTTGGCCCGCTTGGCTGCCGACTGAGACTGATTCGACCGCCGATCCTTTCCCTGAGACTTAGCCTCCTCCCTGGCTTGGGTCTCCAGCTCTATCTCCCTCTTCCGGGCATTTGCCTGTAGCTCGACAAATGTCTGGTACGTCGAGTTCGCCACGAACTCATGTATATCCCTCCTCATAATGCTCAAATATCGGCTCATACGTGCCTGCTCGGAGGACACGTGCTCTGGGCAGAACATCGCTCGCTCATGGAACATCCTCGTAATCACCGTAACAGACTCAGTACCCTGCTTGAGGGTCAAAAACTCTTGGGCCAAACGCTCCCTCTCCACCTAGGGAATGTACTCATCTCGAAACATAGCGGTGAACCTCTCCCAGGTCATCGTGGCAAGCTCAGCAGACGTAAAGTGCGCAGTCACAAACTTCCACCAGTCCTTCGCTCCCAAGCGAAGCTGGTTCAGCACGAACCGGACTCTCAAATGCTCTGGAGATGAGCAAGTAAAGAAACACCCCTCTATGTCTGAAATCCATCTCATCACCGCGATCGGGTCTTGGGTCCCGTCAAACTCTGGTGGTTTTGTGTTGCTGAACTCTCGGAGCAGCAACGCATCACCACCTTGCGGCCTAGTCGCAGCTATAGCTGCAGTGGCTGCAGCAACAGCAGCCTCAGAAAGAGCAGTGTATCTCTCATCAAATGTATCAATCAGAGTGGTCTTGATATACCCGAACATCTCTGGTAGCTCTGCCCTGATGGCCGCAACCACCTCCTCCTGGGTGATCCTACGGATCTCCTCATCACTTGAACTGCTGGTCCCTAGTGTGTGGCGCATCCCAACCATGATCTCCCTCTCTCTGAAATACAACACAAGAATAAATATTAGGGACTCACTTGAGTATGCTCACACTCGATTAATCCACCCTACTTGTCCCTTAGTACTCCGAAGATTCTTACTTGGACTATGCACTGACCCGGTGTCTTCAGTTGTACGGGCCCAATACTACCGTCCACACCGCATCAGCATTCACCCCAAGTCCTCCTCCCAGAGTCCCAAGTCCCAAGCACTCTACTCTCTCTAATCATATGATACTAGCAAGCAGATCTCTCATAACCTCCTCGCTGCAACCTAAACACTCTAAATTATTCCTAGCAACAAGACTCCTAGACTCAGGCATCACATATCAGGCCACTCTAGTTCTAATAAGAATACCTAGTCTACTCTAGCATGCATAGCTCATCATATAACATATCACATCATATCATATAACACTTATAATAATGGTATTTTGGGAAATCACCGTTCGGGCGCTGGCTGTTCGTACACACGACTCTACTCTGTTTGTCTCGTAAGTTCTTCTTTTGAAAACTTGTTTTATTATCAAAATTTCCTTAAATCCTCGGTTTGAGTTTAGATACGCCCGAAGGTGCACCCAAATCCCTCAAACCAAGGCTCTGATACCAAATTGTAACAACGTAAAAATTTGAACAATTTTTTTCACTTTTGAAAACCATAAAATATCATTTGTAATCATAAATAAAAACATTGTATCCACATTGTATCAGTACAAAACCTAAGATAAAAATACATAAACTTCGGTGTGCGTGTGTACGAATCATGACGGCGCCTTCCCGTGATCATCACTGGTACCCGAAACACATAACACATAACACGGTAAGCATAAATGCTTAGTGAGTTCCCCAAAATACCACTCTAACACATAATAGCCACTCGAGGTTGTAACTCTGTTGACCTCAGGTCTATGTGTCTTAGTGGGGCCCTCCAGCCCCAACTGTCTATGGGCCCTCTGGCCCTAACTCTGTGGACCCGAAAGGTCCTAACTATGTAACTCTGAATCATACATATCACATATCACAATAAATCATAACACATAAATAACATGCAATTACACTGACATATAACTCTAAAATACTCTATCACATAACTCTGTTACCACACTAGGTAAAGTATAGTGAGAAGACTCACCTCGGGTATCTCGGTAATCTCTGACTCGGTAACGCTGGTCTAACCTCCGCCTAATCATATAAAATAAATATCCTAATTATTATAACTCTCAAAGGCTAGACTATGTCCTCTTATGATACTCTCAGAAGGGTAAAAGACCATTTTACCCCTCTCATAACTCAAAAGGCCCCACAAATAGACCATACCCTAAAAGTCAACCCCAAAGTCAACTTTCCGGGTTACACTGCGCGTACCTGGCTGCATCTCAGGATCTGGGAACACCACCCAGTACGCGGCGCGTACTGGGATTACACCCGACGTACTCCCCAGCTTCAGCCCTTTAACTCTTTGGGTCTTAAATAGTTACGACTCACATCCAAATTCTAGATCCGACCACATCTAAGCCTCTTAATCGATAAAGTTGATGACTTTATGCCTTTGCATGGCTGAACAAGCCACCAACTCCCATAATATTCCATCCTCTAACCCTAGAAGGCTTATAACTCAAGCATGACCTCAAACTAACACTAAAGATGGAAACTTTATGGCTCTACATCACTAATAGCACTGAATGGGGACATATCTCGGACCATGGAGCACTTTACACTCATAAAGTCTCCATCTTTGGGGTTTTTAGCCCTAGCAATAGCACATGCAACAACAAATCAAAAGAAGAGGAAAGTTTTGAACTTTATACCTCTAAGTGTAGCCCCTTGCTCTGTAGATCTCAGATCCAAAATGGCACCTCAAGCTTTAGCTTCCAAGAACTCTTTTCCTTCTTCTTCACTAAGTCACCAAAGCACAATTAGCTCCAATAACACTCACACACACTAAGGATGGTGGGAAGCTCTCTTTTAGGGTTTCGCACACTGATATGGAGGCCGAGAAATGAGCCTTAGCACCCTTTAAATAGTGCACAAGGCGGATTAGGGTTTTGCATCTGGGCTGGGTACGCCCGACGTAACTCTGGGTACACCCAGCGTACCTTGGCGACACCGCGTCCATTTTAAGTGCATGAGTACGCACAACGTACCCCTCTGGTACGCCCAGCGTACTCACTTGCTAAGAAAAGCTCCACTCAAGGACTAAACATGACCAATCCACAAAGAACAAGGATGAAAGAAATGTACCTGAATCTCGGGGTGTTTATGACATCCGAAAAATACAACCAATTTAAATTTTTCAAAACAACCCGATTTTCATTAAAATGTTTACAAAAAGGTTTTCAATACAAGTCATTAGAGTATTCCCAGAATCACATTGCTACAAAATCATGAGGAGCGGTACGATCGCGCCTTCGCCTTGCCACAGACTCCTGAAGAACCTGAAAAACATTAAACCACAACTGTAAGCCCGAAAGCTTAGTGAGATACCCCCAAAATACCAACCACGTAGACGCCTTTCCTGGCTGCGACCTTCCGGTCCAAAACATATAAAACATACATAACATAACAGATCATAGAACAGCCATGCATATCGGGTCTACCGTGTGACTGGTCCGCCGTATCAGCCTTCAGTCCAACGGATCCATCCTCCAGGTCTAGTCATGTCCTTCGAGTCTACAGTGGGGTTGGTCCGCCCACATCGGGCCTTCAACCCACCTGGTCCACTCTCTGAGCCTACAGTGTGACTGGTCCGCCCGCATCGGGCCTTCAGTCGGCCTGGTCTACTCTCCGAGCCTCGGCACGTCTGGTCCGCCCTCGTGGGGCCTACAGCCTATCCGGACCGCTCGCTGGGCCTTCGGAACAACTAGTCCGCCCTGGGTATCTTGGCCTACAGCACAAAGCAGGACCCGCCTCAACCCATCTCCAGTCTAAACAACCATGTGCACATAACATACATTCATATAACAGTCATAGTCAACAAACTGAGCAAGCAGATCACATAGCATATCATTACCCTAACCGGGTTACCGACCTAACCGGTCACTAGCATAGCATCACTCTGTATATCGGGAGAACTGACCTTAGCAAGGCCTCCTAGCATGTACCATCCTAGCTACCAGGATGCAGACACATCAAACAATAACATAATAACCATAACCGAATCTCAATACAATAAAGGGCCGGCCTTGGTGCCTTAGACCCTGTTGATATAGTGAGGATAACTCACCTCGAAACTGTCGGCTGAAAAGATAAGATCCCGCTGCTCTGAACTCTGACACGAACTCCTCCACTAAACATCAAAACATACAACTCAATAAATACCCTTAATTACCAAAATACCCCTGGAAGACAACTGGTCAACCACGAACAAGTCAAAGTCAACCCCTGACTGACCCTACTCGCCGAGTCAACCCGATGACTCGCCGAGTCCATATGCTCAGAACTTCCTTCAATCAGCGACCCAACTCGCCGAGTCACCCCAAGACTCGTCGAGTCCAACAACTCTGAGTCCACTCGCACTCAACTCACCGAGTCATCCCTTGACTCACCGATTCATCGACTCACCCAGAAATATTGGGACTTCCTCGACAAGACTCGCCGAGTCCAAATGGACTCGTCGAGTCCAAGGCCATCTTCAACCTACTCGCCGAGTTGTTCTTCCAACTCGTCGAGTCCCAGGCCATCTTCAAGCAACTCGTCGAGTCCACCCATGTGACTCGTCGAGTACCACCAGTCTGAATCCATACAGAAGCATCTCAGGCCATGCAATTGATCCAAAACATAGATCCAACCTCCTACAATCCATCCATCACGTAAAGTGGCAAACTTTACGTGAATCTAACGAGATCTAAGCCATATTCACCTTAAAACCAAGGTTTGGGACATGGTGGCTTCACTAAGCACTCAAACACAGGAACTTTAATGCACTCTAGGCCTTCAATATTCCAGATCTGAGGTAGCAACCTCAGATCTATCCTCCAAACTCCAAAACATTCCAAGACATACTCCTCACAAACCCCAAAATGATGAAACTAGGAATGCACAACCTAAGGATGAAGATATTACCTCCAAAAGATGCCTCAATAGCAGCCAAACTCGAATCCAAGCAAAGCCCTTTGATCCAAGCCACTTCTCCTTCAAGATCTCTTCAAACAACACCTCTCCAAGCTCTAATTTGCTCCACAAATGATCTCTCCACGAATTTAGGGTTTCTGGAACTCAAGGGGGGAATAAGGGAGGCTGTGGAGGGGTATAATGCTCTTTATATAGGGCTCAACCCCGAAAATTAGGGTTTTCTCCATACAGCACCTACTCGCCGAGTCCATCCTTGGGACTCGCCGAGTAGGCCACTTGACACGCGACCATGACCGCGACCTGACTTGTCGAGTCTATCCATGGACTCGCCGAGTCATCCTCTAAACTTACACTTTTAGCCCTTCAACTCTACTCTTGCGATTCCGGGATGTTACAGTGTTACAGTATGTCAAGCGTACTGGCTTGAAATCCGGATCGTAGAGGCTTCAACATATGCTGGACGTATGCATGGACTTGTTTAACTTAGGCCTCTGGCCCACCTGATTGTAGCAGGTCATTTTTTGGGCTAAAGGCCATGTTTGGGGTTCTTTGTCCACATTGGGCCTTAAAGGCCTTGTAGTTGGGCTTGGATGCCATTTTGGGCTTTTATGCATTTAGGCATTTGGTGGAGGGAGGCCCATTGAGGCAAGGGTAAAGGAACCCTGCCTTAAGTTAAGTATTAGGGTTTTGGACTTGAGTTTGAGATCATCACTTTAGAAGAAGAAGAGCAATCATAGGAGAAAATGAAGTCATTCGTTCATTAAGAAACCCTAAATCAATTTTTAAAGGAAGAATATATCATTTATTGTTTTGTCAATAATTACTACGCCATGTCATAACAGTTAAGCCAAGCCATCATTTAACCTGTAAGAGCCAGTTACTGGTAGGTAATATTTGAACAAAACATATAGCTTGTTTGGTGTTTTTTGTACAAAATATTTACTTGGATGGTGTTTTTTGAACGTACCAAACTTGGATGAAGTTTTTTGAACGATTTTGAAACATAGTTAACTCTTTGAGTTATTTCTTCTTGTTTTTTTTTTTCCTTTACTTATTTTTTACCGGTAATTGCCGGTTACACAAGGTCAAATTTGAACAAATAATGTACTTTGTTGGTGTGTTTTTTTTTTTTTTTTATTTTTTTATTTTTTTATTTTTTTATTTTTTTTAATGCTTTACTTTGATGATTTTTTTTGACACACCAAACTTGAATGGTATTTTTTGAACAATTTTGAAATATAGTTATTTATACAAGTCATTTTTCCTTGTTTTTATAGATGATTTAATTTTGATATTATATATTTCAGATATACTGGTAAAAAAAAGGTTTAAAAAAGGTTAATCGTAAAAAGGATACAAAGAGATTTTAAATTTTCTTTTATCAGTGCACGTATTGTATTGTTACTATATTGCCACGAGTAACAACCAACAACCTTTCTCATACAATCGTAATAACTATTTGTTCATAAAGTTATTTTTATTTATTTATTTTTGTTATTTTCGAACTTAGATAATACGATTAGGAAGTGAGCCAAATTCGATTTTATAATTCGTATAAAAAGTAGGTTGCATCACCAACATGATATAATCATTTTTCCTATTTTAAATATTTTTCTCATTTTTCTTTATTCTTTTTAAGAAACATGTGACACTCATTATTAATTTAAACAAATTATCATAAAAAAATATTCAACTTTTGAGTATACTTACATCAATACACTGAAAATGAAGAGGCCTACCATTAAATTCTTATCATAGTCGTTATGCTTATCTGAATTATTCTTAGAATAACATTTAAAGAGTGGATATGGTTGCAAGTTACTTTATCTGTAAATATTAATTGTGAAGGAATGGAGAAAGACATGTTGCCTTGACCTTTGTAAGAGAATATGTTTGGATTCTAAATATTTGTTCGTTGGTATATATATATATATATATATATATATATATATATATATATATATATATATATATATATATATATATATATATATATATATATATATATATATATATATATATATAGGGTTAAGTTCAAATGCGAACACAATTTAACGTGAGAACAGTACTTTATGTTACTATTCTACTATGAATTTAATATGTATAGTATTGTAGTAATTATAATATGAATATATTCAATTTTATATTGCTATTCTACTATAAAATTTTCATATATATGTAGTAATTTAGTAAATTTTAATGTGAATGTTAAATATGTGACTGTTCTTATACTCGGTGATGAATAATATCATAAAGTTGTACATACAAAATTTTAATGTGAATATTAATGCGTGATTGTTCATATATTTGTTGATGAATAATGACATATCGTTGTATATACAAAATTCATAGTAGAATAGTAACATAAAATAATATTCTCACGTTCTCACATTAAATAGTGTTCTCATTTGAACTTAACCACATATATATATATATATATATATATATATATATATATATATATATATATATATATATATATTAGCCACACCTTGGGCCGGTTATGTATTAGTTCAGCATAGATCCTTGTATTTTATATATATATATATATATATATATATATATATATATATATATATATATATATATATATATATATATACTTGATTAATAGAAATGATCGTTTCATTAAAAAATCATCATCCAATATAGTATTAATGGATCATTCTAAACCCTATTCTCTCCCTTGTTTGTGTCCCGTCTTTCGTTCGTCGACCTCACATCTAGTTCCATGGCAATCAACGAATCTTCTTCAGTTTCAATGGCAGTCAACGAATCTTCTTAATATACTTCATTTCGTTCTGTTTAGAAACCCTACAAAATCACTAATCTTAAAGCCTTCATACATCTAGTTCTTGGTCTCGACCATCTCTTCTAGGATGCATGGAGAGAGCTTTTTGACACATATTGTATTGGTTTTGGAGTGATCAATTACATTGACAACTCAAGCGATGCTTAGACTTCGAAAACAGTCAATCTTGAATGGACCAATATTGATTCAGTTGTTAAACTATGGAATTATGGTACGAGCTCACACTTCTACTATAAATGATCGTTAAACAAAATGCCGAAACATAAAACCTACAGATCAACATGGGAAATCTATTTCGTAATATTAAAGATGCAAAGTCTATTCAACTCGATAGTTATATCAACATCAACAACTTCTCTGTCACTACATATTGAACCCAAATATATTCCATATCCGAACTTCTAGCCAATGTCAACTCACTGGTCCTAGAAAAGAAAACTTAGTTACCTATATTATCAATGGATAAGTACGACTACATTCCATGCTTGACTTGTCATGGATATCTTCCCCTTAGGTTTCAATAAGCTCCTTCCATGCTTGTTCTTTTAGAAACAACGCACGCCCCAAGTTCGCTGAAAAACTTCTCTCTAAAAAGTCTTCATTTTATGATTCTAAATATATAAACCAAATCTCAATCCACGGTTAAAACGTCATTAACGACTGAATGGATTTGGACTTTAGGGTGGATCTGGATCAAGTTTTTGACAAATCCACTTTACAATTTGGTACTAAATCTGATTCCGTTCGAACGATATGGATTTTGTCATAATCCAGTAGATCATATTATAGGTTTGGATTAGTAAAAATTCGTTTTTAATAAGATCATATTTCAGATTGATCGGATATTAATCAAATATCTATTTTTTTTGTGCATCACTAGTCATGGGTTAGAGATTATTCTTGGGATCCCTCCTAACGTTAGGGTTAGATAATTATGCTACAGTTTAGTAAAGCAAATCCCAAACGACTTGCATTGCCTTCTTAGCAGTCCAATACAATCTAACTACCATGAGTCCTATGATCCTGCATAGGCCCATGTTTCAGCCTCCTCACCTATATAGAAGTGGTTATGTAACACCCGATTTCACTCTACAATAGAGTTTAATATAACCTTTTGTTTATAAAATTCGAAGTAGCAATATATTACTTTTTATCCAAAATAATCATAACAGAATGTAGTAGACGTCAATACGATTTCCGTAAATACACTACTAGAAAAACAGCCTTTTACGACGCTCATTGCGCGTCTTAAAAGGCTCAGACGACGCGAAAATGCACGTCAAGGAAGGCCCTGTCATAAAGAGAGACGATGCGCATTTACGACGCTCATTTACGATGCGTAGTTACGACGAACGATTACGACACGCAATGCGTATCAAGGAAGGCCCTGTCATAAAGGAAGACGAAACACATTCACGTGTCATAACCTTACGACGCACGTGTTAATGACACGCAATGCGTATCAAGAAAGCCCTTGTCAAGAAAGGCCATGTCATAAATGAAGATGACACACATTTTTGCGTATCATAATTTTAAATGTTTAAAAAAAATATTTTTTAATTGATTTACTAATTTTCAAATTAAATTTGCATTTAATGCCTCATAATAGAAAATAAAATATCATATACAAAAAATATAATCCATTTCATAAAATTTAATGTTATACAAAATATCATATACAAAAAATAGAATCCATTGCATAATATTTTATTACAAATTTGACATTTTTTTTTTGTTTCCGTACTTTGACAATTTTCCGGAGCCAATCCGCGACTGCATTCCAAAGCTGATTCAATTTGTGCTGCTGCTGATTCCGGAGCCAATCCGCGACTGCATTCCAGAGCTGATTTAGTGGAAAGAGCATCCCAGACTCCATCACTTGAAATTACAAGCCGCCCACCAGCAGAAGATAGTTGAAGATGATGAATAAATAAAAGTTGTTAATAAAAAGAGGAATAAATTGAGTTTAATTACTAAACTAACCTTCACTTGTTTGACATGAGGATCTGAAATAATGAACTCCCCAACATCTCTATCTCCAATAGATCTTGAAAGGCATAACCCACCTCACCAACATTTTAAAGGACCAATATAAGTAGAGTTGCATCTTGCCTTTCATAATTCTTTAAGACTAATGAACCCTTGCTCCGATAATTCTTGTGACCTGATCAAATAAAAGTCAAAAACTTATTATGCTATTATAATTATTAGAAGAATCAAACATGGAAAGTTAGTTGCAAAAGACAAAATTACCCTTTTCTCCATCTAAAGAATGTGGGATTTGGAATAAATACACTATAATATGAATTACCTGATATTAACAATGAAAATCACAATGACAAGAATATCTTCTTTGTACAATAAACTAGTCCTTTAAAAGCTTATTTCTTTAATTTGATATTTTCTTACCTCCATTAAGCCTAATCACATAGCATTCGTATACCATGCTAGCATTAGACTGATCCAACATAGCATTCATATACCATGCTAGCATAAGACTAATCCAACATAGCATTTATATACCATGCTAGCATTAAAAATATAAATAATCACCTTATTTTAAGAAGCCTAGCTGATCCATGGATGGCCTAATCATAAATAATGTTCAATAAGAAGCCTAAATAATACTTATAGGAAAATTTTATAACAACCAAGACTTACAAAGAACGCCATGAGCTGTTATTCGTCTTTTGGGGTCTTTAATAAGCATTTTCCTAACCAAATCTTTAGCACTTTCAGAGATACTAGGTCATGGATCTGAGGAGAAGTCGAGTTTACCCCTCAAAACCTCTTCAAAGATCTCATTTTCAGATTCTATCATGAATTCAGTCACTAAAAAGAAATTAGAGCATTTGATAAGTTATTAACTTATTAACTTATTAGTCTTTTATTCCTTTAGACTTACCTCCCCAAAAAGGTGGGACCCCACAAAGAAGAATGTAAAGAATCACACCAGCACTCCATATATCTGCTTCAGGACCATAAACCTGAAACATAAAAGTATTTTTAAATATATATGATTAGTTAATATCAATATAGTATATAACATAATATTACAAGTTCATATATTAGATTTGAAATATAATTGTAAATTTTAAACTAACTAAAAATGTATAAACTCAAACTTGAAGGACTAAATTGTACACAGGAATAGTATAACACCAAATTTGGTGCAACAAATGGTGTAAAAAAGCAAAACTTTAAAAGCATATGTACCTCTAACTCAAAACCCTTTTCCATGAAGTATAACACCAAAGTATACTTACCGAAGCAGATTCTATCGTTACAATTCCATGAAGATTTGGGTGGAATCTAAAACCTTTGACTTTTCCCCACTTGAGAAAGGAACAATCTAGAAAATATATTTAATCATTAATCAGTTGGTTGAAAAGGACCGAGGTTTTGCATGTAGTAAGTAACTGATACCTGGTCTTTTCCATTGATATCAGCTTTCACAAGCTTCGAATAAGATGACTTTGTGATCTTTCCATCACCACCTGGAAACTCTTCAACATGTATGAAAGCAACTCGAAGTGCCTCATTCCTGGATATAAAAAAAATTAAAGCCATAACCTTGAGGTGAAAGTGCTGCTTGAGGTTGAGCTACTGTTGATAGAGAACGGAAAAGATAACAAACAAATACTTATAATAAGCACAAAGGTCTAGAATATTGCCGCCTAATAATCCTATTAGGCTAAAGAGTACTTACCTCATAGTGATATGTTCTCTAAATAACTCTGAAGCATCAAAGCCCCTCCTGTAATATATCATACCACACAGTATAACCCATTTTATTGTAGCTATTATATATCAAACTGTAAACTTAATGAATTCACAATTATTAAATGGTGAATACATTTCAATAATTTGTTTTTTTACGATTATGTCACCTTATCTATTTTCAGATTAATAATCTATATTTATAATTTAATAATTTAGAGTTTTGTTCATAAGTGATTCCTAAAAAAATTATATTCCTATTTGAACATATATTATTCAAACATGTTTTTATGCCATGGCAGTTAACATTTAGCTCACGAAATCCACATGGTTAGGGTCCAGGGACAAACATCACATATATCATAACCAAAAAAGCACATGCTAATTGAATATTGACTTGGAAAAAACTAGAACTAATTAGTAACCATCATAATCAATTAAACTCAACACCTCAAACTTCATGAAGGAGAATTCAATTTGATGAATATGTTCAGCAGCCCTTAAAGACCATATTAACAATACCGAAAAGACTAGACCCAAAATTACCTTTGATGAAATGATCTCAGCAGTGGCTAGCTTAGCAAGTTTGGTCATATAAGCGGTGTCAACTTCCCCTTCTTCAAGGGCACTGATTGAAATCGACATGACTTTAAATACCCCAGCAATATTCCCAAACCTTTGCAAATAACAGGAAAAAAAATTAAATCATGTTTTTTCAAGTCAAATCAGTTAAGTATGCTACTAGTGCAAAGTGCCACCTGACCAGATAACATTTTCACTTGCTCACGAAGGTCATTCTGGTTAGTAATAGTAGTTCTAGTATGAAATAGAAAATGACCATTATTTTACCCTTTTGTGTGGAAGTGAGGTTGAATAACAAATGACTTTGTTTTTTACTTAATGCACAAAAAAAGACTTAATAAAGAAAGTCAAGGAATGAAGGGTTTCCCTCAAAACCTGAAGCAACACCACAATAAAGGGTTTCCATTTGGCGTTGATTTCTTTCCCCAACATCTTTTGACTCATCCAACAATGCTACATCACCTACTTCAAATATGTACATTTCCAGATATAATATTTGAAAAAATAAAACAAAACATAGTTGGAACTCAATTAAAAGAAAATTATTTGTTAAGATGTCACAAGAAAGAGCAATTCTTGGTCCTGTGAAAACATATATAGTTACAAATGATATATTTTTCATTATATCCAAACAAGAAAGAATCTGAAAAGAATAACATATAACATTCATTCATGATAAAAAAGAAAAGATAAAAGACAAGAAGTTATGTGCAAAATCATCAGTCCATGTGCTATTGTAGTCCAAAACCAGAACCAAAACCAAAACCTTATCAATATGTATAAAGTTGGTAAAAAAGAAAGAGAAAACTTGCTTTTACATCAGTTAGTAAGTAGTAGCAGCTCCTACTTAAGAAAAATCTGAATTCACAACTCTAAGCACATATCTGTATGTAGATGAAGGCAAAAACTAAACTGTGACATCTCATGACACTGCCCGACCATAACAAACTGAAGCAATATACAGATTCTTCCCCCATTTTTCCTGTTTCATTATATTAGTATTATTTATTAAATCAACTCAAATAAATAAATAAATAAGCAAGCTAAGGTCAGGTTAGTTACACTTGATATGACATAACAAGAACTATTGTGTTTGACATGCATTGAGATCAATGAGGCAATATTTGCAAATTTTGTGTTAAATGCAAAAGGTGGAACAAAGAGATCGAACCATAGAGGGATTTGCTTCTAATCTCTGGTATGTGGAAAAGGCAAAAACACCCTTCTCCATCATCAAAAACAGCCCTAGAAAGGGATATTTTCCATGAGAAAGGATGAAAGATGAAAAGAGCATTTTCAGCCTTTGCACATACAAGAGATGAAAAGCAAAAACCTACCCCTACCTCCTTGTTCCACCTTTTTACATTAGAATTAGACATAACAAATTGCAAATGCATGTCATGCATAACAAACGGGGAGTATGTAACATTGATATTATTGTAATAATAAAACAGGAAAGGAAAGGTGACAGCTGACCTTAACATGTGTACTAGGAAAAGCGAAAGTGCGCAATGTTTCCTGTGTCTCGTCTGCAGGCTTTCTTCTGGGGACACTGTGAACAAAAGCAGCTTGGTCCCACGTAGCAGTGGTTGATGTTATCCTATATCCACCATCCCATCTTCTATGAATACCTTCACTTGGATACAAAAAGTCCAGCTTCACAACCTGAATTCACATCACATCTACACTTAAATATGCATACAAATTAAATACCAATGTGCTTTCATTCATTTGGTTATTCTAAAACTACTATCAAAACTATTATTAAAATCTGGAAAAAGAAAAAACCTGATTAGAAAATCCAGCACCAAGGGACATAACAATTTCCCATTTACTTCCTGCAGTTGCCATAGTAGTGACATGAAACCCCTCTCTCCATTTTTTATTTATCCACTTAAATGGAAATGCTTCACTGACTTTATACGACTGCTGAATGTATTGAATACCTACTTACACACACACACACATAAAAAGAAATTTTCAATACAAACAATTATGACTTAAACAATATATATTACCCTAAAGCAACAATTTTTCCCTTCAATACAAACAAGTATGTAATGCAAGCGTTGTCAGCTACATTTATTTTAAATTCTTTCCATGGGATTAGTCAAATGCTAATACATTAAATACATACATATGATATATATATATATATATATATATATATATATATATATATATATATATATATATATACACACATGAATTACCTTCTTTAGTCCTCTTAGACTTCTTCCATATAAGATAATATAATCCCAAAGCAATAACAAGAAAGAAGAGGCCTACACCGCAACTGCTCCAATAATTATGGGTACCTTATTTGACTTTTTTTTTTTTTTTTTCTGTAATATAGAATAGTGCAAGTGTTACTATGATGGCAATAACAAAATGAACAGAAATAAAAGAAGATACCTACGCCCCCAACCGAGATCTTACCGAAGATACTTGACCAATAATCACCATCAAAAAAGGGAAAACGAGTTGTAGTTATTTTTGTATTCCCCTCTCCACTAGCAACAAAAAACTGATTGTATAAATTTGTTTAGTCCACAACAACACCATCTTCCGACCCTTTCTTTAGCATTGACTTGTACCTAAACATAAAAAAATTTGTAATCAGAAAAAAATACTCTTTGGGGCATTTTACCAAACACCTTATGTGCAGACACAAAGAGAGGTACCACTTTTGCCATATTATCCATCTCCATAACAAGTGTGTTTGTGCATACAGAGAAAAAAAATATCCAGATTCCATAAGTAAAAGCAGATGATTTGATTAAGAATTTATTTGACATAGCTAGTCAGTATCGCAATCTTGAAACACGCTTGTGTTTAGAAAATACATCAAATTGATAAATACACAGGTATAGAACTTACAGGCGTTGGAGAAGCGGGAGTTGGGAGGAAACATTGAAGGAAGAGATAGTGAGGTAGAGCCGATGGATGGTTCCTAGGGTTTTCTAAATTGAATTGATGACATGGTTTAGGTTTTGCTTGGGATCGTCGGCTGACGAGGTAGTTGTCGTAACTATTGATTTAGCAGGTGAAGCATCGATGTGATGGTGGTAGAAGGTTTTAGGTTTTTTCTCATAAAGTGATGGAAGCAGAGCATACTAGAAGGTTGTGATGGTGGTAGTGGAGGCGGTAGGTTGCTCGACCGTAACAAAAGAGGAGAGAGAAGAAGAGGGAGGATGACGATTACCTTGAAGACGTTTCATGATCGATAGTTTTTGTGTGTGGAAGTCATAAGGGATAAACAGATACAGATATGAGCAAGAAAGCGTGTTGAGAAAGCGGTACATTCAACTATTCAAGCACAGTCATGATCGATGATTGTTGTAGAGACCAGAGAACACTGAGAGCTTCGTTCTTGAAAGAAGCCCAAGCAAGAATGGTTCCTGCGATTTTGTGGAATTTAGGATAGTTAAAAAATAACCCCTACATTCTATTCTAATATCGAAAATCAAGCTTAAGATAACATATAAGAGAAGAATCGAACCTGCTTCTGCGTCAATCGAACGTATGGCTTGTAAGGAGAAAGGATTTTCGATTGGTGAAAACAAGGGTGAAAAGAACACAAGGCAGGGTTTTTGACTTTTAGGATTTCGTTTCCCCCTTATTAACAGAGAACGCGCGTTTCCTAAAAAATTATAAAACGACATGCTTATACGACACGCTCTTTTTAATAAGTGACCTCCGTGTTTTTTTTGACACAAATTTAGGGGCACGCAAAAATACGCGTCCAAAATTCTTCAAATTTCTGAAGATCTGACATTTTTTTAGGGCACACACTTTTGCGTATCGTTAATCGGTGCGCCTCGTAAATTGCACGTCGTAAAAGGTTGTTTTTCTTGTAGTGATATAAGGAACGCTTAAATCTAACTTTGTATGAAGAAGTTATGGTTTTTTGAAGTTTCACATTCAACCATATACGGCAAAAAGAGTTTTAAAAAGTGAATTGGAGATAGGTTGATCATTAGCCTAAGTAATCTAAAAAAGTCATAGTAATCATAAAAGCGAATGAATGCATATAAAGAACGTCCAAATCTGACTCCGTATGAGGAAGTTATAGTTTTTCGAAGTTTTGATGAGACATAATATAACAGTGTGTGACACATAAATCGAGATTTAGAACATTTGATTATTAGCCAAAACAATGTAAATGAGAGTTGAAATCTTGTAACTATGAACCTGTCGATATAGAGACATTCGAGAAAGGCGTTCGTAAGGAGTTTTGAATTTTGTTCAGACTTTAATAGTCTAATCTATATATAATATATATATATATATATATATATATATATATATATATATATATATATATATATATATATATATATATATATATATAAAATAAAGTGCCAATTAGCTGTTGAGGTCTAAAGGAAAGTTGTACAACTTAGAATTACCTGCGTATGGATATAAAGAACATCGATGATAGTGCTTGTAAGCGAAATTTATGGCCTTTCAAAGATTTTAGAAAATAACTGCTTGTGATGACATGGCAACACGAGATTAGTACATGTGGCACCACGATATGATGACATGTGGCTTGGATGAAAGCGATAACGAAAAGCAACATGGACCAACCGGATGATGACATGTGGCATACTTTGGCAGGATCATTGTAGATGAAGGATGAGGCGTGCCCCTAGAGATGGTGTAGCATGTTATCTCTATTTTGTTATAAATAGCTGCGGAATCCTTTTCATTTCCTAAAAATTCAAAACTTTCTCTCAATCCTTTTTCCCTCCCTCTTGAGTCTGACTTTTCGTAGCTTTTTTGAAGTATTTTAGTGAAGCTCTGGAGCGCTAGAGAGCCCGGCAAAATAGAAGCTTTCAGGTGAGAGTGTGTCCTCACAGATTCTGGTTTTCACTAGAAATTTGTGTAAGTTAAGCGATACTTACTACACTTTAACTATAACTTATATTTATATTCATAGTCTTGATTTTGAATTTATAGATAAGATTTATCAATGATTCTAGTCATAATACTGATTGATCTACTTACAAGAATGATGTTAGGATAGATTTAGTGAGGTGTTTAAAGTGAGATTTCCAAAAAGTATACTCCATATACCAAACGGACCCTACCGCCGATATGATCTTACCTGGTTGTTCTTAATTTGATAGGTCTTGATGTATTCATTGGGAGTTGAGGAATCTAGGAAATACTATAAATACAAACAAATACTGAAGCACAATAATATTTTTACTTAGGTTGTTTAAAAGAGATAAGATGGAGAATTAGCCTAGGAACTAGCTTCCTGAGAATCTTCCACCTCAATCAGGTGAGTAATCTCACTATACAATGTATTAATATATATATATATATATATATATATATATATATATATATATATATCCATATATGTTAGGTTATAAGAGATAGTAGATTAGAGTCGAATTTATAATCTCTATGTGCTTAATGTTATCATATTATTGTTATTAAGTAGAGTCGAAAGTATAGTCTCTATGTGCTTAAATGTTATTGTATTTAAGTTATTCATTACGGTTAAGTGAGGGGTTGACGGTGGAACTACGATAGGTTAGGAGCCTATACACTTCTGTTGAAGACGAAATGGCAGATTAGTTATAAGTCTAAGATACACATATTATTGGTGGATCGACGAAAGGTTATGAGCCAATTGGTGGATCGACAAAAGGTCATGAGCCGTTGTTTGTATGCATGCCTATGTATTGTGATATATGGTATTTTGGGGAACCCACTAAACTTCGTTCTTACCCAATTGATTATAATTGTTTTCAGGTACTTCTTCAAATCATGAGAAGGGAAAGGCTTGATTGTACACACACACATTATCATCATGTTTTCCACATAATCTATGCATACT
Organism: Lactuca saligna; assembly: GCF_052625555.1. Classification (NCBI taxonomy): domain Eukaryota; kingdom Viridiplantae; phylum Streptophyta; class Magnoliopsida; order Asterales; family Asteraceae; genus Lactuca; species Lactuca saligna. The sequence continues at coordinate 88,114,350 of NC_136420.1, forward strand.
CTAATTCATCTGAATATATTAAAAGAAAAAAAATTATGAAAAATTAGTACATAACAGGTTGTCTACTTCCTACATGGTGCAAGCTACATCTCTTCCACTAATATTTAGCATGTTGAACCTACATGATTGATGAGACAAAATGTGGTATATGGAAACACATCTCATCTTCATAAAAGACCTAAGTATACTTTCTATCACTTATGATAAAGTAGTTTTCATTCAATTTTAGTTGGTATTCGGTCCTCTTTTCTCGTTATATAATAAGGACACACTCATATTCCAAACCTATAGCACCCATTACAACTTCAAAACATCCTTATCACTCTAAATATAATTAAAAGTATAGTTTGGTGTTATCAATTCACTTGCAAAAATAAATGAACTACTAGATTTGATCAGTTTAGTATTTTTTTTGTGAAGGATTACCGGACCATTTGGGCTTTTGATTTCAGGCCACCTTGGACATTAGGGTTTTGGGCCCTTGTTGGGCTACAAGTCTTTCTGAGTTGGGCCTTTATGGATTTGGGACCATATTAGGCACTGTATTTCTTTAAGTCTTTAGGCTAGTTTGGTTTGGAACACGTGATGTTGGGCCCAATATTAGAAGGGAGAATAGTCTTTTACCCTTAAGAGTTGAGATTAAGGATTTAGACTTCTAGTTTGAATAATGACCTAATTGCTAATTAGGATTCTCGTATTTATGATTTAGTTTGAGGATTTTGAGATTCATAAGCCCGAGTGTGATTTTTTCATCTTTAGACTGAGGTGAGCTTCCTTTACTGTACTCATGGGTCGAAAGCAGCTATGTTGGCCCACTGAATTATGTTTAGAGGATAATAGTTGTCTTTGTTACAATTTCCTGCTATGTATCTGTATGATTGTTGTCTCTTTGACTCTTGCTGTTATGATTGTATGCTAGCAATAGGGGGTGAGATAGACCTGATACCTGTTGAAAGAGACCGAAATGGTGAAATATACCCACTACCAGTTGAAAGAGACCGAAGGGGGGGTACCCATTACCGGTTGAAAGAGACCGAAGGGGGGGTGAAATAGACCCAATTATGTTTTAACTATTATATATGTATGGTATGAGGTATTTTAGGGGAGCTCACTAAGCTTTGTGCTTACATAATTAGTTTATGTTTCAGGTACTTCCATCTCGAAAGGGAAGGACCCACTTTTGTTTTCATCATTATGTGATTTTTCGGATTTTATACTCTAATATTATTTCACTATGATACACTTTTGTTTATTTGGACATGATTATTGGATGTTTTGAAATGAATTAAAAATGAAATTTTTGTCTAAAATTTTTGGGATGTTACAATAACCATCCTGGGACATAAGGCGGCAAGGTCATTGAAATGACTTGTATAGAAGGCAACATCAACTTCCTACATCGCAGGATTCAACAACTCCTGCTCCAGGTTCTGCATCTATTCGTGTGGACAATATTTCCTAATCATGAGTTGCTTCAACTCACTCCAAGACATGGTGTTTCTACATTAATGCGTATGGTCCTTGTGTAACTGGTCCACCAGCTTAGGGTTATGTCTGACAGGGTTAAGGCGGCGAACTTGACTTTATATTCCTTTAGACAGAAGCTTATCTCAACAACAAACTCCATATTTTTCATCTATCTAGTTAGCCCAAATACGCCTTTATTTCCATGGAATGGTTTTGGATTATAGCTCATGAAATATTTATATGAATAGACTCTAGTTAGACCTCGATTATCTCCTTGAGAACTCTCACCTCCAATGCCTCCTGATCCTAACTTCCTAGGGTTTCTAAGCTTTATATGGAATTAGCTACGCGTTGGGCTACAAATGCCTCAATTGCGGCTGAGCTCATAGGCTCGGGATTGGTTTCAGGTTGTCGCGGCCGGTTCCTTTTAGTGTTGGGCATGATTCTAAATTTTATGTCATATGTTATTTGTTATGATAAATTTTTGAGTTTTACTTTGATAGTTTAGTTAAGAGAGGTAACTATATCAAGAAAACAATCAAACAAGTAACACAATAAACATTAAAATCACACAAATTTCATTAATCTCCACAAATTTTACATTATATTTTCCAAAAAAAGTGTACAATGGTGTGGTTTGATCAGGAAAGGTGTCTATTTTACATTGAAGTACATAGAATTTTCCAATCATCAGCTACATTACTATTCCATCCCTCAAACCCAAAATCATAGTTCCTAGCTTCCCCTGGCTAGAACGCTCTACCACAACCCAAAACAAACTAACATTCAAGCCACAATCTGCGCTAACTAATGCTGAAGGCAACTGATCATCACCTTTATATTTGCAATAACTATCTATGACATTACCAACCTCAACTTCATCTCTTTCACACGCTACTCAAGACTCGCAATCACAACTGGCTGTTATTGTACTTGAGAATGAGTCTCCTCCAGATGATCATAAGCATGGAGGATCCTCATCTTGTCATAATCTCTCCCCTGCTCTAACTCCCTAATGTTACCATCTAACAACCTGACCTCCTTCCTCAATGAGTTGCGATCATCCTCCACCTTATGTATGCGATCCTCGTGTCGTACTACACGTAGGATTAACACTAAGATTGCTCGATTTGTGGGATAGAATCGCACCTCGGTGCCTGGGATGACTCTTTGATATCATAAAACCCAATACTATCCTCCTCGATCCAATCATCCACTTGGGTTGTCCATATGTAGGTGGGGAAAGGTTTCTTTGATGGATTTAGGGATAAAGGTGGTGAGTTTGCCATATTATAGGATGGGATGGATTGGACTTTCTAAGGGTAGTGATAGTCTCGCGTCCTGAAGCATGAATACTGAGGGAGGATGGGGGAAATAGGGCAACAGTCTTTAGGGATGACTCTGACTTAATAGGTTCCTCATCCTGAGTCTCCTCATGATCTTATTGGGAAGATGAATCTAGGTAGGGCGAATTGTCTATAGGTAATCCATCGATCTCATCGCTAGGCTGCTCCTCCTCATTGGGTTCTTCCTCATCTTTAAATGGCTCTGCGTCAGCTGCTATTGATGTAGGTGGTAGGGGCATCATCAGATTGTAATCGCTCTCAGTCTCGGGCATGGATGGCACCACTTGGTTTTCTTCTGGATAAGGATGCAATACCCAGTCCCATATATTCTCCATATCTCTCTGATTTCTTGCATAAGACGTCAAACATGTATATGTTTATGAGAAATAATATATAATACATATAATTTGCTATTATGGGGTGTGTGTGTGTGTGTGTGTATATATATATATATATATATATATATATTACCGTATCTTAGGTTACTTTCTATATGGGAGGTATGTTGTATGTCTGTCTCTATTCTAGATATCCTCAATGTGTACCATCCTCTTGTATTAGGCCTTCATTTAAGGCTCTAGTCTTCAGGGAGTCGATCTATGCTACTGATCCAAAGATCCTTTAGTCATAGGCCTCGTCCTAATCTCTTAACTAGGCATACTAAACTACGGATCCATAAATCCTTAAGCATTTAGATTGTTAACTACGACATCCAGGTTTAGGCATGCGTCGGTCAGATCATAATAAAACTTAGTTGTGCATTCTAGGTCTAGTTGTGGTTTGGCCGCAACACTAGACTAACCCTGGGATTCTTTTTTGACCTAAGATCTTAAGTTGTGATTGGAATGGATAGTTTTTATGATACACAAATGCATTTACAAGAGTTTATATAACTCTTTATTTGATTAGTGTTTGATTAGGTTATTTTATTAACTCTATGTTAGTGTACTTCAAGACCACTAAGCAAGGATCGACCAGGTAGGAAAATACGGAGGGCATGTCCATTTTATCATATAGCCGTTCTGAAATCTAGCAACCCAAACGACAAACTTTTCCAGCTTAGGCACCTTTCCCGAAAGTAGTCTATCCGTATGATAATTAATAATAATATTTTTTAGAGTTTTATGCCCTAGGTTATAGTCGTAGTTCCTAAGGAATTACTAGTTCGCTATAACCTGTAGTTCTGATATCAATCTATCACACCCCCACCTGGTGTTGGTGAGTGCACATGTTTTTATAGTTTTCAACTTTTATTTGGTTGTATTAATTTAAGAATCATTTTTCTTTTAGAAAAACCTTTCTTAAATTATTTTATCAACCCTGGCTTACTATCTTTTAGGATATCTAACTATCCTATCTTATTATCTTCTTAGAATATATTTACTAATCCAAAATTACTATCTTTGTAGGATATCTAATTACCCTAACGTATTTTATCTACCACTCTAATGTGTTCCTAATGGTAGTCGAATCTATAAGTTTTCTATAATGTATTACCATGAGCCCTCAAAATCGATGTTTTTTTAATAATAATTTGCCCTGCCACGACGCTTAATTGGACTTTGAATAGTGATGTAACACTCTAAATTTTCAAACAAAATTTTCATTTTTAAACCACATAAAACTCAATATCACTTTTCTCGAAAACCACAAATGTATCAGTTGTCAAAAAACAAATCAACAAAATGACTGATAATATCCCAAAATCCTCAAACATAATCTCGAACAGGTGTATACAATCAAGCTGGCACCTTCCCGCAATCATGAGAAGTACCTGAAACACAGATCACACAACACGGTAAGCACAATGCTCAGTGAGTTCCCCAAAATACCAAATACACAAATAATAAGTCTCTCATAGCTATAGCTCGGCATGGACCCTCCAGTCATGCGTCTCGGTGAGGTCCCTCTGGTTTGACGGCTCGGTGGGACCCTCCAGTCATGTGTCTCAGTGAAGAACCTCTGGTCTTACAGCTCAGGTTGGATGCTCGAGTCTTGTATCACAGTAAAGACCCTCCAGTCTCACAACTCGGGTTGGACCCTCTGGTCCTAACTCAGTAAGGAACATAATAATATAGCATATATCACAAAGACAAAATGCATAATATCACATAACTTAGTATAAGCACAGAGGACCCTCCAGTCGATAACTAAAATAAGACCCTCCGATCACACTGTATTACCGCTCAGGTAAGTATAGTGAGAAGACTCAACTCGTAAGTAAGCAAGTAGATCTAGTACCCCACAAATAGTCTAGACTCTGCCTACATAATATAATCATCTTTAGTTAACACGTTATAATCACAACTCTTACAAAGTTAGGCTAACCTCTTTCCTCACTCTCGGAAAAGGTGAAAGACTATTTTACCCTTCCATAGTCTCCTTAACTCATGTCTTGACAAAACCCTAAAAGTTAATAGAAGTCAACGCTCGAGTCAACAATCCATGTTGACCTAACTCATCGAGTGCATCTATGCGACTCGTTGAGTTCGTTCATTTCTCTGAAGTATTGGGAAAATCCAACTCAACTCATCGATTTGTATCACCAACTCGCCGAGTTGTAACACATCTAGACCATCGGGGAAAACCCTAGTCAACTCGATGAGTTGGCTCATCCACCCGTTGAGTCCCTTCAGTTTATTATCTCACTCAGACGTTTTTAAGCATAAATAAGGCCTCATACTCTAGATCTTGCCTTCTAAGGCTAAAATATCACGTAAAGCTGCAAGCTTTACGTCCATGCATGGCATCTAGGGCTCAAAATGCCAAAACAAGCTCTATAGAGGGTTTTGATGAATGAAAGTTGGCCAATAGCTTGATAAATCTTGAATCCTTAGGCCTAAGGGACCTCACAGTGTCTATATCTGAAGTCTCAACTCCATGGCCAGCTCAAACAACTCAAAGGCTAAAAAGGAAGATGGAAATGGCCACAGATTCCCTAAAAAAGATATCTAACCAAAAAATGATCAAGGTGATAGCTTTTTACCTCCAAATAGCAGCTAGTACTAGAATAATACTAGATCCAAGAGCTTCTTCTCATTCCAAGCCTTATGCTCTTCTATCTCCTTCCAAGAATGCACCAAATCACACACTTTGAGTCTCTCTCTCTCTCTCTCTCCCAGATGATACCAGCTCGTTGAGGGTTTCTCTCAGGGTGTTAAAGTGACAATGGATGCGAAAATGAAGGCTTAAGGTCCTTTAAATATGACACAAACCCTAAAAATTAGGTTTTTCACACTCAATCCCTACTCATCGAGTTGGGGTCCTCTAACACGTTGAGTAGACTCTAAAAATCATGCGGCCATTAAATTCTTTACTCGGCGAGTTGGGGCCTCCAACCCATCGAGTTGCTCTGACAACATGAATGCAAATTAATTAAATATTATACATGAGAGTCAGGATGTTACAAGTGAATAATAAGAAAATTATCCTGTCGGGATTGTAGCTTGCAATTGTAGGTGGGAGTGTCAATCCCCGTATAGATCTACACATATCTTTCTATCTCTCGCAAGATTGATGATTATAGACCCGGGAATGCCGAATTTAATTAAGGCCTTTGGATGAATATTAACAGCTCCTAACGCGTTAACCTTATGTATTTATCTTTTATCTTTTATCTTTTGTCGTTTATCTTTTATCTTTCATAGGGATTTCCTATACTTACCACAATATAAATATTTTATCTTATATTTGATAATTATAACTTTTGATCTCATAATTATTTTGTATATATAAGCATTCATGTATATACCCTAATTATGGTTATTTGAAAACAAGACATTTGTGAAAAGTAACAATTAGGTACAGTTCATATTCCTACATTAGACCAGCATAACTTCTAGGTACTATGTTATCCTTGGGATTTGGTCATTATAGCATCTAGTAAAATAGGGACCGTGAACTCACCCTAGTCGCATGAAACCTTTGATGTAGGGTTAAATCGGGCTTGGGACTCCAGGGACCACTCTAAGGGAAGAAACTTTCGAAAATGTAGAGAGAGTAATGGTTGAAGGTGTGCATAAGTGTTCTACAGAGCCTTCTATTTATAGTCATGGATTTGGGGTGCGCCCGACGCAAATATCTATGCGCATCGCACATGACCATCGTGGCTCTATCCAGAGAATGTCACGTGTCACTTCCCAAATTGGCCATGTCACTCGCAATATGCTTGAATCCGGTGTTAGGTGCGCGGCATGCGGAGATACGCACCTCAAGTGCACGAAAAGATTTTTGTAAAAATCATAACTTCTTCGTACAAGCTCCGATCTATGCCCTCTCTATATCAATGTGATAATCTCAATGGGTACTACAACTCTCATTTAGGTTGTTTTAGCTAGTTTTGACTTTTATTTTGATGCCTAACGGGGGTAAAAATAAATGACTTTACAAAAAATCATATATCTCTCATATGGATCACGTTTTCGGTAAACTTTGTCCTAAAGTTTATATCTTAAGAAGTTGTACGAAACTCTTTTTTGTACTTTTAGTCAAAAATCAACCAATCTCTAAGTACCATTTTAACGTGAATAATTTTAATTACGTGATTAATTTCTATTTTTATGAAATCCACAACTCTTTCCTCTGGAGTCAGGTTTGTAGGAATCTTACATCCTTGAGATCAAGTTAAGGAGTACTATCCAAGTATGTTAACCAGCTTGGAAAATGGTACAACTTTTTCGACGCTAATTTTTTAGCTTAATGGATGGTTTGACAAATAAATGTAATGAAACATTTGATTCTTATTATCTCAAAAATCAAATACTACAATACTAAGCTATATCATTTATTTTCCTACTCTTTCTTAATAGTGGTGAGTGACGAAAACCTCTCGTCTTTCACATTTAGATAGGTGTTCATGTTACCAATTTTAATCTCAACCAAACTTTTTGGTACTTGCAAGACTCGTGACATTTATTATGCCATTTGACATGTTTAATCCTTCCACACTTATACTTTCTTAAGAGATGTATGGTAGTGGATCCCAAATCTACAAAATAAATAGATTATAACGAAACATGTTTATCTGGTTGTGGACTATCAGGGATCACGAACACCATATCACTATCCCTAAAGCCTAGTTGACGTGTTTGGTGTATGAACTTTCCCACATCGAAATATTATTATCTCAAGTGTGTGTTTGATGTTGATTCACATGAGGTTCATATTTTAAAGGTCAAATGACACAAATGTCGTACAAAATTTCAAGGGTTGGTCGATCCAGTCTCTAAAGATTTTTTTGGGTTTTATGGATCCCTAAACTAGGATAAAACTTGTTCTTTTAGTCTCTGTCAACCTGTAATAACCGTTTCACCATGCGACAATGACCATTTAGACCAAAAAAACTCACATTGTGCCAAAAAAAAACTCACATTGACGGAGGAGGTTGTGAGGAAGGTGGAATACGAGGTGGTGTTTGGTGGAGATAAAAGTGAGACTCACATTTGATCCCCAAACTTATTTTTTTGACTTTTTAGGGGTACAATATGAGCTTTTTTTTATTTTTTATTTTTTTGTTGTTTAAATGGTCATTGTCGCATGGTAAACCGATTATTATAGGTTGACAGAGACTAAAAGAGCAGGTCATATCGTAGTTTAGGGACTCATAAAAGCCGAACAAAAACTTCAGGGATTGAATCGATCAACCCTAGAAATTTTATATGACATTTGTGTCATTTTCCCTATTTTGAAAATTGTTTTTTGTTTTTTTTTAGTTAAAACATTTGAACTTTTGACTTTAGAAAAAAAAAAAAAACCAATTTTAAAATTCCTTTATAAAACAAATTTATATTTTATTATTTTAATTTTTAAATGTCGCTTGTTAAATAAACGATATTTAAAAATTCTACATAAAACAAAAATAAACGAACACAATCACACATGCAAATACCGTTACTATTATCAAGATTCAACATATTCCGTTTTATTCTCTTCTTTCAAAATTGTCATCTTAAGAGAACCCATTGTCCGACCATTTGGACAAACCAACGCAACACAATATTTTTTCCACATTTGTAGCAACAAGCCTTTTGTTGCAAAATGCAACTTCTCGTTTACACCCAAAAACAAGAAGAGCTATTATAAATAGTAATCGTGAAAAATATACCATACGGTTTGGTGGAACATATTTCCGATAATCGCTTAATGTAGTAGTATGCTATCTTTATGCACTTTTTTGTTTTATATTTAAATTAATGAAAAAGTTAAGCATTATTAAAGTGAATAGGTGAAATTATGGCCTCTACAGATTACAAGTCTCATATAACTTTTTGATTCCGTCATAAGCATAATTTAGACGAGTGAAGACTCGATGCTTGTTCTTTTTTCGTTGCCATGCATTTTAAAACTTAGTAGATTCATGCAGGACCTTATTAGATGAATATTTGTATTTTTAGTCAAGGATTGTGTATATCCCTTATTTTGTGTAATCTTTATTTTTACTATATTATTAAGTATATTGGATAATTCTTGAATTTTAAGAGGTATAAAATATAAAACTTGATGTACAAATAAGTGAATTAAAGAGGTTATTATAGAATGTTGAAATCACCACTAATTCTTACTAAAATTGGATACAACTTTGAGTGTTATTTTTATAGCCTTGAATGCCTATTAACCAAAACTAATAAGCATGTGAATATCTTAATGTGAAATAGAAATGTAGCTTAAGATGGAAACGTATATTGGATGCTAATCTCATATTATTAGCCTTATAAATCTAAATGGAAAGCATGATTTTTGCCAAACAAATCTTTATCTTTACTATATTATTAAGTATATTGGACAATTCTTGAATTTTAAGAGGTATAAAATTTAAAACTTGATATACAAATAAGTGAAGCATAGACAAACAAGTAATACTTACCAAAAATCGAAGAATACAGTGCATTAAGGAGGTTATTATAGAATGTTGAAATCACTACTAATTCTTACCAAAATTGGATACGACTTTGAGTGTTATTACTATAGCCTTGAATAAGCATGTGAATATCTTAATGTGAAGTAGGAATGTAGCTTAAGATGGAAAGGTATATTGGATGTTAATCTCATATTATTAGTCTTATAAATCTAAATGGAAAGCATGATTTTTGCCAAAATTTTTTTTTTTAAATATGTTGGCAAGATGTTTATCACATGTATAAAACTAATGTTACGAAACAGTTTTTTTTGTTATTTTTTGTTTAAAAAAAAAGATACTGATCTGCGATCTTTTTTTTTTTGCTTGAATTAATTAAAAAATCAGAAAAACAATAGCTTCAAAAAAAAAAAAAAAAAAACTTTGGGAGGGCTAATCTTTCTGTTGATGCCAAAAATTAAGGTTTGTAATATTTTTTCGTTTGTGTTGGGTTGCCCAAGAATTGGTAAATTGAATTTGACAGTATATTAGCAAATATTGGGAGAGCTAATTATCCCAATAAATTGTTAATTACTGAATTAATAATTAAACTTCCAATTAAGACGTCATTTATAATAGTTGATAAATGTAACTACGTTAAAATTAGGAAACAATTTTGGTCAATATTCCTTGAAATAATATTAGTTAAATTTTAATTGATCAATATTACTTGAAATAATATTGTTAATTGGAAAGGGTATGTTTCAACACCTTGTACAATTGATTTTTTATTTCTTTAAGTTCTTGGATAAGGAACAACATTAATCTTTTTGTCCAAAACATTATCGTTATGTATATTAGTACAAGAAATATTATATTTTTTCATTTTTCTATTTTATGATCATACATTTTTACTAACATCGTATTTTCTTTTCCATTTTCCACCTCTCACTATTATATCTCTTAGGTTAAAGGGAGTAATGGTGAGGCTAGCATGATGTTACATAAAATTTTTGAAGTCATGTAACATTTGCCACAAAAATATGTTGGTCTTGTAAAAGTTGGGCAGTGATAATGATGTCATTTAAATAAGTTTGATTTAAAAAAAAAAAACAAACATATTAGTGCCAACTGGTCACAAACCACCGTTCCCTTGTCTTTCCTCTCTCTTTTGGCTAGTCGGCTAGCAAGGCTTGCTTGGCAAGGTCCTTGTCAAGAGCCAAGGGTAGTGTTTGGCGTTCTTAGCAAGGCTTGACGCTTACCACTCGTTTTTGTCCAATTTAATTGTAATAATCGCATATGTTAATTTCTTTCTAAACTTTGTTCTTTTTCATTCAAACTTTCGGTTAACCGATTTAAAATTACCATGATGTAACTCTCTCATTCGTCTCTTTGTTCATATGACACTTTCCAAAACATTATGTATTCTTTAAATTGTATGTCATATTTTGAAATTAAACAAATTTCCAAAAAAATGACTATGTTCAAATAAAATTATTTGTCGCTACCAGAACGAAACAATTTGTCACCCCTTATTTAGGGTAACCGAAAACCAGATCAAATACCACTAATCGGTTCTAGTTTGATTTTTAGTTTAAAAGGTTCATTCCTAACTTATATATCCGTGTCATCACTGCATTGCCCGAGTACTATCATATTGTGTAAAAAAATATTCACCAAACACCTACCTAAACTTTAAACGTTGAAACGAATATTCGTCCAAATAAAAATAAGAATCGTCTGAAAATTATTTGCTTAAAACAAAATAAAATATTTCTATCATTGGAAATTAACGGATCTGAATCAGATTATATTATTTCATGGGCAATATTATCCACAAAAAATTAGAATATGGATGAGATTAATGATTATTTGATCCACCGATTCCATGAAGAATACAGAATTTACTATTGTTTTGATGAAGTCATAGATGATATAAATAACTTTTATCATGTGTAATTCTTGAACACATTCGTTGTTAATGGTTTACCTCTGGTTACCTATTTTTGCCATGAATTTATCTATGTCCGTTCGAAGATGACATGTTCTGATTCAAGCTAAAGAGAATAATGTCCAATTCGATTATGTTTTACGATGAAAATCAATAAAGCTCAGAACAAACAATACTAAATGTAGGTATATATCTTCGAGAATCTATTTCTTGCATGACCAACTTTATGTAACATTGTCCAAAAGGATATCGTGTGTCCATACAAAAGTATTAGTGAATTGGGATGAACAATTCAAATGCAGTGAAGTCTATACATTAAATGTTGTGTATGCAGAAGTATTTAACGATTAATAATGTACAATCAATCATGTATTTGTAAACAATCATAACTCTTCATTTTTTATTCTAACTAATTTTGTATTTGCTAAAATGACTCTGACTGATTATTATTTAGATGTAGTAAACTATTTCTACAAAATAAGTAATCGTCTCTAGAAACTAATTTTTGAAAATTAATCGTATCCTTCGCTTGGTGCGGGTAAACGGCTGGTTATCCTAAATTAGTGTTGTATTCTTTGCTATATAATGAAGACCAATCCTCCACAAATCGTGTGGTTGATTTTTTACAATTCCATATATCATCCACTTAACCTTCCCTCTTTTTGCTTTCTTCTCCATCGATTCTGGAATTCCTTCAATGGCTCCATCCAACTCTTTTCTCTTTCTTCTCCATCGATGCTGAAAACTCAAATAGAAATAGTTGAGAAAAAACATCAGGCTTTCCGGCTTATTTCGAAACTATATTATTTTAATATATTTAATATTAAAAGAATAATTATATACGACATAGTCAAGGAGTTTACCTTGGGAATTATGGGCAAATTTCATAAGAACAAGTTGACAACGACAACCGTCGACCAAGTCTAGAGGAAAAGAGGTTTTATAAACCATTTATCAACGAATATCATTTCAAGGCATCTAAACATGGCTGAAGAATTCGGGGAGATTTATCCTAGCGAACTCACTTTCATCTTCGAACCAAAGAAGCAGATCTCATGCATGCTCAACCTCACTAACAACTCCAATCGATACATCGCGTTTAAGGTCAAAACAACAGACCCAAAACTGTATTGTGTAAGGCCAAATAAAGGAATATTGAAACCAGATTCAACCTGTGAAATTAAAGTCACAAGGCAAGCTTGTACGATACAGCCTACAACTGACACGATTGTCAAGCAAAAGTTCTTGATTCAAAGGGTGTTTGCATCTGAAGATATGACCCTTGAGGATATCGACTCACTATTCAATTCGAAGGATACTCACAATGAGAAGAAACTGAAGGTGGTGATTACTGATGTCATCCCGAAGATGGTGGAGATGAAGTCCAAAAGTGAAGAACAAGATCTAACAGCAGACGTAGTTAAGGAGATTGTACAAATGAAGTCACAGATTAAAGGACTGAATATGCTGTTGAAAGAGGCCGAGGAGACGATTTCAAAGCTAAAGGAACAAAAGAGCGATTGCGGTTGTAAAGGTAAGAAGGGACGTCATTGTTTGTATATTAAGTGTTTTAACGTGAAATTGGCTTAATTAATCCACGTAATTTCAAATAATCTCGTTAATATGTCGATGTTTTAAAAAAAAACTATTATTGTAAGCAAAACATGCTGCTTAATGTTGTATTGTTGATTCGTTGATCTATTGTTGATATCATAATTAAGTTGCTCATTTGGTAGTTAATATTTATTTATAATTTTAAAGAAACTTATATATATAACTACGTAATTGAATTTAATTTGTATATTAACCATATATAAATTTTCATTTTTTTGTAATTTAGAAATAAAAAATTATTCGGATGCAAATTATTCAAAAAAGAGTTCAATTGGCAAAGTATACTATCTCTCCTAATTACTAGAGTTAAAGGCTATTACCCTTCATTTGAGTGCTTTTTATCCTTTGTATTTAGAAGTTCAATCCTTTTAGTAAGTTGGTTTTCAAAATTTATATATTTCACATCTCAAATTTTATAAATTTACACAATTCCATTTTTAGATAATTTTATTTAGTTTTTAGTTTTCTTTAAATTTATTTTTTTAAATAGAAAAAAATTGTATTTACAGGGTTATTTTTACTTTTCAAATAAGACCTTCAAAATCAACGGACCGACAATATATATATATATATATATATATATATATATATATATATATATATATATATATATATATATATATATATATATGGTTAGGTTATTTTGTTTTTACTAATTATTGTGTACCAGAATGCACAGATCTAGACCATCGGATGGAATATAATCAAATGTCATGATTTGAGGGTCTATGATAGTAGAATATGATAGCATGTACCATATAATCACACAAATTTCAGCATAAGGGCATTTTAGTCAATTAACCTATATTAAAAAAGGAAATTTTCGGATTTTTAGGGATGATTAATTCCTTTATTTTTTAAAAATCTGAATATTTTAAATTAATTCAAATTTAAAAATCCGATTTTATTCTGTCAGAATGATAAAGTGTCAACCATAAACTAGTGAATGTATTTTTCGATTTTATTCTGTCAGAATGGCGTAATGCCAAACATAAACTAGTAAATACATTCTGAAAGAATACACAAAATCGATTCTTGAACCAATAATATATGAAAAAATTACATTGTATGATTGTGATTCATTGAATAATAACAAACATTCTGAAAGAATAAACAAGTATAATTTTTAAAAAATAACAACATTCTTAAAAAATGAGTGTGATCATTCTTTAATTCATTCTTCAACTCTTTCCCATCAGGTCTTCAAGCCATTCTTGAAGCCTTTTCTACCAGAAATTCATTGCCAAGTAATTTGTAGTGATACACTTGTAAAACCTGCACATTAAACATACAAATAATTAACTACAATTCTATCAGAATACAACAAATAGTATTCTTGAAGCCTTCTCTCTTTTTTCTTTCTTCTCCATCGATTCTGGAATTCCTTCAATGGCTCCATCCAACTCTTTTCTCTTTCTTCTCCATCGATGCTGAAAACTCAAATTGAAATAGTTGAGAAAAACCATCAGGCTTTTGTTGGAGTTAATCCAAACTTAGTCAATCACCTAATTATCCTTAGGGCTATTTTAGTCCTTCTTGTAGAGTTTGAAGAAGTAAAGGCCATGTAGGCCACGTTTATTCTTCAGATTTTTAGTATAGTTTAGATAGGTTTAGTTAGCTCCTATTTTATTGCTTTGACTCGGTAGAGGTTGTTTCCTTTAAAATTGGAGTAGACAGCTAGCTCGTGTATATACATTGTATGTTATGGTACTGAATAAAAAGTAAGAGCTTAGAGAGATGTAGCCCTACGGATGTTTGGGTTTGTTCACAGGGTAATGTTCCAACAGCTTTCCGGCTTCTTTTTAAACTATTATTTTAATATATATAATATTAAAAGACTAATTATATACGACAACCGTTGACCAAGTCTTAGAGGAAAAGAGGGTTTATAAATCATTTGTCAACGAATATCATTTCAAGACATCTGAACATGGCTGAAGAATTCGGGGAGATTTATCCTAACGAACTCACTTTCATCTTCGAACCAAAGAAGCATATGTCATGCATGCTCAAGCTCACTAGCAACTCCAATCGATACATCGCGTTTAAGGTCAAAACAACAGACCCAAAACTGTATCGTGTAAGGCCAAATAAAGGAATATTGAAACCAGATTCAACCTGTGAAATTGAAGTCACAAGGCAAGCTTGTACGATACTGCCTGCAACTGATACGATTGTCAACCAAAAGTTGTTGATTCAAAGGGTGTTTGCATCTGAAGATACGACCCTTGAGAATATCGACTCACTATTCAATTCTAAGGATAGTCACAATGATATCAATATGAAGAAACTGAAGGTGGTGATTGCTGATGTCATCCCGCAGGTGGTGGAGATGAAGTCCAAAAGTGAAGAAGTACAAGATCTAACAGCAGACATGGCTAAGGAGATTGCACACATGAAGTTACATATTAAAGGACTGAATATACTGTTGACAGAGGCCGAGGAGACGATTTCAAAGCTAAAGGAACAAAAGAGCGATTGCGGTTGTAAAGGTAAGAAGAGACGTCATTGTTGGTATATTAAGTGTTTTGCCGTGAAATCGGCTTAATTAATCCACGTAATTTCAAGTAATTTCGTTAATATGTCGATGTTTTTAAACAAAGCTATTATTGTAAAGAAACATGCTGCTGAATGTTGTATTGTTGATTCTTTGATCTATTGTTGATATCATAATTAAGTTGCTTATTTGGTAGTTAATCTTTATTTATAATTTTAAAGAAACTTATATATATATATATATATATATATATATATATATATATATATATATATATATATATATATATATATATATATATATATATATATATATATATATATATATATATATATAACTACGTAATTGAATTTAATTTATATATTAACGAAATTTGTTCCCAGTTAAGTTTTGGTCTTAGGATCTCCGTGGAAGATAATGCAAGATAGCATTTCGTTTAATATGTCTTTTATAAATTATGCTACAGGAATCAAAATATTTATTACATTACGTATTCCTATCATTGAATATAAAAACATAATGAAATTGTCATGGAATAAAAAAATGATCTGGCGGTGCTAAAGTAAACGAAATGATGAAACAGTGACTTTGAGAAGTCAACAACGAGATGATCCTGAGTTTAATAATTAGATAATGATTTAATAATAGTAATTATAATTAATATAATGGTTATAATACAAGTAAAGAACAGTTAGCAATGGAGTTAGCTATGAACATGAGTTTATAGACGGATTGTAGTAAAAATTAGCAAAGTAGCAGGATCATATTTTTTGTCGCTCCCTAGTTTCATAAAGAACTGATCTGAAAATCAAAATTTTATATAAAAAAATTAATGCTAATCCATCTCGATTCCGTTTTGATAGTTTACGTTTTAGTAGAGATTCAACTTATCATTAAATATGTCGTTGTCCATTTTTCTAATACAGGGACGGTTAGAAATACTTAGGTTGCGTTTAGTTACGGAAAAACAATTTTCATTTTCCGTTTTTTGTTTTCCCTTTTTGATTTTCATTTTCCGTTTTCATTTTTCATTGAAATTTTTTGAAAACGTGTTTAGTTAAACTTATTCATTTTTCATTTTAAGTTTTAGAAAATTAAAAATTAGAAAACGTGTTTAGATGTGTATTTTTCTATCGGTTTTCAATTTTAGAAAACGGTAGCGGTGGTAGGGTGTGGGTGGGGGCGGTGACGGTAGCGGATCGGCGGCGACGGTGGTGATGACAGGCGATGGTGGTGGCGGCGACAATTGTGTCAGTGGTGGTGATGGTGGCGGCAGCGGTGGTGGTGGTGCTAGTGACGGGTTAGTAGTGGTGGTAGTGGTGATGGTAGGTCGGTGATTGTCGTGGTGGTGTTGGGTGGGTGGGGGTGCGAGTGTGTGTTTGTGGGGGTAGGTGTAGGTGTGTGTGGGTGGGTGGGTATGTATGTGTGTATGTTTGTGGGTGGTTTTGTGTGTGTATGTGTGTGGGTTGGTGTGTGTGTGTAGGTGTGTGTGTGTGGGTGGGTATGTATGTTTGTGTTTGTGGGTGTGTGTGTGTGTGTGTGTGTGCGAGTCGGTGTGTGTGTGGGTATGTATGTGTGTGTTTGTGTGTGTGTGTGGGGGGGGGGGGGGGGGGGTATGTATGTGTATGTGTGTGGGTTGGTGTGTGTGTGGGTCGGTGTGTGTGTGGGTATGTATGTATGTATGTATGTGTGTGTGTGTGTTTGTGGGTGGGTAGGTATGTATGTGTGTATGGGTGGGTTGGTGTGTGTGTGTGTGTGTATGTGAGTGGGTATGTATGTGTGTGTGTGTGTGTTTGTGGGTTGGTGTGTGTGTATGGGTGGATGGGTGTGTGTGTGTGGGTGGATGGGGGTAGGTAGAGGTGGATGGGGTGGAGTGGGTGTGTGTTTATAAAAAAAAATTTGGAATTAGAAAAATGTGGAAAACAATGATTATCAGTTTTCCAAAATTTTACAACTTCTTTGTAATTTTAGAAAACGGAAAATTTTCATTTTCCGTGAAAAATTTAGAAAAATAGACGAACTAAACGCGTTTTCAAAATTCTCATTTTTTTTGGAAAATTTTTCCGGAAAACGGCCCATTTTTCCGCAACTAAACGCAACCTTAATTTTTGGAATCGTTACATAAATGATCTACGATTATACATACATGGTGTTTTCGAATAAAAATATGTATTTGATTAAACAAATGATAACTTTAATTAATGAATCTCGTTCTATACACGGTGTTATCGAAGTTTTGTCCGCTTTTTATTATTTTTTGATCCAAGTTCTCTCATTGGTAGTTAGGGAATTTTCCTTCCTTTCGTATATATTAGGATAAAAAAAAAACTTGCTATGATATGATACTTATTTTAAAAAAAAATTTCTTTAATACTCTAGTTATTAGCTATAGTTACATATTTTGGTTTTCTATTTTACTTTGACTAAACTGCATAAATGGTCCCTGTGGTATGTCGAAAATTGCCACTTTGGTCCAAAAAAGTTTGGACTTGCACCAGAAGTCCAAAGTTTTCATTTTGTTGCTTGTTTGGTCCAACCTGTTCTGATTTTTTTCAAAATGACATATTTACCCCTGTTGATATAATTTCTCTTTTTTTTCTTATTTGTTTTTTCTGAATTTCAGGTTTAAAAAAACAAGAAAATAAAATTAAAAATAAATATCTCTCTCTCTCTCTCTCTCTCTCTCTCTCTCCCCCCCTCTCTCTCTCTCTCTCTCTCTCTCTCTCTCTCTCTCTCCTATTTATAATATTACAATAACTAAAAAAGAAAATCAACCCCACCTGCACTTCCCCTTCTCATACCTCTCTCTCCCTCCTTTCTGAACTTTCACAAAAAGAAACTAACACCGCCTCCATCACCAACTTTCAGCGATTCGAGGTTCCGACCACCACAAATTTATTTTCAGTCGGAGCAACACCACCTATCTATTTCTTTATCTCTCTCAGCAGAATCGTAACTCAATGAAGATAGTAATCCAAAGAATATATGGCGTGGCCGGAAAAAGAATGGAGATACAGAAGGAGGAGGCGATGTATTAAAGAAGACGAAGGGCGTAGAAGATGTGAAAACTTATATCAACGTCGAAGGTGGCTTCAACCTTCAGTAGGCCCGATTTGAAAACCTAGATAAATGTCGTCATCTTCACACCTCGACGAAGGCTTTGTCTGGAAACTCGAGCCACAAGCGTCGCCTCCGTTTCTGTCTTCTTCTCCGGCGAGTATTGTCTATCTCAGATCCTTTTTCTTTGAAGAAACCCTCTGTCGCCGTCGTTCGTCTTCGCCGAAAACCCTAATCCATATGAGATAAGGTGGCGGCGCTAGGGTTTCGGAAGTTGGTGATGGTTTTTGTCGAAAATGGGGGGTAAGGAGATGGTTTTCAATGGAGAAGACGAACCATGAAAGTGAGAAGATGGTCTCCAGTTGTGGGAATCGGTTATGGTTTTTTGTAGGTAATGTTGGCTTTCAGATCTATCGAAGGTTGGTGGTGGCGGAGACGATATGGGATGAAGGCAGCGGTGGCTAACGGCGACGACGGTGGTGGAGTCGACGATCAAGGGTACTTGACGACCATGAAGAACAAACAAAGAGGGAAGGAGAAATAATGGGGGGAGAGAGAGAGAGAGAGAGAGAGAGAGAGAGAGAGAGAGAGAGAGAGAGAGAAGAGAGAGAGAGAGATTTATTTTTATTTTCTTGTTTTTTTAAATCTGAAATTCAAAAAAAAAAACAAATAAGAAAAAAGAGAAATCAAATTAACAGGGGTAAATATGTCATTTTGAAAAAAATTAGAATACGTTGGACCAAACAAGCAACAAAATGAAAACTTTGGATTTATGGTGCAAGTCCAAACTTTTTTGGACCAAAGTGGCAATTTTCAACATACCACAGGGACCATTTGTGCAGTTTAGTCTTTTACTTTCTCCATATTCAAAACCCTTTATTGATTGTAAATTTTCTTCCACTCAACCGGTTACTTATAATAAAAGTGTGTGTTGTGGTTTTCCTACAAGGGTTTCATTAAATCATAGTGTTATGGTTGATCTTATAGTATACTCCCTTGTTCATGTTTGGTCATCATTTTACATGTGATATTAGACCCAAGTTCTTCAAATATGTAAGGTCTTAATCGATTTACTCTCTAGACCTACAATTTATAAATGTCTTGATCTTATAGTATACTAGGTTGTTCATGTTTGGTCATTCTTTTACAAGTGAAATTGGAGCCGAGTTCTTCAAACATGTAAGGCCTTAATTGATTTTCTCCCAAGACCTACAAATGTCTTGATCAATTTACTACTTCCAAAACTTGCAAAGTTCTTGATTGAATTTTCCTTGGACCTACAAAGGTCTTAATCAATTTCCTTGAAGTATGTTATTATAGTTTTTTCCTTAAACCTACAAAGGTTTTTGTCGATTTTCTCCTATGCCTACACAAGCATTATCAATTTTTTCTAAACCTGCAAAAATGTTTCAAATCAATTTCTTCTTAAAACTAAGGTCATCCCAATAGGGATTTAATGGTAAGTTTAACGGGGAAAAAGGGAGTTGAATACATAAACCCACAATTGTGGGTGGAGTTCAATGAAGTGGGGTTTAATCCCCATTGAATGGTGGTATCCAATTTTTTTTTTTTTTTTTTAAATCATTTCACCAATAAAACTTTTTATTTAAATAATTACACCCTACATATATATATACAAGGTATATGTCATTATTTTCTTATTTATGATATTTGTAGTTTACTTTATGTTATATTGAGTAATTTAAATCATCAAGGTAATTTATATTATAATATTCTAAACAAAAAATATTTAAATCTTAAAAATATTTTAAAACAATAACATATACAACAATCATTAATTAATAATTTACAATTTATAACTTTTAATTTATAATTAACGTAATATTATAGTTTTACAACATTATTTAGAAAAATATATAATTAAATGTTAATGTGGAAATTCATTAAACTCTTAAGGGTTTAATGGAGTATAAAGTTTAATGAATAAAATGATATAGTTAGTAGAATGTTGATGTGGCAATCCATTAAACTCTTAAGAAATTCTTAAGAGTTCGATGCATTGGAGATGGCCTAAGGTGGTATTCAAGAATGGCATCAATAAAATACGATCTTTTTACTTTTAGATGCTTCTCATTGTCACAGTTATTAGCGCGCGCGCGCACACACACACACACACACACACATATATATATATATATATATATATATATATATATATATATATATATATATATACACTACTAGAAACTTGAGTTTCAGCTATGGATTTTGCTACGGATTTGTTTTCTAGCAAAATTTAGACTTATAGCTAGGGAATTACGACGGATCTACCATGTTTTTGATATGTTTTTTATAGTTATTTTATTTATTTAACATGTGGAATATTAGTGAGGCTTTACCGAGGGATAAGCTATGGATCTCGCAAGTACTTATCGATGTACCACTATCCCTCGCTAATCAGTCGAAAAATGAAGGGCCTTAGCTAGGGTTCAATGACGGATAAAAAATTGCGCCAGCCGGTACGCATTTAGCGAGAGAACATCGACGGAAACTATATTGTGGGTACACGCGTTTTTTTTTTCTATCGCTAATATCTAGCTGAAATTGGCATAACCCAGTTCCATCTTCACGAAATGCATTGAAAATTCTGGTACGCGTTTCCTCTGGACTCTGGACATGAATTTTGAACAGATGATGGCATAGAAGTTCCTTCAATCTATTAACCCACTTCCATCTCACAATCTCTGTTTGAACAGATGATGATGACGGTACTACTCACCCGATTCCGGCAACCTCTGCATTTTTAAGCTGAAAGTATTCTTCCTTAGCTTTCGGATTCAGGTAAATCTCATCCCTATTAGGTTAGTTTTAGTTCAATTGCACAATATACTTTGTTAGGGTTTAATTTCTCATTTTTTCTTTTTCAATCGATGTCCTTCTTATCTCTCAGCATTATATACATGAATAACCTTGAAAGTTAGAATTAGAACTTGATTTAGGGCTTGATTCATCATAGTTTGTCATCCAATTTATGAGAATTTAAGGATTCAGGAACACCAATAGCCAAAACCTTTAGGTTTTCCCCAATTCTCTTTCATATTTAGGAGGTGGCCTCTCTGATACGTCCTAGTCCCTTTTGAGGTCTTGAAGTTGATGTGGTCTTGAATCATGATGCTGACTTCTACTGCCAGTTGCTGCTTCAATTGGAGCCATGTTAAGGCCAGTGGTACTTGTCACAGGAGCAGCAGCAGCATATACAGATATTTATCAAAATTGAATACATTTGTACTATCACATATTAAGAAATTTAAATGCTATTATAGATGGTTCTATTTTGTTTGCGATCTTAAGACTAATATGCAAAATTCCAATAGCTAATCAATTTGCATGACTACAATTGGGTTCTCTGAAATTACCAAAATGCTATTGTTTTTGGGAACAAAAAGTTTCGTAAAGATATGATCTTTGAAAATGTTGCTCTTTTTTCTTTCATCTAGTTAGTAATTAGAAACCCTAATATGTCTATAAGTTAGAATAACCAGAATAAAAATCCGATGGTTGCCATTACTTTGATTTAATGTTACCTTGGTTCCATAGTTAATGTTACCTTGGTTCCATAGTTAACTGCATCTTCTAGTTTTCCTTTATCAAGGGCAATTTTGGAAGACTCTAGTAACGTCTGTCCATCAGCAGAAGAACATAATACGTGTTGTTACATATACATCAATGTTAGGGGTTGTTTCTTTTTTACTTGATCTACATAGAATGACTTAATGGGTTAAGCAAAAAAAAAATCTAGTTTAATGAATTCAGACACCAACCCTTTACCTATTTTCCCTTACTTTTTTTTTATTTATATTGATTAGTACTTTTCATCCAATTTTAGGGAAATTAACTAATGAGATCATAAAATATTCAACTTTGTATTACATAATTAGCTAATAAGATTATAAAAATGTGAATAATATTATTAAATACTCAACTTTGAATTACATAATTTTCAAGTCTAATAACTTATCAAGATCAAAACTAATTAAACCCTTCTTGGCTAAACATATTTGATAAAGCTGAAATTTAGAAAGAGTCAAAACAATTCTTAACTATTAGATTCGGTTTGAATTATTATTAATATTATTATTAAACCATGTTTCATCATATGCCCTTGCATCCACACATGTTCACAGATCCTCTCAAGGGCACATAATCATAATCTTCTTCTTCTATTCTACTTCATATAAAATTACCAAAATACCCCCCGAAAGACTTGTTATAGGATGCTCACACGTTCATCATCTGATTATGATGTTTGCAAACACTCTTCTGGATTGGCATTCTTTCTTGATAGAGCTTTTTGTTAACAATTTTATTAAATCATAGATTTTTTTTTGTTCTTAGCTACTAGAAATACATATAATGAATTAGTTTAGCTACCTGATAGAGCTTTTATATAAGTATGTAGGGTATTAAATAATCTCAAGGTTGACTAGCATTTACCCTTTTCTCAAGGTTGATCCCACTTTTTCTAGTAACAATTGAGATTTTTATAAGCAAAATAAGAGCATTTTGAATCTCCATGTAAAATAAATGATCTTTCAGCGTACCTTTCAGCACAAAAGAACACATTAAGAGATAGATTACAATGATTGGATTATATCTATAGGTGCACATCAACCTTCTTAGGTCAGGTCAAAGTCCTAGTGTTTAAAATGAAGGACTGAGGGAGATTCCAGACCAATTAAAACAGTTCCCAGATTGCTTGACTTCACAATTTCAAGAAGCCAATCCGAGAAATTTTTCAGTTTTGTACTTAAGGTATATATGTTTTCAATCGAACCCCCTGTAGCTGAATAAAGAAGCTTCAGATTATAAAAAATTTGAAGTAGATATTTAATTCTTGAACGTTTTTTTTTTTTTTTTTTTTTAATCAATTTCACTCATCATACCTGAAGTACAAGGTTGATCAACTAGTTTGTTCCTGATTTGTATTGAATATTCTTCTTCAAACTTTATAAGCCCCTCGAGCAAAATACTTATATAAAGATACAAGTTTCTTTGTATCAAAGACTTGAGTTCTTCACGCTCATTTTCCAAAAATGGGATTTTGTAAAGAGTCTTGGCCTAATAAAAAGAAAACATTTATGTTCAAAAACTCAATTATCAAGAAAAGGGTATGCAAAATACTTAAAAAAATATTTATTTTTATAGTTGTTTTACCTGTTTATATATAGCACTTGTCCCAGATTCTTGTCCCAGATTGATCTTGACCAACTAGAAGTGTTTTAGTTAGTGGTTTTATATCAATGTTTTTCTGCATAATTTTACTCCCATTGTTGACCGTGTCATCCTCGGATGACATAAAAGATTTGGGTGGCATTGGCAAAGACAAGATACCACAGACCATCTTGATTCCTGGCTGAAACCCATTTTGTCCTAGTCAGCATCCGAATTAAAAAAAAAGTATAAAGACCTTAAATATTTATATAAAAGCTACAAACCTTTTCCCACATATTCCATTTTACTTGTTTCTGTCCCTTTTCTAGAACTGATATATCATCCTGACATAGTAGTCTTTTACTTGATTCCTGGCTGAAGCCGAATGTGGGGGTAAAAGTCGAAAATGCAAGAAAAATCAGGTTTTCTTTGTTAATCTGAATCAGAAAAAAATAACATTATTATTAATTAAATAAGATCTCATAGAACTAATCATATTATTATACAACTTAATATAACATCTTTATAACAACATTAACTAAAAAAAATTAGGTACAAAAAATTAAAATATATGAAAAATTATTTTTTTGAAAAGATTGTATAGTATTACGTTAGATAACAAAAGATATGTAAATGACACTTTAGGTCTCTGTAGTTTTAATATTCTGGAGTTATATTTTTAGTCCCTGTAGCTTTATATTTTAGGAATTACACTTTTGGTCACTATGAAAGTGGGAAATAAGCAAAAGATACTTTTGGTTCCTATAGTTTTAGTTTTCCAGAATTATATTCTTGGTCCCTAAAGTTTTTAGTTTGCGGGAATTACATTTCTGGTCCTTGTAGTTTATTTTTACAAAATTACATTTTTAGTCCCTGTAGTTTTTAATTTGCAAAAGTTAAATTTCTGGTCCCTGAAGTTTTAAATTTTTGGAATATGATTGCATAGTTATAATAAAAATGAGTATTTCATATTGTATAATTGTAGTTTTCAAGGATGCTTTTAGTAATGTGGATATGATTACATTATCTAATTTCTAAATAGTAGTTATATATTTGGTTGTAGCTAGTCATTATGTCAACACGTAGTGATAGAAAGTGGATGTACAAAAGGTTAGATCATGGGTATCTTAGCACAACATATCATGCATCCGTCAAAGGATTTCTGGATGTTGCTTTTTCTAATGAAGCAACCGTTGATGGGGATTATATTAGATGTCCTTGTTTTAAATGCAAGAACATGTATTATAAAACAAGAGGTGATGTAGAGCTTCACTTGTTACAAAATGGTTTCACTCCTAATTACACAACTTGGTGGGCACATGGTGAAAGAAATACGATATCTCAGCACGAGGAAGAATCTTCTAATCCGATGCAGGATCCGATGGAAGATGATGATGATGATGATGTTAATGGGTGTACACAAATGTTGATGGATGTAATGGAGGAACGCCCGAATCCAACTGCCAAGGGGTTCTATGATATGTTGGAAGATGTTGATGAACCTTTGTGGGATGGATGTGAAAATTATTCAAAATTACAAGTTGCAACAGAGTTGTTGCATTGGAAGTCAGAATACAATATATCTGAGGCTGCTTATGATCACATACTTCCTATAATTAAGCGGATGCTACCCAAAGGTGAGAAGCTAGTTGAGAACTTCTATGAGACGAAGAAGCTTTTGAAAATAGTTAGACTCCCAGAAAAAAAGATCCATGCTTGCAAAAACCATTGCATGATATTCTATGGGGCAAATTCTGATTTGACTAAGTGTCGAGTGTGTGATCATGATCGGTACAAGAGTGGCAGACTGCCATATCTGATTATGAGGTACTTGCCGATTGCTCCTAGACTCCAAAGGTTGTATTTGACAAAAAGAAGGCAAAGTAAATGACATGGCACTATGAACATCAAACAGAACCGGGTTTGATGGTCCATCCAAGTGATGGTGAGGCTTGGAAGCATTTCGACTTAATGCATCAAGAATTTTCAAGTGAACCACGTAATGTTCGGCTTGGGCTATGCACCGATGGGTTCAGTCCAAATAACTCAAATACAACCCTGTATTCATGTTGGCCTGTTTTCCTTTCAATTTATAACTTGCCTCCTTGGATGTGCTTAAAAGAACCATATGTTCAGTTAAGCATAGTTAATCCTGGAAAAAAGAGCCCATGTCAAAATATAGATGTGTTTCTCAGGCCGCTAATTGACGAGTTAAAGATGCTATATACAGACGGTGTTGTCACTTATGATGCTTCGACTAAATGCAATTTCACAATGAAAGCTATACTTCTTTGGACAGTTAGTGACTTTCCGGCTTATGCAATGTTATCGGGATGGAGCACACATGGCAAGTTAGCGTGTCCGTATTGTATGGGTGAGTCGGGGTCGTTTCGGTTACACCATGGTAGTAAACCATGTTGGTTTGACTGTCATCGAAAATTTTTACCTGAACAACACACTTATAGGGGTGACAAAACAAGATTTCTGGCTAATAAGGTTGAGAGATCTAGCCCCCTACCAATATTAACCGGTGATCAGATTTGGGAGCAAGTACGACACTTTCCAACTGTTTATGAAGGCAAACCTTTTAGAGCGAAGAATGCAAAATTGCTTGGTTTCGGGATTACTCATAATTGGGTTAAGAGGAGCATCTTTTGGGAGCTACCATATTGGCGGAAGTTGTTAATACGACATAACCTTGATCCCATGCACATTGAGACAAATGTGTTTGAAAATCTTTTCAACACTGTGATGGACACTCCGAAAAGCAAAGACAACATGAATGCAAGAAAAGATATAGAAATGTATTGCAATCGAGTGCAATGGCATACATGGAAGAAGGGAAATAAGGATATGAAAAAGAGAGCATCGTTTGCTTTGAGCAAAGAACAAGTAGCTAAAATATGCCAATGGTTGATTAAACTTAAATTCCCGGACGGATACGCCTCAAACTTGGGGGGGGGTGCGTTAATGTAGATGATAATAGCTTTTACAAATTCAAGAGTCACGAGTGCCATGTATTTCTTCAAAGATTGTTGCCTATTTCTCTAAGAGGTATGGTGCCAAATTCAACATGGGATGCAATTACAGAGATGTGTACATTCTTTCGTGTAATATGTTCAAGGGTGTTACGCGTAGATGACTTACAATGCTTGCAAACTACTATTGTTGAAACCATTTGCAAGTTGGAAAAAATATTTCCACCTGGATTCTTTGATTCAATGGAGCATCTTGTTATACACTTAGCTCGAGAAGCTATGCTTGGTGGTCCGGTTCAATATAGGTGGATGTATCTTTATGAAAGGTATATTTTTTACCATACAAAATATTCTACCATAAAACCTATGGAATTTCTAGTAAGTCTTTTCCAACATCTTTTTAGGAAGTTGGGATCACTGAAAAGAAAGATAAAAAACCATGCGAAGGTTGAGGGGTCCATTGTTGAGGCTTACATGATTGGAGAAATATCGACTTTTTGCTCACAATACTTTTTGCCTACAATTAAAACCCGGTTGAATCGTGAGTCGCGTAATTTTGCCCCAGACATTCCTAGTTATACCATGGTCGACTCTCGATTAAGCATTTTCAAAGTTCCATCTCGAAGATTATTCGAAAAAAGTGGACAATGGAGGCCTTTGACAGATGATGAGATGCGTATTGCTCATAATTACATCTTGATCAATTGTGTTGAGGTTCTACCTTTTTTAAGGTATGTCAAGTTATCTATTTTTCCTTGATATCGTGAATCTCTAAAATGTTTGTTATTTTTTAAGGTTGTTTGAAAATTATGTGATCCAAAGCCAACCTGATATGGATGATGGAGCATTTGAAAGGTTTAGGGATCAACATTTTGCTAAGTGGTTTAAAGATCATGTGAGTATGATACGAGAAAATTTTGTGTTACCAAAGTGTCTTCCCCCGTGAATTAGTTAACAAATGAATTTATCAATGTAGGTTTTTCAACAATCAAATGATATCAATCAACATCTGAAATGCCTTGCACGAGGACCATTACGACATGTTAGGTCCTATAAAGGATACTTTGTCAATGGTTACAAGTTTCATACTGAAAAATATGGTGATGGACGGGTCACACACAATAGTGGTGTATGTGTACGAGGGACTTGTTACAATGAGACTGAGTGTGACTATTATGGGTTGTTGGATGAGGTCTTAGAAGTAGAATATCAAGGCATAGGGCGTTGCATCGTAGTATTGTTCAAGTGTATATGGTTTAACCCTACTGAAGGGGTACGTGTGGATCGAAAGCATAATTTGGTTGATATTAAATACAAATCAAGGCTAAGAAATGAAGATCCATTTATCCTAGCATTACAAGCAGAACAAGTGTATTATGCACCATATCCCGCAATGAAGGATTTGAAAGATTAGTGGGCTGTCGTCAAGACGAAACCAAGGGGTGTATATGATCTAAGACAATGTGTTATTGAAGAAGATGATGATGAGGATGAAGAGGACCAATTCTTTCAAGAAAGTGAAGCAATTTTACCTTCTACAAGTAGTGGTGCAAATGAGGTGGCAGGACCCCTTTCTCATGTAGTTGAAGGAGAAATAGAAGAAGTCAATGACAATGACATTGAGAGAGAAGAGGATGAAGAAGTTGATGATAACTTGGATGATTCATCCCAAGATGATATTGAAGATGAAGACAACATATGTGATGATAATTCTGATGATGATTAATTACTAAAAATGTGGAATGAAACAATGTATTTGGAACTATATATTGCCTAATGGACCTTATCAATAACTTTTTAGCTAAAATGATCGTTTTCTTTTTCTATATACATTGCACTTTCATTTATTTGTGTATTATATCATGTTACCTTCTCTTACTTCTAAAATTTTCTATTATAATACATACTTGTTCTAACCAATAGTTTATTAATTCTTGATTTTAAGGGCTATTTTTTTGACTAATGGCGCCACGAGGAGCCCGTGGTGGTGGTCGTAGTGGTAGTTACATTGGTGGTCGTGATGCTGGAGATAGAAATGCATCTCAATCACACAATAATGCAGAAAGTCAACCTTCTTCTTCTTCAGTTAGAGGATTAAACATCTTGGAATAAGTTCCAAGTAACCCATCAAAAAGGAAGTTCATTGAAGTCGATTCTGAAAAGGAGTACTAATGTTAATTTTACAATTGTTTATGAAAATGAATTTACTTGTTAATGATAATACTAATGCTAATTTTTTTAATTATTTATTTTTTGCAAGATTTACGGATCAGATTTCAGTGATCAGAGCCATCGCATGTATACTGAAGACGATGTTTGACGACCCATGGACCTCATGGAAGAAGGTTGACAAAGAACATCGTGATGCAATGTGGGAACACTTCAAGGTTTGTACTTATTATTTTTATGATTTATCAAAGTAAAACTTGCTGTAAAATGGAAAAGATAACTATATGCGTGATCTACATGTAGGGTTTGTATGTCTGGCCCGAAGCGACTGATGTTCTTGCTCGCAAGGTATGGGAAGACTGTATGAAGAAACGATTTCCTGACATAATGCGAAGAGCACGTGAAGAATCTTTAAAACTTGCCAAAGCTGCAAATGTGAATGCCTCATTAGAAGTTGATTTAAATTTGCTAAAGGACTATCACCCAAATTGGATAAAAAAGGAGTATTGGATAAAAATGATCAATGAAGTGTGGACCACATCCAAATGGAAACGTTTATCACAATCAGGGAAAAATAACAGAAATAAATTAGAAGATGGCTCTGTTTCCAAACATACAGGGGGTTCTATATCTATTCATCAACATAAGAAAGGAATGGTAAGATGTTTGCATCTCACCTTAGTTTCCACTTAGACTATTGAGTTTTTGTTTTGTTTTTTAATGTATTACTAATGGATTTTGTAGCAAGCAACACTTAAACGCCCTCCTACAGGAGTTGAACTTTATGCAAGGTTGCACACTAAACCGTTTACTCAAGAGTACATTACACCAAAGGCAGCTAAAGTTAAGGTATTTTCAATTCTTTTTTAGGAAACAAAACATCCTACTACTCGGGTTAATGACTTCGTTAAAGCAACAAATTTACAGAAAACAAATCTTTCGTGAGTAGTAATCAACTCACAAAAGAAAAGAAACAAATTATTATATGTAAATGTTTTATCCTTTGCCTAGTTGTAATTAAGTATTTTGTAAGTAGTAATCAACTTTATAAAAGGTTTGAGTATTAATTAATAGGAGGCTTATGAAGTGGCTCATTCCATTCCTTAATTATGAATTTAATGGAATGGAATGAACCATTCTATTCCTTATTTCATGTTTCTGTTATTTCATATTTTTTTTGCTATAATAGGAGGCTTATGAAAGTGCTATGGTGGCTAAGTTTGGTGATGATACTAGTTGCCACCCCCTCTTGGATAATGAAACATGGTGTGATGTTTCCGGAGGAGTCAAGAAAGGAAGAATATATGGAGTCGGATCTGTGTCTGATCCATCGAGCTTTTTGGAAGGAACATCTAGTACAATAACATCCCAAGAGGTACTTTATAAAAATTTCCTATCATATCATTGTACTTACAAAGTTTCCTATCATGGCATTGTACTTACAAAGTTTCCTATCATGGTATTGTACTTACAAAGTTTCCTATCATGGCATTGTACTTACAAAGTTTCCTATCATGGCATTGTACTTACAAAGTTTCCTATCATGGCATTGTACTTACAAAGTTTCCTATCATGGTATTGTACTTACAAAGTTTCTTATCATGGCATTGTACTTACAAAGTCTCCTATCATGGCATTGTACTTTAGGTTGTCTATGAACGTGTACGAAACGAGATGCGAGGGGAAATGGATGCTAAAGCTGCAGAAATGGAAGCTAAACATCAACAAATGCGTGAGGAAATGGATGCGAAAGCTGCATCAATAGATGTCAAACAACAACAAATTGATGCAAAATATGAAGCAATGGAGAAGATGTATGCAGCCTTGCAAAATATGATGAGAAATTGAAAATTAGAGGTAATATGATGTTAACCATTAGTATTTGATGTTTTTGAATGGCTTGTTAACCTTTTGTATTTGATACTTTTGATTGTTTTGAATAATGTTTTATAGGAATGTGAACCGAAGATGATTGGATGGACATGAAATGAAGAGAGCATCTAAAATGTTATTTTGAAATTATGTTTTGTGAAAACTCATTTCCCGATGCATACTTTGGATTTCTTGGTGCTAAAATGTTATTTTGAAGTTAAACCTTTAGGAGTTTGATGTTATATGGATAGTTTTGGTTTTGGATGTTTTTTAAATGATACTTTGGTAAACTTTGATAGTTTTGGTATTGTAATGTTTGGTTGCATTGTTATTTGATGTTTTTTAGTATAAAAATTTGTTGATTGTAGTATTTTTTTTTCTTTTAGAATCATAATAAAAAAAATGATATTACAAGTTCGCGTCGGATTGGTGAGAATAAAAAAAGTATTTTAATGCATCAATTTTGCGAGGGATTAGCTACGGAAAAAATATCATGTCTAAAGTTGGCGACGGATCAGCGACGGAACAAAAAAAAATTAATGTATAAATTTTGCAAGGGATTAGCTATGGAAAAAAACCATGTCTAAAGTTTGCGACAGATTAGTGACGAAAAAAAAAAAGAAATCAATATATAAATTTTGCAAGGGATTTGCTACGGAAAAAAACTGATCACTGAAATTTTGCGACAGAAAAGCGACATAATGACTTTATCAAATTTTGTCGCTAATGCCCTGAGTAAATGTGTTGAGTGACATTTAGCGACGGATATTCTGTCGCTAAATTTGTCGCAAGGAAAAACCTCTCCGTCGCTAAAACCCTCGCTGAGAAATTAGCCATTTATTAATTACCTATGGAGTGAGTCCGTCGCTGATCCATCGCAAACAACATTTAGCGACGGAATAGCGACGGATACTTCCGTCTCTAAAACCCACGTTTCTAGTAGTGATATATATATATATATATATATATATATATATATATATATATATATATATATATATATATATATATATATATATATATATATATATATATATAGAGAGAGAGAGAGAGAGAGAGAGAGAGAGAGAGAGAGAGAGAGAGAGAGAGAGAGAGAGAGAGAGAGAGAGAGAGAGAGAGAGAGAGAGAGAGAGAGAGAGAGAGAGAGAGAGAGAGATTATGATGATGCACTACATGTATTTGGAAGCAAAAGACAAACTGATTTGAATGAGTAAAAGAAGAAGAATGGTTTACAGTGCTAGCCTAAATCCAAATCCATATTTATGACAACATTAAGCAAAAGATTCTAAAGGAAAGGATTGCCATTGTCTTACGACTCAAATGGGAATTTGTATGCATCGAAAGGATCTTTCAAGTAAATTACATTTAAAATGGAAGTTGTTTCTATACAAGATTCGAAATGGATGAAACTTAAACTTACTCAACCATATTTTTTTATTTCTGCTAAATTATTTTAGACTTGACAACGATGAAAGTTAAGTATGAGAAAGAAGATTTGGGTTTGATCCTGTTATGTTTCATTGTCCAGTTATAATCTACTTGCGGTTATACCATAATTTACAATCTTGATACCGTCACTCTCAAATAATTTTATCAATCCTTGTATACGAAGGGAAAAAATATGTTGTGTATTGATGGCTTAATTGTTTCACAAGTTGAGGGTTATCCTTTCATGGCAAAAAAAAAAAAAAATAAAAAAAAAAATAATGGTTCCTATCAACATCTAAAGACAAGACTAGTGCCCGACAGGTAAATATTGCTAGAAAGATGGGAATAGGATATCTGAATGCTACAAACTAAATAATAATAATAATAATAATAATAATAATAATAATAATAATAACTCAAACAAATCAAAGGTTAAAGAAGATGATAGTTTTGCAAACTATGCACATGACAATAGTTTTGAAATGAGGTTCTTAGTTGTTGTCATGTGTGTCGAAATTATTAGCGAATGGGTTATTTATTCCACTTGTACGCACCATATGTGTCTATATAAAGATTGGTTTAATCGGTTTTAGTTAATGGTTTTGATGACTCGCAATACAACATTAAAGTTATTGTGCTTATCCATATCGACCATCTATCAATACTCAATAGTGAACATCTTGATTTTTAATTTTGAAAAAAGTGGTTCATAAGTTTTCATATTTGTAGCGATTCAGATTTTTGCCTCTCAACTTTGTAATATTAACAATTTGGTCACTTAAATTATTAACAGTGGTGTAAGGATAAAAATGGAAATGATACGTGTCGTTCCCACATCTCATCTTTCCCACCGCCTCCTTATCCAATATCTTCCGTGTTGAGGTTCTTGATTCTTCTGATTTTTCTGTTTCATTCTTTTATCGCTCTTCTCTCAAGTGTACATTATTATAATACTAGACGATGTTTGTTACATTCCAAATATTAAGATTTTTTTTTTATCTTTTTAATATCTTGGGTGACAAGGGATATAAATATTTGTATGTAGACAAGGTTTAAGAATATAATAAAAAGCTCCTTAATCATTATAAAGGTTTATCTAAGATAATGTAAGCTCTCTGCTATGTTCAAGTTAATACAATCATAGGTTATGCCCTACATACAAGTAAGATGATCATTTTTCTCGTTAATCGAGTAAACATTGTCGAGTAGGTCATATGAGTGAACTCAATGATCATATAGGTTATGCCCTACATACAAGTAAGATGATCATTGTCGAGTAGGTCATATGAGTGAACTCAATTTTACTTCATTGAAAAAATGTAGTCTTCTTCAAGCTTATAGAAAAGTGAAACTTGAATTTTATATTTGAAAAACAATGGTTTGTTCAACAATTTAGTTCACACAACCACAAACATCCTCAAATATCTTCACTCAAATTAATTTATAAGGGGCGTATAGCAAAAAATTCCTTAGAGGTTGATAAATATTAAAGAAAGGGTTTCTTTTATTTTTAAAACACAAATTAGATCTATTCCCTCCAAGGTTTTAATTAACGTTAGACGTCGACTTAGCAAGAATGTCAAGTCTCAAGTTTTTATAAGCTGTGGCGAGCCATATAGTTTCTACTATTATTCATTTTTATATACATATATTTCTTAAGGTGGCATTTGTTTTGAAGCTTGGCGGCAAGTACAAGCCTTGGAGCCATGACGAGTTTTTTAGAACCTTAATCCCTCCCTTCGAATAATGGATGACTATGATTGAAAGGAAACCTACAAGAAACTAAAGAAGACTTGAATATACAACGGAATGGAATTTTGTTCTAAATAATTAAAACCATATTTCAAGTCTAGAGGAATTTTAAGACATCACATTGTTCCAAACAATCATTAACTAAATGGTGTATCAGAGAGTATAAAATGAAACTTTTGTTTTCAAAACTTACGGTATTACAAGTTGGTATCAGAGCCTTGGTTTGAGGGATTCAGATGTATTATCGAGTAAGTCTGGACTCAAATTGAGGATTTGAGAAAAAAATTCTAACAAGAAATGATTTTTCTAAAATGAGTAAGAGTTTTAAAGAGAAAACGAGATAAAGAAGTGTGTACAATCTGCCAGAGCCCGAACGGTGGTTTCTTAAAATACCATTACTTGTTTATATTATGAGATATGAGAGTTCCACACTAGAGGATAGGCTAGGTACTTCAGAAATTAGAGCTAGAGTTGCCTGATTCATGATGCCTTAGGCTAGGGTATGCTATTGATTGATCTTATATGCTATTTGCTCTGTATGTACTGAGTACGGAGAAACATATCAGGAGTCTTTTAGAGAGAGTTTTGAGTAATCTAGGAGATATACCTAGATGAGCATTGAGGAATCTACGAGAGAGTAGTTGATATTCGTGAGGGATAGAGTACCGTGAATTAGGATCCTAGGAGGAGGACTTGGGATAACTACAGGTTTGTGTGGAAGGTAGTATTGGACCCGTACTACTGAAAGCACTGGATCTATATGCGACCCAAGTAAGAATTTTAGGATGCTAACGAGTGTGTAGGGGTGGGTAACCGAGAGTGTGTGTGTATGTGTGTATGTATTGAGCTAGTATCTGATGATTTTGTGTTTATGTTTCCGAGACACCATGGTGCTTACCCGCAACAACCCCGGGAGCAGTGATACCAGTGACGAGGAGATCCGTAGGATCATTCATGAGGAAGTGGCTGCAGCTATCAGAGAGGTCATACCAAAGATGTTCGGGTCTATTAAGACCACACTTATTGAGACTTTTGATGAGCGATACACTGTTGCACAAAGGTTATTGTTGTTGCAGCCACCTCAACTCAAGCTGCTGCAAGGCCTCAGGGGAGTGATAAAGGCTAATCCTTGTCGAGTTCTCCTACAATAATAGTTATCACACGAGCATAAAGGCTGCTCCATTTCAATCCCTCTATGGCCGAAAGTGCAAATCCCCTCTGTGTTGGGCTGAGGTGGGTGACACTCAGTTAGCTAAAGGATGTATTCCTGACAGCATTCTCACAAGTCCGGAGATCATTCGGGAAATGACAGCGAATATCGTTAAAATTTGTGAACGATTGAAACCCTCTATAGACAGATAGAAAAGCTACACAGACAAGAGAAGGAAACATTTGGAATTCTAGGTTGGTGACCGTGTTCTATTGAAGGTATCACCCTGGAAGGGCTTGATACGCTTCGGAAAACGTGGAATGCTAAATCCAAGATACGTAGGGCCTTTCGAGATTATCGCTAGAATCGGCCCTGTAGCTTACAAACTCAAACTACCTCGCGAACTTAGTAACATGCATTCTACTTTCCACGTCTCGAACATGAAAAAGTGTCTGTCGGACGAGACTCTTGTAATCCCACTCGACAAGATCGAGATCAACGAGAGCCTCAACTTCATGGAAGAACTAGTAGAGATCATGGACCGAGAGTTTAAGCAAACAAAGCAAGCCATATCCCGATAGTGAAGGTTCGCTGGAATGCCAAGCGAGGACCTAAATTCACTTGGGAGCGTGAGGATCAAATGAAATTGAAATATCCTCATCTTTTTACTTAGTTATTTGTAGTTACTTAATTTCTTAAAATCTAATTTCGGTAAGAAATTCTCTCTAACCGGGGGATGACGTGACAACCCGAAATTTCAATCTTATACAACCATTCAATTCAATCAAAGTCAGACTCGTTTTTGCTATCTTTTATCATTGATAAAGGTCTGTTTGGGTGTTTTAAGCTTAGTGACTTCAAGAAGGAATGTTAGGAAGTGTATTCTAGAATGCAGTGTGCAACATACAAGCTGGAAAACTCCATTCATAATGAGTTTACGGCCGTAAACTAGAGTTTACGATCGTAAACACCTCCTTGGCCATAAAATCATGTCTATACATGAGTTTTAACTTCATTTCTAGTCATTTCTTAAACTTCCAAGCCTAGTTTTCAGATTCTCTCTCAACTATCATCAAGATTTTCACCTTGATCTTCAAAAGAGTAAGCATTTCTTATATGTTATTAGATATCATTCTTCTTAATCTAGTATCACCCTTTGATTTCATCCATGAAATTCATCTTTTTGGGTTAGAGCTTCAAGAACACCAAGAACACACACTTGTTCTTGGACCGTAAACCACCCCATTAAAGCTTCAAAAACGTAAGTAATCTTCTATATACTAGTTATCCTAAAGAAGCTCTTAACATACACCCTTGAAAACAACCATTTCCCAAGAACAATGAGAGTTTACGGCCATGAACATCTCCCTTGGCTGTAAACCCTTGTTAAGGTTCCTAGTTTGGCCATAAACTCTTCTTAACGCTAGGAATGGGTCAAGACACACTTTCTTGATGCTGAATAGGACCATAAAACACTCTTTGGCATATGTCTTCATGAGTGTATGACCGTAAACATATAGGGCCGTAAACCCCATGGTCGTAAACACATTGGGCCATAAATATCATGGTCGTGATCACCATGTGTGGTCGTAAACCCCTTTATGTGCAATCACATCTGATTGTAACACTTCCATTCAAGTGTTTCCTAGTTCCTAAGGTGGTTATATATCATTATTAGTTTCCTAAACACTAAGTATATTCATATATGTGCCATTATGTGCTTAATAGGATCCGTTTGTGTTCGAGTCTTCACTTGGCACTTAGCATCCTACAATCGATCTTACATTCGTATCACTCATTGTAGGTGAGTTCATACCCGTTAATCTATCTTTTAAATGATTTTATTATGGGGGATACAAGTTGATAACTTAATAGTTGTTATATTAATCACATGTGATTAATAATTATCAAACAAGTGGATTTTCTTATACTTCAAACTGTTTTATCAAACAAACTCTTCAAAACATTTATAAAATGACATCAAGTCATCTGTTACCATTCAAATGGTTAAAATTCTTTCATATGTTGAACTTTTTATTAAACCCTTTTAAACTTATATATTGTCAAAATCATAAGTATGGTTGAAAGGACTTAGGACTGATAACTCGCTTTATTTTTATGTTCCTTGTTTGGTTGTGGACTTAGGGTATCCGGTTTTTTTTCCGAGTGTCGTTTGAATCCTAGTTATATGTTATGTATATATGTATAGATATAAAAGTTCTTACATCAGTTCAGCACCTTTTGGTAGCAAAGGTGTACAAACATACATAGCCATTCAAACAACATTACTAGTAAACTATAATAGGTATCGTTTAGAGGTTCACTAGTCACTATATCTAGTACAATAAAACATACTAGAGTCAGTTCATTCACAAGTCAATACTAACTTACTATTATGAGAAACAGAAAGAACATACTATGATGAGAAGCTAAGAGAACATACACTACACTATACAAGACAACATACTATACACTAGAATAGAGAGAACATACAATACACTAGAGCATACTATACAAAAACTAGAATACTATAACATTAATGTGAGCCACTACTTCATGGAGTGGAAATCTACTGTTGTGTCACGTTTTGTAACCAGAGTCTCTAGGAGGGAGATCGTGAATTTGTGTATAGATCTATACGGGATTGACCGCCCTACACCTTGTTGCTAGCTATAGCGGGACCTGCAGTTCTACGGGTGACGAATGTCATACCATTTCGACGTCTTTGATCGTCGTGTTTTACTAGTCAATCAAGTATGGGTACAACCTCATCACATTACCTTAATTAACAAACTGGTTTAAGGTAGTTAGTACATTGGTAGTTACCTATATACAAAACTGCAGTACATCTTTATTTTTCCCATTGCATTCACTTTGTGATCTTCTCACATAATTGGAAATGTAAACTATATTTTGGTAATGATAGTCATACTTGGGAAAAACACTTACTTTTACAAACAAACAATATGCAGAACATTCGGGCCTTAGTAGAAGGCTACCTTTTTAGTAGAAAATATAGGATTTTCTAGGAGATACAAACATTTACTACAAACACTTATAAACATTTATATCAAACATTTACAAACACTTTCATACAAACAATGACACTAAAATACTTATGAACTCACCATATTTTATGTTGATCTATGCTTTCAAAATAACCTGTATTCTCAGGCCACTAGTAGACAGGTACCGATGACCAGGTTTTGAGAAGACGGAGCTTTCAACGCTCGTCTTTATTTTGATTATTCATTTTTGGTGTCTTATAAACTATACACAACAAACTTGTATTAAATTATATTATTAATGTGATGGATGATGTTATTAACTGTTTACTATTATGCATTGTTGTGATACTGTACATGACGTCCTCCGCCCCAAAACGTTTCCGCCGTTCTGGTTTTGGGGTGTGACAGATTGATATCAGAGCTTTGTTTATAGTGAATAGAGTGTATCAACCCATAAAAGATATGCAAACTATAAACACATCGGGATTAAAATACTCTGACCAAGGAGTTTATACTTTTAAATAATAAAATATTTAACCGAAGTATACATACCGACATTCATACTAGAATCAGTGTCACTAGGACAAAAGAAAAGTGTTGCGATTGTTGGACAGCACAATTAGGCTAGGGGATATATAATCAGATCTGATATAGCCTGATCAACTATATCTTTGTAAGAAGTGATTAGCATGTGCCTAGGAATGGTTGTGGTGTTGCAGCAAGTCTAAAAACTTACCAACACTACTACAATGAAAACATTAGAACAAAACATAAACTTAAAATACCATAGGAGTATTTTGTGTTACTATAATTACTTATTTGAGAACTAAAGGTCTTTATTAGTAGGTTAATAGTTGCTAGGTGGATACGCTAAGGTTATATGTGACTAAGGTGTCATAGACTTAGAATCTGTGATCTTTGATTTATTTCCTGTTCCTCGTTTGGTAGTGGATTTGGAGTTAGGATCACTTATTTGAAGGTCTATCCTGTTTTGATTACATGTAACTGGTATGCACCACGAAAGTATTGAAGTAAATGATATAGATCATCTTATAATTATCTTAATTAGTACGTCTATTAACTATTTCTTTCATCCATTTTCTCGCGTAGATATCATGGCTGGATTCAATCTCCCTAACGACCCATACTTTCCTAACCATGGTAATGATGGATGGCTCGAGGAGGATCCAAAATATAATCATCCAATCCCTTTGGATGATGACTTCATAGAGAACTTTCTGGAGGATTCTGACTCCGAGCCAGAGGTCAATAATCTACCCCTGGTGGCTCAAATCCCAAATCCTAACCCTCGTCCGACATTTCAAGGCCCCACACCTCTGTGGGCAACAAACTTAAACAGATAGAGTCACGAACAGGGTCAATCGTGACCCTGCAACGGAGACCAAATCTTTTACAGCCTGAACGAGGGAGGCTCAGCAGACAGAGTCCTACCTATTCTGGTCTGTAGGATTGCTCGTACTGATGAGCAGGGTAGGGCAGCCATCAACCGAGTCATGGAGGTTAATACCAATGCGGGAGTTAATACCATACGCATTCACCATCTGAAATTTTCTCATGAAAGAACTCAAAACCAGAATGCGGTCCTATAAAGAGAACTTACTGCAACCCAAGTTGACGTCAGGGAACTTCGAGCTCGTAAAGCAACATTTTAAAGGCGCATGAGAGACATGGAGCACCGTCTGTCAGAGTCAAGGACTCACTCTAGTGGTTCTTGTCGTAGATAGAGCCTACTCAACTTCCTCTTTTAGATATAACTTAGGTCTATGTAATATCTCTAGTTTTAGTTTCCTATCTATGATAAGACTTTGAAGTTGTTAGTCTTTTAAAGTCTTAATAGTGTTAAAAATTTTTTCATTTTGGTTTGAGGTAAGACCTACTTCTAGGTTATTTTTTCCGAAACTTGTTACATCATTAATGCCAATATTGTTGACAGTTATCTAATCTTTCGGGAAATCAATATCCAAGTGTTTTCAAACTTCTACTGCTAGATCTCTATATCAATCATACTCTCATTTGTTTTGTTGGACTATGGAGAGTTTGTCTATGGACC
Organism: Lactuca saligna; assembly: GCF_052625555.1. Taxonomy (NCBI): domain Eukaryota; kingdom Viridiplantae; phylum Streptophyta; class Magnoliopsida; order Asterales; family Asteraceae; genus Lactuca; species Lactuca saligna. The sequence goes on from NC_136420.1 coordinate 88,154,714, forward strand.
ACTCTTATTATACTTACAATTAATTCTTACTATCATATTCGTATTTGTAAACTTTTAGTTGATCGATGCCTCCACGGAGAGTGACAAGGCGTAATTCTCCGATAACTCCTACACAACCTCCACCTCCTCCATAATACAACCCGACAACAATCCAAGTTGCGGTGAATGCGGCTGTTACGGCAGCCCTAGCTCAGTTCAGTCTGGAAGGGAGCAAAGTTAAATTTGTTCCTGGCAGAATCATTTCCCTCTCGCAATGGTTCGAGAAAATGGAATCGATCTTTGAGATTTGTTCCTGTCTGGAAGGGAGCAAAGTTAAATTTGTTGCCTGCACCTTCGCGGACAGAGCCCTGATGTGGTGGAATAGCCATGTCAAGTCACTAACTTTAATAGTGGCTAATGCTTTGGGTTGGGAAGCTCTTAAGGAGCTCATGATCGAGGAATACTTCTCGACGGGTGAAGTTCAGAAACTTGAACAGGAACTCTGGAGCCTGACCAGGAAGGTCTCCGATATAGTGGCCTATACTGCCAGATTTAGCGATATGGTGGCACTATGTCCGGGAATGGTCCCTACCAAGGGAAAGAAGATAGAAAGGTATATCTGGGGGCTGGTGCCTTCATTTCAGGGGAATGTCTTAGCTTCAAACCCCAATACCTTCGATAGTGCCAAGTGATTGGCACACCGGCTCATTGATCATGGAGTCCGCACCCCAACTACAACAACAACCCTGGCCATCCCAGAACTCTCCAAAGCCGCTGAAAACAAGCGGAAGTTCTGGGATAATAAGAAGAAGAACGTGGCACATAACTCTGCTAAAAGCAGCAAGATGTGGTTGTTGATGCTGCGATATCCCCTACTACTACTATGCTGATGAAGCAGTATGCTGGATGCTTGCCTAAGTGCAACAAGTGCAACTTCCGTCACAATGGATCCTGCTAGGAAATGCAGTGCGCTAACTGCAACAGGAAAGGGCACACTGCCCGTTCCTGCAAGTCTCCAGCAAGGCCAATCACCTAAGTCCCCGACATTGGTATGGGTCATGATTGCTATAGATGTGGCGAGGTGGGTCACTACAAGTGGAACCGCCCGAAGGCAGGGAACGCTAGCGGAGTGTGATGAGTTTTGGCTATAGGCCACGAGGAAGCAGTTATCGACCCCATAGTGTACGTTTCTCCTCGATAACTCATATGCATGCATATTGTTTGATAGTGGAGCGGATAGGAGTTTTGTGAACCAAAATTTTGCTCACTTACTTAAGCAACAATCACGTGCACTTAAAGAACCGTTCATTGTAGAAATGACTAATGGAAAGACCGAGAGCACTAGCAATATATATATATATATATATATATATATATATATATATATATATATAGGATGTATTCTAACTCTAGATAGCCATTCATTTTCAATCGACCTCATGCCGATCTCCATTAAAAGTTTCGACGTCATTATCAGCATGGATTGGTTGAGTCTTCATCGTGTCGACATCATGTGTTATGAAAAGGTTGTTTGTCTTAATCTGCCATCTAGCGAAACCCTAGTTGTCTATGGCGACAAACCCAGCACGAACCTTTGTATCATCTCGAGTATTCAAGCCTAGAAGTACTTGCGAAAGGAATGTCGCGCATTCCTTGCTCATGTTGTCGATGTGATCCAAGAGACGAAGGACATAAAGAACATCCTAGTGGTACGCGATTTTCCCGACATCTTTCCAGAAGAAATACTAGGATTACCACCACAACATCAAGTCGATTTCCAAATCAACTTAGTTCCAGGGGCTACCCCAGTAGCCTAATCGCTCTATCGCTACCCTCTACCCCACATAGACGATTTGTTCGACCAACTGTAAGCGTCGAATTACTTTTCAAAGATAGATATGAGTTCTGAGTATCACCAGTTACGAGTTTTAGAGGAGGATGTTCCGAAGACAGCCTTCCGAACTCGTTATGGACACTACGAGTTTGTAGTGATGCCATTCGGATTGACTAATGCGCCCACAATATTCATGGACTTACTGAATAAGGTATGTTCTCCTTACTTGGATCAGTTCATCATTATGTTCATTGATGACATACTTATCTACTCTCGTAGTAAGGAAGAGCATAGTAAGAATCTACGTCACATCTTGGAAACATTATGATCAAAGAAGCTCTACGCGAAGTTCTCTAAATGCAAGTTTTGGATTCGAAGATTCGAATTCTTGGGTCACGTTGTTAGTGAAGAGGTAATTCATGTGGACCCTTCCAAAATAAAGTCCATTGAGAACTAGTCAGCACCGAAGACGCCTACAGAAATTCGCCAATTTCTATGCTTTGCTGGCTACTATCGTAGATTCATTCAGAACTCCTCTAGGATCGCAAAATCGCTCACTACATTGACCCAGAAAGGCGTGGCCTTTGACTGGGAAGTGAACCAAGAGAAGGCTTTCCAAATGCTGAAACGATCCTTGTGCAAAGCACCGATACTATCCCTCCGAGAAGGAATAGAAGACTTCGCAGTTTATTGTGATGCATCAAACCAAGGACTCGGTTGTGTTCTTATGCAGCGAGCTAAGGTCATCGTATGTGCCTCAAGACAGCTAAAGACACATGAGGTCAACTACACCATACATGATCTTGAGTTAGGAGCAGTTGTCTTTGCTCTGAAGTTATGGAGACACTACCTGTATGGTACGAAAAACACTATCTTTACAAACCACAAAAGCCTTCAACATATATTCGACTAGAAGGAGCGCAATATGAGACAACGATAGTGGGTCGAGCTACTCAATAACTACGAATGTGAAATTCGTTATCATCCCGGTAAAGCCAATGTAGTAGTTGACGCCCTAAGTTGGAAAGAATACTCTGGTCGTAGAGTCAAATCATTGACTATGACTATCCATTCACATCTGTCCACACAAATTAAGGAGGCTCAACTCGAAGCCTTAAAACCTGGAAATGTGGGGGGTGAATCCCTGAGAGGGATGGATAAGAGCTTGGAAGTCAAAGGTAGCGGAACCTTAAATCTCATGGATCGGATCTGGACACCGAAGCACGGTGGTTTCAGAGACTTGGTCATGACAGAAGCGTACAACACTCGATATTTAGTCCACCCAGGTTCAGATAAGATGTATCTGGATCTTAAAAAGCTATACTGGTGGCCTAACATGAAAGCATAGATTGCTACCTTCGTGAGTAAATGCCTTACTTGTGTAGAGGTTAAGGTCGAATACCAGAAACCATCAGGGTTACTACAGCAATCGGAGATACTAGAATGAAAGTGGGAGCATATCACAATGGACTTGATAACCAAATTGCCTAATACTACGGGTGGTCTCGATACCATACGGGTGGTCGTAGATAGGTTAACCAAGTCCGCACACTTCCTGCCTATCAAAGAAACTGACAAGATGGATAAACTCACTAGAACCTACATTATGGAGATCGTATGACTGCATGGTGTTCCCATTATCCATTATCCTTGATAGAGATAGTAGATTCACTTCAAGGTTCTGGCAGTCACTACAAAGTTCCCTAAGAACTAGGTTGGACATGAGTACAGCCTACCAACCGCAAACTGATGGGCAAAGTGAGAGGACTATTCAAATTTTGGAAGATATGTTACGAGCCTATGTGATTAACTTAGGGAAGGCATGGGATATTCATCTACGCATTGTCAAGTTCTCCTACAATAATAGATATCACACGAGAATAAGGATTGCGCCATTTGAAGCCCTCTATGGCTGAAAGTGCAGATCCCCTCTATGCTGGGCTGAGGTGGGTGATACTCAGTTAGCTAAAGGACGCATTCCTGACAGCACTATCACAGGTCTAGAAATCATTTGGGAAATGACAAAGAAGATCGTTCAAATTCGTCAACGATCAAAAGCCTCTAGCGACCGATAGAAAAGCTACGCAGACAAGAGAAGGAAACCTTTGGAATTCCAGGTTGGTGACCGTGTTCTATTGAAGGTCTCACCCTAGAAGGGCTTGATACGCTTCGGAAAGTGTGGAAAGCTAAATCCAAGATACGTAGGGCCTTTCGAGATTATCGCTAGAATCGACCCTATAGCTTACAAACTCAAACTACCTCGCGGACTTAGTAACATACATTCTAATGTCCACGTCTCAAACTTGAAAAAGTGTTTGTACGACGACACTCTTGTAATCCCACTCGACGAGATCGAGATCAACGAGAGACTCAACTTCATGGAAGAACCAATAGAGATCATGGAGCAAGAGGTCAAGCAAACGAAGCAAAGTCGTATCCTGATAGTGAAGGTTCGTTGGAATGCCAAGCGAGGAACTGAATTCACTTGGGAGCGCGAGGATCAAATGAAGCAAAAATATCCTCATCTTTTTACTTAATTATTTGTAGCTACTTAATTGCTTAAACTCTAATTTCGGGATGAAATTCTCTATAACGGGGGATGATGTGACAACCTGAAATTTCAATCTTGTACAACCATTCAATTCAATCAAATTTAGACTTATTTTTGCTATCTTTTAGGACTATTAAAGGTCTATTCGGGTGTTTTGGGCCTAGTGCCTTCAAGAAGGAATGTTAGGAAGTGTATTCTAGAGTGCAGTGTGCAGCATACAAGCCAAAAACTCCATTCATAAGGAGTTTATGGCCGTAAACACCTCCTTGGCCGTAAACTCATATCCATATATGAGTTTTATCTTCATTTCTAGTCATTTCTTACACTTCCAAGCCTAGTTTTCGGATTCTCTCTCAACTATCATCAAGATTTTAACCTTGATCTTCAAAAGAGTAAGCATTTCATCCATGTTATTAGATGTTATTCTTCCTAATCTAGTATCACCCTTTGATTTCATCCATGAAATTCATCTTTTTGGGTTAGAGCTTCAAGAACACCAAGAACACACACTAGTTCTTGGACCTTAAACACCCCTTCAAGCTTCAAAACTTAAGTAATATTCCATATACTAGTTATCCTATAGAAGATCTTGACATACACCCTTGAAAACAACCATTTCCCAAGAACAATGAGAGTTTACGGCCATGAACATCTCCCTTGGCTGTAAACCCTTGTTAAGGTTCCTAGTTTGGCCATAAACTCTTCTTAAGGCTACGAATGAGTCAAGACGCACTTCCTTGATGTTGAATAGGACCATAAAACACTCTTTTGCATATGTCTTCATGACTGTATGACCGTAAACACATAGGGCCATAAACCCCTTGGTTGTAAACACATTGGGTCGTAAACATCATGTTCGTGAATACCATGTGTGGCCGTAAACACCTCTATGTGCAATCACATGTGATTATATCACTTCCATTCAAGTGTTTCCTAGTTCCTAAGATGGTTCTCTATCATGAATAGTTTCCTAAACACTAATTATATTCATATATGTGCCATTATGTGCTTAATATGATCTGTTTGTGTTCAAGTCTTCACTTGACACTTAGCATCCTACAATCGATTTTACATTCGTATCACTTACTGCAGGTGAGTTCATACCCCTTAATCTATCTTTTAAATGATTTTAAATGCTTTTAGGTGGGGGGGGGGGGAAGAATACAAGTTGATAACTTAATAGTTGTTATATCATTCACATGTGATTAATAAGTATCAAACAAGTGGATTTTCTTATACTTCAAACTATTTTATCAAACAAACTCTTCATAACATTTTATAAACTGACATCAAGTCATCTGTTACCATTCAAATGGTTAAAACTCTTTCATATGTTAAACTTTTTATTAAACTCTTTTAAACTTATATATTGTCAAAATCATGTCTATATAGATATAGCTATATAAGTAAGGTTCAAAGGACTTAGGACTGATAACTCACTTTATTTCCTGTTCCTTGTTTGGTTGTGGACTTAGGGTATTCGGTTGTTTGTCCGAGTGTCGTTTGAATCCTAGTTATATATTATGTATATATTTATAGATATAAAAGTGCTTACATCAGTTCAACACCTTTGGGTAGCAAAGGTGTACAAACATACATATCCATTCAAACAACATTACTAGTAAACTATAATAGGTATAGTTTAGAGGTTCACTACTTACTATTTCTATTACAATGAAACGTACACGAGTCAATTTATTCATGAGTCAATACAAACTTACTATTATGAGAAACAGAAAGAACATACTATGATGAGAAACTAAGAGATCATACACCACACTATACAAGAGAACATACAATACACTAGAACAGAGAGAATGTGACAACCCGAAATTTCTTCCGTTATTTTAACCCACCTCCGTTAGTAAAATTTAATTTTTATTTAAATTTTCTATCAACTTCTTGGGTTAAGTAAATTAACTAAGGGTATACTTATAATTACATACAAGTCGAAAAAACAAAAATCGCGCGAAAAACTCGCGATTCCTCGAAAAACAACGAGTTCACGACCAAGACGAGTTTGCGGTCGTAAACCCGTTTACGGTCGGTGTCAGGTGGACCCCACCATCGACCATACCCCAACCTATAAATACAAGACCCCCGCCCTCATGTGAACCTTATTGGCTAGAAACACCCACTTTCTCTCTCTAGCTCCCTTGACCATAAACACCAAAAAGCCCTTCTTTCACCCGAAAAACGCCGGAAATCATCATTTGAGGCCATTTGGGATCATCTGGAACACTTTTTCGTCGAAAACAAGCACCCTTGTTCTTGAGATTATGGCCGTAATCCTTCGGATCTTGAAAATCCGTAAACCCAATTTGCGGCCGTAAACCCTGTTCACGGCCGTAAACCCAGTTCTTAGCCGTAAACTCCATATACGGCCGCAAACCCAGTTCCCGGCCGTAGCCCCATATATGGCCATAAATAGCTCTTTTCTGGGAAAAGCCGTTTTCCTCGATCCAACCAAGTCCCGGTAACATTCCTTATCCAAAAACAAGTGTATATCTAGCACTTTATCTAACGAGATCGCTAATTTAGATACGTATATGTATTTATTGATATTAGGATTCCGTTAAGTACCACGTGCATCAACTCGAGGATCTTCTGATTCGATCCTTTGTGACCAACAAAATGTGAGTTCATACCCCTACGCTTTTATAAGTTTTTATAATGTTTTCAGGGGGGAATACAAGCCAAACATAAAGGTTTTCACAAGTTAAAAACTAATGCAATTACAACGGTTTTACATCAAACTTTTAGATAATTTATCCCTTTTGTATTATGCGGAGCACAAGGGATGCTTTCTAAACATAACTGCATGGTTTTCAGAACAATTCATGAACATAACATACCAGTCAAACTATAATAGGTATATTTTGGGGAATTCTTTACCGGTTTTACAGATTCAAACACATAAACTGTGACAGATTTAGTTTATCCATTATTATCTACAGATATCAAGAGTATCTTACTAAATAATTATTTAGTGTATAATTATTTATACTCTACACCATTTACCAACGATTTCGAACTCGAGAATAACCGAACTACATGTAAACTAGTTAATACAGGATTATGAGACCTATCTTCATTATTCCCTTCGGGGTACCACTAAATCCTCACCTTTAGTATAACCAGAGTCTCCTGGAGGGAGAGTGTGAAATTTGTAAATAGATCTCTTCGGGACCGACAATCCCACACCTGAACTGTTAGGTACAGTTAGGCAGGCTGGGGTGACAAATTTGGTAATCGTACAACGCCTGAAGAAACAACAAGGAGGTCACCGATCATGTTAGCATGGTTATACGACTCACAATAAGTATAAACTAACCTTTGTTTACGGGATTTCTTTCTTCAATAGTTTTATTTTAATTAATAAAACAACCTATCAACTTACTGATGGGTATTCCAAGGACACAAGCTTTGGTTTTATTTTATGTAATAAAACTACCTTACTTACTGGAGGTAGCCATGGTTTTCGATAGAACATACCTTACTTACTGGCGGTAGCCAGGATTTTCGAACGAAACATATTTTACTTACTGGTGATAACCAGGGTTTCGATACAAACGATATTTACTTATAATGAAAAGAAATCATTTGTACAAATTCATTGACTAGTTTCCAATACAAAAACATGCTTATGAACTCACCAGCTTTATGCTGATACGTTTTCAAAACTGCTTGTATTCTCAGGTTAATGATAGAGAGGTACCTTCGCTAGCTTTTGGAGAAGACGGAGCATTTTGGAGTCTCGTCTTTATCTTTTGCTACTTTTGATGTATACAAACTATGTTTTCAAACAGATGTAAATATTGATATTTTAATGTAATTGTTGTGTTTACTTTGATTGCTATGATACGATTGTTGTGATACTATGCATGACATCACCCGCCCCCGGACGTTTCCACCGTCTGTTCTGATGGTTCGGGGCTGTGACAGATTGGTATCAGAGCTATTGTTTATAGTGAACTAAGTATACTAAACCTTACAAGGTATACAACTATAAACACTAAGGGGCTGAAGTGCTCTGAACTAAAAGTATACTTTAAACATATAAGTATTTTTACGAAAAATTTACAAGTATACCAACATACCAGAAACAGTATCATTAGTAGAACAAACCAAAAATATTTGGATGTTAGATACTACGGTTAAACCTGGGCAGTTATGTAATCATGTCTAGGATCAATATACCCTGATCAACTATATTCATTCAAGAGATGACCAACATATGCTTGGGAGTGACTGTGGTGTTGCAACATGCCTAAAACTTACCAAGTATCCCTACCACAAGATATCGATACATCAAAATAGATAACTTAAAATACTACATGAGTATTTTAGTCGGAGCCAAATACATGGTAGAGATTCGTCCCAAGTGTTGCTACTCATTCTTTCTTAGTGATACTTTACTTGTATTAGTAACTTTTCCTTATTTATCGCTTAGTATGACACTTTACCTATCATATTGAGATATATCTTGCTTCATATCTCTTAATTCGATTCTAGAGGACTTACCATTTTCTTCTTCCGGATATAGAACAAGATGCCTCCAAAGTAAAGACCCAACAAAAAGAGCAAAAATTCCTCGACGGAACCAACGCCACCGCCACCTCCTCAGTTTGATCTTGTTATGTTCCAAGCAGTTGTTACTGCCGCTGTGACTGTCGCTATGTCGCTAATTAATCCTGGTGGTTATGGCAGGTCGGGAAGTGGTATTCATTTCCAAATTCATGAAGGTAGTCAAGGACACCAGAAGGAGTGCTCCTATAAAGACTTCATGAAAACCAAACCCACATCTTTCGATTGCAATGGAGGTGTTATTGCCCTGACTTGATGGTTCGAGAAGATCGAGTCCATCTATGAAATTTGTGCCTGTTCTGAAGCCAACAAGGTGAAATTCACCGCTTGCAGTTTCAGCAACACAGCGTTGACCTGGTGGAATAGTCGGGTCAAATCCCTAACCCTGCCAGTAGCAAATGCTATGGGTTAGGAGAGCTTGAAAGAGCTCATGCTTGCTGAGTACTGCCCGAGGGGTGACATGCAGAAACTCGAGCACGAGCTATGGAACTTGAAGATGAAGGATTCCAACATTGCTGCCGACACTTCTAGATTTGAAGATCTAGCACTTCTTTGCCTGGGAATGGTCAACCCGGAAAGCAAAAAGATTGAGAGATACATTTGGGGATTAACACCCCCAACTTAAGGAAATGTTTTGGCTGCCAGACCAATTACTTTTGGCAGCGCCAAGTGCATGGTGCAGACTCTCATAGATCATAGAGTTGATCTTGATAAAGTGACATCCACTCCCGAAACAGAAAAAGGGAGTGGTGAGAAGAGAAAGTTCTGGAAGCAGCGAAAAGGTCAGTCTTTGCAGGAGCCTTCCAAGAAACAACATACGGTGGCAGTCCACGTTGCTAGTACTCATGTCGCTACTCCTGCAACTCAAGCACCTACCGGTGGATATATTGGTACCCTCCCTTGGTGCAGCAAGTGCAGTTATCATCACCGCATCCCCGACCCATATCGTGAAATGCTCTGCAGCAACTGTGGCAAGAAAGGTCACACAACTTGAGGCTGCAAAACACCAATCCAACCAACCAATCAAGCGTCCAGAGCAAGTGTTGGTCAAGCTTGTTATGGATGTGGGGAAGTCAGGCATTATAGGATAAACTGCCCCACGGCAACAGCAACTGTCAACACAAGGAGAGTACTAACTATGGGGTCAGAGGAGGTAGTTGATGACCCTACCGTTGTTACGGGTCCGTTCCTCCTCAAAAACTCTTATGCATGCATTCTTTTCGATTCTGGTGCGGAGAGAAGTTTTGTTAGCAATGCACTCAAACATCTTCTCAAATGTAAACCTCAACCCCTAACCAAAACATTTACCGTTGAGATGGCTAACAGTGAGAAAGAGAGCACTAACGACATATTCGTAGGCTGTACCCTTACCCTAAACGATCATTCCTTTCCCATCGACCTTATGCCAGTTTCCATCAAAAGATTCGATGTCATCATCGGCATGGATTGGTTGATCCCCAATTTTGTTGATATCCTTTGTTACAAAAAAAGCTATCCGCTTTAATCTTCCCTCTGGAGAAACCCTCGTGATCTATAGTGATAAACTCAGCTGAAACCTTCGTATTATTTCGTGCATCAAAGCCCAAAATTTCTGCGAAAGGAATGTCATGCATTCCTAGCCCATGTCATTAATGAGAAGCAGGAAGTTAAAGACCTTGAGAGCATCCCCAAAGTCTGCAACTTTCCCGATGTCTTTCCCGAACGCCAAGTCGAGTTCCGCATCGACTTAATCCCTGGAGCTACCCCCGTAGCTAAACCCCCGTACAGCTTAGCACCAGCAGAAATGCAGAAGTTATCCAGTCAGCTCAATGAGCTGCTCAGCAAGGGATTCATCAGACTGGGTTCCTCACCATGGGGAGCCCTGGTTTTATTTGTGAAAAAGAAGGATGAATCTTTTCGGATGTGCATCGACTACCGCAAACTAAACAAACTCAATGTAAAAAACTGTTATCCTCTTCCTCGGATCCATGACCTTTTGACCAACTTCAAGGATCCAACTATTTCTCTAAAATAGACCTATGATCAGGGTACCATCAGCTGCGATTCCACGAGGGTTATGTTCCTAAGACAGCATTTCGGACTCGATATGGTCACTACGAATTTGTAGTAATGCCCTTCGGTCAAACCATCGCACCGGCGGTATTCACGGACCTGATAAATTGGGTAAATTGTTATTTCCTGGACAAGTTCGTAATCATGTTCATTGAAGACATACTTATCTATTCCATAAGTGAGGAAGAACACATACAAGACCTGAGATTAGTGTTGGTGGCTCTAAGGGCGGAGAAGCTATATGCGAAATTCTCCAAGTGTGAATTCTGGATTCGAGAAGTAACCTTACTAGGTCACGTGGTAAGCGAGGAAGGCATACATGTGGACCCCTCAAAAATCAAATAGATAGAGAACTGGTCAGCACCAAAGACGCCCACAGAAATCCGTCAATAATTAGGTCTCGCTGGCTATTATCGCAGGTTTATCCAGAATTTCTCTAGAATTGCCAAACCCTTAACCGATTTGACTCAGAAAAGTGTACCCTTTTGTTGGAGTGAGAAGCAAGACAGTACGTTTATCCATTATTATCTAAACATAATTGCCTGGTTTTCAGAACAATTCATGAACATAACATACTAGTCAAACTATAATAGGTTTAGTTTGGGGAATTCTTTACCGGTTTTACAGATTCAAACACATAAACTATGACAGATTTAGTTTATCCATTATTATCTACAGATATCAAGAGTATCTTACTAAATATTATTTTGTGTATAATTATTTATACTCTATACCGTTTACCAACAATTTCAAACTCGAGAATAGCCAAACTACACGTAAACTAGTTAATACATGATGGTGAGACCTATCTTTGTTATGCCCTTCGGGGTACCAGTAAATCCTCACCATTAGTATAACCAGAGTCTCCTGGAGGGAGAGCGTGAAATTTGTGAATAGATCTATTCAGGACTGACAATCCCACACATGAACTGTTAGATACAGTTAGGCAGGCCTTCCTGGGGTGACAAATTTTGCAATTATACGACGCCTAAAGAAATGTCAAGGAGGTCACCAGTCAGATTAGTATGGTTATACGACTCACAATAAGTATAAACTAACCTTTGTTTATAGGATTTCTTTCTTCAATAGTTTTATTTTAATTAATAAAACTACCTATCAACTTACTGGAGGGTATTCCAGGGACAAAACCTTTGGTTTTATTTTAAGTAATAAAACTACCTTACTGGCGGTAGCCAGGGTTTTCGATAGAACATATCTCACTTACCGGCGGTTTCCAGGGTTTTCAATGGAACATACCTGACTTACTGACGGTAGCCAGGGTTTTCAATAGAACGTACCTTACTTACTGGCGATAGCCAGGGTTTTCGAATGAAACATATTTTACTTACTAGTGATAACCAGGGTTTTGATACAAACGATATTTACTTATAATGAAAAGAAATCATTTGTACAAATTCAGTGACTAGTTTCCAGTACAAAAACATGCTTATGAACTCACGAGCTTTATGCTGATACGTTTTCAAAACCGCTTGTATTCTCAGGTCAACGATAGACAGGTACCTTCGCTAGGTTTTGGAGAAGAGGGAGCATTTTGGAGTCTCGTCTACATCTTTTGCTACTTTTGATGTATACAAACTATGCTTTCAAATAGATGTAAATATTCATATTGTAATGTAATGGTTGTGTTTGCTTTAATTGCTATGATACGATTGTTGTGATACTACGCATGACGTCACCCGCCCCCGGACGTTTCCGCCGTCTGTTCTGACGGTTCGCACGTGTGACAGAGAACATACAATACACTAGAGCATACTATACAAAAACTTGAATACTATAACATTGATGTGAGCCACTACTTCATGGCATGACAATCTACTGTTGTGTTACGTTTTGTAACCAGATTCTCCTGGAAGGAGACATTGAATTTGTGTATATGTCTATACGGGACTGACCATCCTACACCTTACTGCTAGCTATAGTGGGACCTGCAGTTCTATGGGTGACGAATGTCATACCATTTTGATGTCTTTGATCTTCGTGTTTTACTAGTCAATCAAGTATGGTTACAACCTCATCACATTTTACCTTAATTAACAAACTGGTTTAACGTAGTTAGTACATTGGTAGTTACTTATATACAAAAGTACAGTACATCTTTATTTTTCCCATTGCATTCACTTTGTGATCTTCTCACGTAATCAGAAATGTAAACTATATTTTCATAATGATAGTCATACTTGGGAAAAACACTTACTTTTACAAACAAACACTATGCAGAACATTCGGGCCTTGGTAGAAGGCTACCTTTTTAGTAGAAAGTATAGGCTTTTATAGGAGATACAAACATTTGCTACAAACAATTATATACATTTACATCAAACATTTACAAACACTTTCATACAAACAGTGACACTAAAATACTTATGAACTCACCATATTTTATGCTGATCTATTCTTTCAAAATAACTTGTATTCTCTGGTCACGAGTAGACATGTACCGATGTCCAGGTTTTTAGAAGACGGAGCTTTCAAGACTCGTCTTTATTTTGATTATTCATTTTTGGTGTCTTATAAACTATATACAGAACACACTTGTATTAAATTATATTACTAATGCAATGTATGATGTTTTTGCTTGTTTACTATTATGCATTGTTGTGATATTGTACATGACGTCCTCCACCCCAGAACATTTCCGTCGTTCTGGTTTTTGGGCATGACATTAGTGTCAGACGCGAGGCGTTGAGTAGACCACTGGGGGTTTCTATAGCCGATGAGCATGTGGTTTTTGCCACTGATGTATTCTGAAGATGTGTATTAGAGATTTTCGGTGTTGAGTTCCCGATAGATCTAGTGTCGATAGCGATGGGTGATGTCTGTGTCATAGTGGGCATGGATTGGTTGAGCCGGTTTGGAGTTGTGATTGATTATGAGCGTCAGATGGTGACCATACGAGACCTTAGTAGGGGAGTACTTAGGGTGTACGGAAAGGGGACTAGATATGGATCATTATTATGCTCTACTGCCAGGGCGAGCCAAAGTTTATAGTAGAGATGCATGGGCTTGTTAGCATATGTGATGGATATGAGGGTTTCCCGGATGTTTTCTCCGAGGATTTATCGGGTGTGCCTCCGGAGAGGCAGGTGGACTTCTGGATCGATTTGGTTCCGGGTGCGGCGCCTATTTCCAAGGCACCTTATCGCCTTACGCCGCCCGAGATGCAGGAGTTATCCTTGCAGCTCCTGGAGCTGCTTGGGAAAGGTTTTATTAGACTGAGTAGCTCATCATGGGGAGCACCGATCCTTTTTGTCAAGAAGAAGGATGGTTCACACCGGATGTGTATCGACTACCTTGAGTTAAACAAGCTGACGATCAAGAACCGTTATCCACTACCGAGGATTGACGATTTATTTGATCAGTTGAAGAGGGCATCTTGGTTTTCCAAGATTGATTTGAGATATGGGTATCATCAGATGAGAGTCTGCGAGTAGGATATTCAGAAGATAGCTTTCGACACTCGTTACGGGCACTACGAGTTTGTGGTGATGCTTTTCGGGATCACCAACGCATCGACAACATTCATGGACCTCATGAATCGGGTGTATCGGCCCATGTTGGATAGGTGAGTGATCGTTTTCATTGATGACATTTTGGTGTACTCGAGGTCTAGGGAGCAACATGAGGAGCACCTGCGAGATATTCTAGGAGTATTGAGGAAGGAGAGGCTTTATACCAAATTCTCTAAGTGTGATTTTTGGTTACAAGAGTTCCAGTTCTTAGGACACCTCATTAACCAGAATGGGATTTTGGTCGACCCGGCCAAGATTGGCGCGGTTATGCGATGGGAGGTGCCTAGATCCCCACCCGAGATCAGGAGTTTCTTGGGCCTGGAAGACAACTATCGGAGGTTTATTATAGATTTCTCTAAGATTTTCGTTCCTCTCATCGGATTGACTAGGAAGGGTGTTACTTTTATTTGGGGGACCCGAGCAGCAGGCTTCATTCGAGATTCTTTGCCAGAGATTGTGCGAAGCTCCAGTGTTACCCCTTCCTAAAGGAGTAGAGGACTTCGTAGTCTAATGTGATGCATCTATATCAGGGATTTTTTTCGTGTTGATGCATAGGGGACATCTGATAGCATATGCATCAAGGAAGTTGAAGCCTCACGAGACAAGGTATCCCACCCACGATTTGGAGTTAGGGGCAGTGGTGTTCGCCCTCAAGATATGGCTCCACTGTCTTTACGGTGTCTGGTGTACCATATACACGGACCATAAGAGCCTGAAGTACCTTATGGATCATCCCAACCTAAATACAAGACATATGAGGTGGTTGGATGTAGTGAAGGACTATGACTGTGGGATTTCGTATCACCTTGGCAAGGCTAATGTGGTAGACGATGCCTTTAGTCGTAGAGCAGTGAGCGCTCCGATCCGAGACGTGCGCATGAGGATGACGGTGATGACTCCAGTCTTAGATACCATCCGAGAGGCCCCGGTGGTGGTCGTGAGACCAGAGAACCATAAGAGAGAGCTGGTGATCGGGCAGATTTATGAGTTTGTGATGTATAGTCGGGGGATTATGACCTTCCGTGGGCGGATATGGGTGCCATATAGATGTGGAGCTTGATGTATTTTGATGGAGGAAGCCCATAGGTTGAAATTCTCGATCCATCCGAGGTCCATCAAGATCTATTTGGTGTTGAAGATGGGTTATTAGTGGCCTTGTATGAAGAGAGATGTGGCGTGGGTAGTCGAGAGATACTTAACCTGTTGACAAGTCAAGGAAAAGCACTAACATCCTTATGGCCCTTTGCAGCCTCTAGAGATTCCCATCTGGAAATGGGAATATATTTCCATGGATTTTTCTACCAAATTACCAAGGACTGCACGAGGTGTTGATGCGATATGGGTGATTGTAGATCGGTTGACAAAGAGTGCTCACTTTCTGGCTATCAATGAGAACTCTTCTACGGAGAAATTGGCCAAGATATATGTAACATCCGAAAAATACAACCAATTTAAATTTTTCAAAACAACCCGATTTTCATTAAATTGTTTACAAAAAGGTTTTCAATACAAATCATTTAGAGTATTCCCAGAATCACATTGCTACAAAATCATGAGGAGCGGTACGATCGCGCCTTCGCCTTGCCACGGTCTCCTGAAGAACCTGAAATACATTAAACCACAACTGTAAGCCCGAAAGCTTAGTGAGATACCCCCAAAATACCAACCACGTATACGCCCTTCCAGGCTACGACCTTCCGGTCCAAAACATATTGCCTTCCGGCCCATAACATATAAAACATACATAACATAACAGAACATAGAACAGCCATGCATATTGGGTCTACTGTGTGACTGGTCCGCCGTATCGGGCCTTCAGTCCACCGGATCCATCCTCCAGGTCTAGTCATGTCCTTCGAGTCAACAGTGGGGTTGGTCTGCCCGTATCGGGCCTTCAACCCACCTGGTCCACTCTCTGAGTCTACAATGTGACTGGTCCACCCGCATCGGGCCTTCAGTCGGCCTGGTCCGCCCTCGTGGGGCCTACAGCCTATCCGGACCGCTCGCTGGGCCTTCGGAATAACCGGTCCGCCTTGGGTATCTTGGCCTACAACACAAAGCAAGACCCGCCTCAACCCATCTCCAGTCCAAACAACCATGTGCACATAACATACAATCATATAACAGTCATAGTCAACAAACCGAGCAAGCAGATCACATAGCATATCAGTACCCTAACCAGGTTACCGACCTAACCGGTCACTAGTATAGCATCACTCTATATATATCGGGAAACTGACCTTAACAAGGTATCCTAGCATATACCATCCTAGCTACCAGGATGCAGACACATCAAACAATAACATAACAACCATACCCGAATCTCAATCCAATAAAGGGCCGGCCTTGGTGCCTTAGACCCTGTTGATGCAGTGAGGATAACTCACCTTGAAACTGCCGGCTGAAAGGATAAGATCCCGCTGCTCCGAACTCTGACACGAACTCCTTCACTGAACATCAAAACATTCAACTCAATATATACATGTATACCCTTATTTACCAAAATACCCCTGGAAGACAACTGGTCAACCCCTGACTAACTCTACTCGCCGAGTCCCCAAGCTCAGAACTTCCCTCAATCCGCGACCTGACTCGCCGAGTCCAACCACTCTAAGTCCACTCTCACCCAACTCACCGAGTCATCCCTTGACTCACCGATTCATCGACTCAATCAGAAATATTGGGACTCTTCGACAAGACTCGCCGAGTCCAAGAACAGACTCGCCGAGTCTAAGGCTATCTTCAACCTACTCGCCGAGTTGTTCTTCCAACTCGTCGAGTTCCAGGCCATCTTCAAGCAACTCGTCGAGTCCACCCTTGTGACTCGTCGAGTACCACCGGTCTGAATCCATAAAGAAGCATCTCAGGCCATGCAATTGATCCGAAACATAGATCTAGCCTCCTACAACCCATCCATCACGTAAAGTGGCAAACTTTACGTGAATCCATGAAGATCTAAGCATAATACACATTAGAACTAAGGTTTGGGACATGATAGCTCCATTAACAACACAAGAACAGGGGCTTTAATGCTCTTAAGATCTTCTCCATTCCAGATCTGAGGTAGCAACCTCAGATCCATCCTTCAAACATCAAGATGCCACACAACTAAGCTCCCCACACAACCCCAAAATGAGAATCTAGGAAAACACAGCCCAAGAACGAAAGTATTACCTCCAAAGGATGCGTCAACAGCAATGAAACTCGAATCCAAGCAAAGCCGTTTGAGCCAAGCCACTTCTCCTTCAAGATTTCTTCAACCAACACCTCTCCAAGCTCTAATTTGCTCAACAATGGGACTCTCCACGAAATTAGGGTTTCTAGGACTCAAGGGGGGGATAAAGGAGGCTGTGGAGGAACATAATGATCTTTATATAGGGCTCAACCCCAAGAATTAGGGTTTTCTCCACACAGCACCTACTCGCCGAGTCCATATTTGGACTCGCCGAGTAGGCCACTTGATACGCGACCAAAGTCGCGACCTGACTCGCCGAGTCTATCCATGGACTCGCCGAGTCGCCCTCCGAAACTTACACTTTTAGCCCTTCAACTCTACTCTTGCGATTCCGGGATGTTACAATTCTCCCCCACTTAAATTAGGCTTCGTCCTCGAAGCCTACGACATCTCATCTTCAAATTACTTCCCACGACGCGCCACCTGACCTTGACCAAACCAAGTCCCTCAAGGCACAACCATAGAAACCAGAAGCTCACTTTCTCCTTCCATACGGTGTCCCAACCACCTACTCAAACCGGGCACCAGCTGTACTCTCCGATAGCCGCACTCAACAACCGAGAATTACCCATGATGCCTTACTACTCCAATTCTCATCTTTCACTTGACTCATATGGCTAGAAAACCATGAACCATCGGATCCCCGATCCGAATCCCACTCTATCCATTCCATGAAAAAAGAAAGACCCATTCTTCCATTCCGGAGCAACTCTCCCGAGTTCTCCTCTTGCAATCACACACACATGCTGATCTAGCTCTAGCACCCTCAGGTTTGGAAAACCCGATACACTGATGATATCCTCAAACATCCTTCCAGGATGAACCGCTAATACATACCCAAAACCCTGATCAGAATCTCACTGGGAGTCCAGGACTCTCTCTCTGCATCCCTTCCGAACCCCTCTCCCTGGCTCTACGCCTGCGGTATTCCCTCCGCGCCCTGAGCAAACATATCAAGTCGAATGAGCTTTTATTCTACCGCCGCAACACGCTACTCAAAAACCATCGACGGACCACTCCAATCATAACTCTACACTGCCGCTTTCACTTTCGTGAATTCGCACTCCCTTTCGGAATTTCATTCCTCCCTCTTTCCTTACCAAGGAAACCACTCGTCCGCCCTGTCACCATGACAGGCACTATGGTGCTCACCCCATGCTACATTACCTCTTTAAAGCGTACCCGACCTCCATGCATCACCACTACTCTGACTCTCATTGCAGGGACTCTCAAGCCCATGCACTACCTTCACTGCTCAAGATCGCTACCCGGGGCCAGACCTCCCAATGTAATCACACTGCAACATACGCAACCCATAACCTCGAACCGATCCAACAGTTCTCGCAGAGTCTTCAGCATGACTGGACCGCCTCCCCAGGCCTTCAGCCAATCTGGACCACTCTCAGAACCTTCAGCCAATCTGACTGGACCGTCCTCCGAGCCTTCGGCCTAACTGGTACGCCTACCGGCCTTCAGTCTGTCCAGACCGCTCAACAAGCATTCACCATCCCGAGCTACCTCTTCGGGAAATCTTCCCATGCATGATGTTCTAGCCCTCTAGAGGTTCCGAACTCTATCTCCATCCTACATGCTCAATCCCGGCCTGCTCCCAGGCCTTCCACAATCAAATGCCCTAGGTCTGTATTCAGCCCCGCATGCCTGTTACTCACCCATACGAGCCTGCTCTCGGCTGATAGAAATATCATTGAATTCCCCAAGCAGCGAAGCAACCTCTCAAGCCTAACGACCATCCGGAGAATTTCCAATTCTCCCCCACTTAAGACACTGACAGCTATTCACCGGTCGCCATCACCGATCTCTCAAAGCAACATTGCAGAGAAAAACACACTTACACGCAATATGTTTCTCCCCGACGCTAACAACTTCCATAAAATTCATGTTTCCACACTGAACAACCCGCTCGAAAGGAACCCAATCTTCAAATATCCATTCCTCAGACTGCAGAATCTACCCGGCCTTCAAACCAACGCCGCATCCGCCACCAATCCTCACAAGGATAATCAACGATAGCTCGAAGTACTAATCCATAACCATATCGATCCTTCAGGGAACAAAGGATACCAAAACGAAGTCTCAAACACAACTCGCCAAACCCTCAGGGAACAACGGATACCACACGAAAACCCGAAACGCAATTCCATAACCAACCAACGAAACTAGCAGATAACAATACTCCACAATAATCATAAATAATCAAAACAACAGAAAGAAACATACCCGCAGCAGCAAGCTGAAAAACATGACCCTAAGCCCTTGGGGCTCCGCTCCACCCTGACCTCCACCTGTGATCCTCAACGTAGCCGGTGCTGGAGCCTGCACCGGTCCTGCAGCAAGCCGTGGATAGTTGACCTTCAAATGTCCAACCTGATGACAATGATAGCATATCCTCAAATCCCGAACCGGCACTGACTGCCGACAATCCCTCGCATAGTGTCCCTCCTTTCTGCACTTGTGGCATGCTCCACCGGACCGGCAAACTCCGGCGTGACCCCTTCCACACTTTCCACAGACGTGGCTACCCTGATCTCCCATCCTGGAATCAACGGTCTTAGACCGTTTCGTCGCCGGCTGCGACTGAACCGGAGCTTGCCTCAGCTCATGCATCTGCAACTCAATCTCTAACGCACGTCGCCTGGCGGCCTCCTGCAACTCCAGCAAAGTCTCGCACCTCTGCGCAGACACAAACTGCCTGATGTCTCTCTTTAGCATACTCAGATATCGGGACATCTGAGCCTGCTCCGAAGCGAACTCAGGGCAAAACATCGCCCTCTCAGTAAACATCCTGGTGATTTCCGTCACCGACTCCGAATCCTGTTTCAGCACCAAGAACTCCTGAGCCAACCTCTCCCTCTCGACCTGCGGAACATAACGAGTGCTGAACATCTCTCTGAACCGATCCCATGAAATCGCAGCCCTCTGTGCATCCGAGTACGACCCCGTGGTCAATCTCCACCAATCCTTTGCCCCGAGCCTTAACAGGTTCAGAGCGCACCTCACCCTCTGATCAGCAGGGCATGAACACGTGAAGAAACATCCCTCCACATCTGATAACCATCTCATAGCAACGATCGGATCCTGAACTCCATCAAAAGTGGGAGGCTTCGTATTATGGAAGTCCCGATACTGAAAACCTCTACTAGCTCCTCCCCCTGCCGCTGCTACAGCTGCTGTCGCCGCCGCGGCAGCCGTCTCCGAGAGAGCCGCATAGCGCTCATCAAAATACTCTACCATGGCGGTCTTGATCGACCCAAACAACTCCAGCAGCTCAGCCCGAAACAATGTAGCAACCTCATCATGCAGGATCTCACGAATCCTCGCATCCAACTCGTGCGTACTCATCTGACTGACAACCTCGGGCTGTACAGACCCACCCGGAACTCCCTCTCCTGCTCCTGATCCTGACCCGGATCCACTCTCAGCGTGCCTTGAAATCTCCATACTGAAAATAAAACACCAAAATCTCAGACATTTTCCACTATCCCGGGATCCAGCTCTCATCCCAACCCTAGAGGTCATGGTTTCCCTGATACGCGTATGGGTCCGTGCTTTCGGTAGTACGGGCCCATACTACCTTCCACACCTACCCATATTTGTATGAAGTACTCCCACAACACCCTAGCGACATACATAACAACGCTCTATCCTCACAACTAGAGGAAAACTAGAAATCTCTCACAAGGAACCCTAGGCTAGCAGGCATCATAAATCAGGCAACTCATCAAGAAATCCTGAAGATCCCTAGCCTAAATCTAGCATGCTGTTCTATCAAAGCTCAATAAAACAGTTGTTATGTATGGTACTTTGGGGTTACTTACTGGCTCTGTCTGATCGTACCTCCGCGTCCTCCTTTACTTACTTTGAAAACCATTTTAAATTCTCTTTTGAAAACCCTCCTCGATTTGAGACTGGAGTCACACAAGTGTTCCTCCAATTCACTCAAACCAAGGCTCTGATACCAACTTGTAACATCCGAAAAATACAACCAATTTAAAATTTTCAAAACAACCCGATTTTCATTAAATTGTTTACAAAAAGGTTTTCAATACAAATCATTTAGAGTATTCCCATAATCACATTGCTACAAAATCATGAGGAGCGGTACGATCGCGCCTTCGCCTTGCCACAGTTTCCTGAAGAACCTGAAAAACATTAAACCACAACTGTAAGCCCAAAAGCTTAGTGAGATACCCCCAAAATACCAACCACGTATACACCCTTCCAGGCTACGACCTTCCGGTCCAAAACATATTGCCTTCCGGCCCATAACATATAAAACATACATAACATAACAGAACATAGAACAGCCATGCATATCGGGTCTACTGTGTGACTGGTCCGCCGTATCGGGCCTTCAGTCCACCGGATCCATCCTCCAGGTCTAGTCATGTCCTTCGAGTCAACAGTGGGGTTGGTCCGCCCGTATCGGGCCTTCAACCCACCTGGTCCACTCTCTGAGTCTACAGTGTGACTGGTCCGCCCGCATCGGGCCTTCAGTCGGCCTGGTCCACTCTTCGAGCCTCGGCACGTCTAGTCCACCCTCGTGGGGCCTACAGCCTGTCCGGACCGCTCGCTGGGCCTACAGAATAACCGGTCCGCCCTGGGTATCTTAGCCTACAGCACAAAGCAGGACCCGCCTCAACCCATCTCCAGTCCAAACAACCATGTGCACATAACATACAATCATATAACAGTCATAGTCAACAAACCGAGCATGCAGATCACATAGCATATCAGTACCCTAACCAAGTTACCGACCTAACCGGTCACTAGTATAGCATCACTCTATATATATCGGGAAACTGACCTTAACAAGGTCTCCTAGCATGTACCATCCTAGCTACCAGGATGCAAACACATCAAACAATAACATAACAACCATACCCGAATCTCAATCCAATAAAGGGCCGGCCTTGGTGCCTTAGACCCTGTTGATACAGTGAGGATAACTCACCTCGAAACTGCCGGCTGAAAGGATAAGATCCCGCTGCTCCGAACTCTAACACGAACTCCTTCACTGAACATCAAAACATTCAACTCAATATATATATATATATATATATATATATATATATATATATATATATATATATATATATATATATATATATATATACACCCTTATTTACCAAAATACCCCTGGAAGACAACTGGTCAACCCCTGACTGACTCTACTCGCCGAGTCATCCCGATGACTCGCCGAGTCCCCAAGCTCAGAACTTCCCTCAATCCGCGACCTGAATCGCCGAGTCACCCCGAGACTCGCCGAGTCCAACCACTCTGAGTCCACTCTCACCCAACTCACCGAGTCATCCCTTGACTCACCAATTCATCGACTCAATCAGAAATATTAGGACTCTTCGACAAGACTCACCGAGTCCAAGAACAGACTCGCCGAGTCTAAGGCTATCTTCAACCTACTCGCCAAGTTGTTCTTCCAACTCGTCGAGTTCCAGGCCATCTTCAAGCAACTCGTCGAGTCCACCCTTGTGACTCGTCGAGTACCACCGGTCTGAATCCATACAGAAGCATCTCAGGCCATGCAATTGATCCAAAACATAGATCTAGCCTCCTACAACCCATCCATCACGTAAAGTGGCAAACTTTACGTGAATCCATGAAGATCTAAGCATAATACACATTAGAACTAAGGTTTGGGACATGATAGCTCCATTAACAACACAAGAACTGGGGCTTTAATGCTCTTAAGATCTTCTCCACTCCAGATCTGAGGTAGCAACCTCAGATCCATCCTTCAAACATCAAGATGCCACACAACTAAGCTCCCCACACAACCCCAAAATGAGAATCTAGGAAAACACAGCCCAAGAATGAAAGTATTACCTCCAAAGGATGCCTCAACAGCAATGAAACTCGAATCCAAGCAAAGCCCTTTGATCCAAGCCACTTCTCCTTCAAGATTTCTTCAACCAACACCTCTCCAAGCTCTAGTTTGCTCAACAATGGGACTCTCCACGAAATTAGGGTTTCTAGGACTCAAGGGGAGGATAAAAGAGGCTGTGGAGGAACATAACGATCTTTATATAGGGCTCAACCCTGAGAATTAGGGTTTTCTCCACACAGCACCTACTCGTTGAGTCCATATTTGGACTCGCCTAGTAGGCCACTTGATACGCGACCAAAGTCGCGACCTGATTCGCCGAGTCTATCCATGGACTCGCCGAGTCGCCCTCCGAAACTTACACTTTTAGCCCTTCAACTCTACTATTGCGATTCCGGGATGTTACAATATACGTTCGAGAGGTGGTGACACGGCATGGGGTGCCAACATCGATAGTGTCAGATCGAGATGTGCATTTTACATCTAGCATCTGGAAGAAATTTTATAAGGAGTTGGGTACCCGGTTGCACTTCATTACCGCATATCACCCACAGACAGACAGGCAGAGAGAGCAGACGATTTAGACGCTCAAGGACATGCTATATTCATGTGTTATGGACTTCAGTGGAAGTTGGAACACAGACTTGACCTTGGATGAGTTTTCATATAACAACAACCATCACTCAAGTATTGATATGCCTCCCTTTGAGCTTTTATGGATGGTGGTATCGAACTCCCATCTGTTGGGGAGACGTAGGGCAGAGACTGATGGGGGGATTGAGAAAGTTCTCAAGAAGACAGAGCAAATCCAGCATGTCAGAAAGAGGTTACTGAAGGCCTAGAGTTGCCAGAAGATTTACACAGACCGACGACATTCAGAGCTAAAGTTTCAGGTTAGAGATTTTGTCCCCCTTGGAGGTATCCCCATGGAAAGGGATGATCCGATTCAGGAAGCGAGGCAAGATGGGCCCTAGATACATAGGTCCTTTTTGAGTGATCGCCCAAGTGGGTAGCGTAGCTTATCGGTTAGAGATGTCTGCAGAGTTGAGCTAGATTCATCACACCTTCCATGTGTTCCAGCTGAGAAGTGTGTAGCCAATGAGACGTTAGTGGTACCTTTAGAGGACATTCAGATTAACGATTGCCTAAACCACATTGAGATGCCGATAGCGATCTTAGATATGAAGGTGAAGGTCTTGAGAAATAAAGACGTACCCTTGGTTAACGTTCAGTGGCATCATCGTAGAGGGTCGCAATGAACTTGGGAATCGAAGTCCAAGATGCGCAAGCAATACCCAGAGTTATTTCCAGAAGATGACTTCGAGGGCAAAGTCTGATGCTAGTGGGGGAGAATTGTAACATCCTGAGACCAGGTATATCTCAATATCCCTTACTTTATTGTAGTTGTCAAGTTTGGGCCTTAATTGAGAAAACGGTGGTAGCTGAGTACGTAGAGCGTGCGCATGTGTACAATCATCATACTCATGTGCGTGATTTGGACACGGAAGCCACCTAGTACGTTGGGCGTACTAGGCTCAGAGTGAAAACAGTAATTGTGGTGTGTGTCCCTATTTAAGGAACATGATGCCTTATTTCTGGCCACCATTTCCAGTCATCAACTCCCCTAAAAACCTTAATTTCCATTTTCTTAGCTTGAGTGGCTATTTGAAGCTTTTGGAGTGTTCTTTGTGGGATTCTTTAAGTGAAGAAGAAGCTTTGAAGAGAATAGAGTCGGAGTCCAATCTTTGGATCTGATTTTCCTTGTAGTTGGTGCATCATTTGGAGGTATCAATCTCAAATCTTTCTCATTGTTTTGATTTGTGCATATAGTAGTTCATTTTAGGGTTTATGTCCTAAAGCTTGAAGCTTTATGATTTTTTTGAACTCTAGAGCTTAATACCTATCCCTGTAAGTATCTCTAGTGGAGTGGACTCATAAAAATAGGATCATGGACGTCAAGATCTCCCCATGCATGATATATGATAACTTTTGTGAGTAAGTAGTGCGAGGTTATGGGTTTTAGACTTTCTCAGCCATGCAAAGGCTTAAAGTCACAAACTTTATGGAGTATTAGCCTTTAGTGAGTCCAAATATGAGATTATAGTTATGGTCTTAACGGATTAAGACCAAGATAGTGAAAAGTGAGTCTGGGACATACGCTGATCATACTCTCAGATACACGCATTGTAGCATTAAAATTTCCCGATGCATGCATGGCGAAGTAATACGCCTAGTGTATGCATTTCTTGTTGACTTTTTGTTGACTTTTAGGGTTTGGTTAAACTGTGGACTTTAGAGGCCATGGAAGGGTAAAATGGTCTTTTATCCTTCTGAGAATTATTAGTGAGTTTAGCCTAACATCTTTGGTGGTCGTTTATTAATTAGAGTTAATTACGATATATGTTGGGTGGAGGCTAGACCGGTGGTTGGAGTACGAGACATACTTGCTTTACTTACGAGATGAGTCTTCTCACTATACTTACCTGAGTGGTAATATTGTGTGACCTGAGGGTCTTATGTGCTTATATTGATTATGTGATATCATGCATTAATCTCTATGATTTATGTTGTATATTATCTTGTGCTTTATTGGTTAGGACTGGAGGGTCCAACCCGAGTTGTCAGACCGGAGGGTCTTCACTGAGACACATGAGCGGAGGGTCCTTATCGAGATACATCCATGAGAAACTAATTTTTGTGTGTGGTATTTTGGGGAACTCACTAAGCTTTGTGATTACCGTGTTGTGTGATATGTGTTTCAGGTACTTCTCAGGATCGCGGGAAGGCGTTAGCTTGATTTTACACACTTGTTCGAGATTATGTTCGAGGATTCTGGGATATTATCAATTGTTTTGTTGATTTGTGTTTTTGATATTGGATACATTGTGGTTTTTGTGAAAATGTGATAATGAGTTTTATGTGATTTGAAAATGAAAATTTTGTTTTGGAAATTTACGGTGTTACACAGTGCAACTCCAATAACAGAATTGTTTGCATCACACATAATCTCGAAAGGCAAACTCCAATCTCGTTGCAGAATAATAAGAGTTGAAGTGAGTAGATTTTTAAGCAATTCAAAATCCTTTTTATAGTCTTCATTAAAGTCGAACTTTTCATCTTTTTGCAGCAACTATCACATGGGCACTGTGATCTTTGAAAAGTATTTAATAAACCCTGTAAAATCCTACATGGCCAAGAAAATAACACACTTCCCAAACACTCTCTGGGTAGGGTAAGCTTTTTATAATATCTATTTTGGTTTTTTTCTACTTCTAAACCTCTTTTTGACACTACATGACCCAAAATCAGACCTTAGTCGACCATAAAATGACACTCTTTAAAGTTTAAGACCATGTTAGTTTATGTGCATCTTTGAAGAATTTTTATGAGGTTTTTAAGA
The DNA here is from genome assembly GCF_052625555.1 of Lactuca saligna. Lineage (NCBI taxonomy): Eukaryota > Viridiplantae > Streptophyta > Magnoliopsida > Asterales > Asteraceae > Lactuca > Lactuca saligna. The sequence continues at coordinate 88,181,742 of NC_136420.1, forward strand.
CAACTATCAAAGGAATCCTCCTAGATAGTAAAGTAGTTAATAAATACTTCTATGATATTTTCTACATACTCAGAAAAAATACTTACCATACACCTACAAAAGGTGGTAGGTGTGTTGCAGAGTCTGAACGGAATGCGTCTGTAGGTGAAAGTTATAAATGACCAGTTGAAAGTTCTTTTCTCCTGATCTTTTGTAGCAACCAGAATCTGATGAAAGCCTGAAAATCCATCCAGACAACATTAATGTGACTTTCCCGCAAGTCTTTCCAACATCTGATTGATAAACGGAAGTGCGAAGTGATATTTTCCGGTGGCAATGTTTAATTTCCCGGAGTTAATGCAGACATGCCATCCACTCTAAAGTCGAGTTGGGACTAATTGTCCTTTTTTATTTTACACAAATATCACTGCAGCTTTCTTCAGTACGACCTGAACTGGACCGACCCATTTAATGTCGGATATCGGGTATATCATTCCAACATCCAAAAGTTTCATTATTTCCTTCTTAACTACTTCCGTCATTGGAGGGTTCAGTCTTTGTTGTGCTTCACATGAGGGCTTAAAATCTTCTATCAGTATTTTGTGCATGCATAAAGATGGGTTGGGTCCTTATATATCAGTTATGGTCCAAACATTCGCGTTCTTGTATTGCTTAATAATCCCAATCAGTTCAGATTCTTCCTTTTCTGATATCTTGTTGGATATAATAACTGGAAGTGTTTCTTCTTCTCCAAGTAATGCATATTTCAAATGTTCTGGTAGAGTCATCAGCTCCAAGATGGGTACTTGCACTACAGAATGAAAAAGTTTGGAGATAGAATCAGGTAACTTTAGTTACCGATTGTTATACCTGAGTATCCTATGTTGGTCCATGTAAGCTACCATTTCATGCACTTGTTTATCAACAACATATTTTTCTGATAAAACCTGGGCTGCATGTAACACCCTGAGTTCAGAAGTGCAAGTTCAGGGTTCTTAGTGTAAATAAGGAAGGTCGAGTCGGCAAGTCAATGGGTAGACTCGACGAGTCAAGTCGCGGTTCTGGTCACGTGTTAAGTCATGACCAACTCGGCGAGTCAGCGGCTGGACTCGGCGAGTTGGTGCTAAAGGGAGAAAACCCTATTCCAGGGGTTGTGCCTTATATAAAGCACATTATAACCCACCTTCAGCCTCTTTGCTACCCATTTGAGATCCAAAAACCCTCATCTCGTGTGTGTGTGACTCCATTGATGAAGAATTAGAGCTTGGAAGAGAGATTTGGTGTAAGAAGCTTGGGGATTTGGAGGCCATCAACAAGGGGCTTGGGTAGATCTAGAATCTACTTTTATTTTGGCACATTTCAGGGGTAAGGAACCTCCTCCTTAAGTTATTTCATTATTGATTCATGAATGGTGGTTGATTTAGGATTCATTAGCTTGTTTGGGAGCTATCTCGAGTTTGAGGATTAGATCTGAAGTTGCTACTTTAGATCTAGACTTGTGATGGCCCAAAAGGTCATAAAGTTCTTGTCTAAGAGTTATTGGTTAAGCCCTTTGTCTTTAACCCTAGCCCTAGAAGTGTTTTGGGCTTATATCTCCTTGATTTCACGTAAAGTTTGCAACTTTATGTGAGGGGTAGACTGTAGAAGAGTGGATCTATGGACTGGAGTCCCTGCATGGCTTGAAAAGCCTCTGTATGGAATGAGAACTGAAGAGACTCGGCGAGTCACATGGGTGTGCTTGACGAGTTGTATGATTATGTGCATGGACTCGGCGAGTTGGAAGAACAACTCGTCGAGACTGTTGAAGATTGCCTTGGATTCGATGAGTCTATGCTTGGACTCGGCGAGTCTGGTTATGAAGTCCTAAACTTTTTTGGTTGATCTGTGAATCGGTTAGTCGAGAGATGACACGGTGAGTTGAGCAGGAGGGGACTTAGAGCTTGTTGGACTCGACGAGTCTTGGGGTGACTCGGCGAGTTGAGTCGTGGCGTGGGAGTTTCTGAGCATAGGAACTCAACGAGTCAACTGGTTTACTCGGCGAGTAGGGTCATCCAGGAAGGTTTACTTTTACTGAGGACTTTGACTTAGACCAAGGGTTGACCAGTTTGACTTCCAAGGGTATTTTGGTAATTATTGGTTTTGGTTATTTGGTAATGATCAGTGGTGGAGTTCGTGCTGGTGGTCGGAGCAGCATGGTCTTATTTCTTCATGTCAGCAGTTGCAGGTGAGTTATCCTCACTATATCGACAGGGTCTAAGGCACCAAGGCCGACCCTTTATCATATGGCAATCTGGGTAGTTGTTTGTTATGTTATTGCTTTTCTATATTTGCATCATGGTAGTTAGGATGGTATATGTTAGAGACCTGGTTAAGATCGGTATCCTGGTATATAGGATGATGCTATGTTAGTGACCGGTTAGGTTGGTATCCTGGTTAGGATGTTGCTATGTTACGTGATTTGCAAGATCGGTTGATTAGTTGTGAATTGCTATATGATTATATGTTTATGTGCACATGGTTGTTGAACTGGGGTTGGGTTGAGGCGGGTCCTGCTTTGTGCTGTAGGCCAACATACCCAGGGCTGACTGGTTAGATCGAAGGCCCGACGAGCGGTCCGGATGGGCTGAAGGCCCCAAGAGGGCAGACCAGATGTGCCGAGGCTCGGAGAGTGGACCAGACAGAATGAAGGTCCGGCCTGGGCGGACCAGTCATACTATAGACTCAGAGAGTAGACCAGGTGACAGAAGGCTCGGTGCGGGCGGACCAGTCATACTGTAGACTCAGAGAGAGAGTGGATCGGGTGGACTGAAGGCCTGGTGCAGGCAGACCAATCACACTGTAGACTCGATATGCATGGTTGTTCTGTTTATGATATGTGTATGGTATTGTGGTTGGTATTTTGGGGGTATCTCACTAAGCTTTCGGGCTTACAATTTTAGTGTATTGTTTCAGGTACTTCAGGAGACCGTGGCAAGGCGAAGGCGTGATCGTACCGCTCCTCAGTTTTATGTTGATGTTTTGGGATACTCTGATAATAAAAGAATTGAAAACCTTTTTGTAATAACTTAATGAATACAGGTAGTTTTTGAAAAGTTTAAATTGGTTATAAATTTTCATGGTGTTACAAGTTGGTATCAGAGCCTTGGTTTGAGTGAATTAGAGGAACATTCGTGTGAATCCAGTCTCAAATCAAGGCGAGTTTTCAAAGTGAAATTGAAATGGTTTTCAAAAATAAGTAGAGGAGGATGAAGAGGTACGATCAGCCAGAGCCAGTAAGTAGACCCCAAAATACCATACAAGTTTTTTGATTATGTGATATGTTAGAACAACTTGCTAGTACTAGGCTATGGATCTTCAGGAATTGCATGATAGAATTATCTGATTATATGATGCCTGCTAGCCTAGGTTCCCTGTTATGTGAGGTAGCTAGTAGTTCCCCTAATGGTTGTCGGATGTGGAGGGGTGTTTCTTCACGTGTTCATGCCCTGCGGATAAGAGAGTGAGGTGTTCTCTAAACCTTTTGAGGTTCGGGGCGAAGGATTGGTGGAGGTTGACAACGAGATCGTATTTAGATGTACAGCAAGCTACGGTTACATGGGATCAGTTCCAGGAGATGTTCAGTACCCGTTATGTTCCACGGGTTGAGAGGGAGAGGTTGGCTTAGGAGCTCTTGGAACTGAAGCAGGATTCAGAGTTGGTGACGAAGATCACCAGGATGTTCACTAAGAAGGCGATGTTTTGCCCTAAGTTTGCTTCAGAGCAGGCTCAGATGTCCCAATATTTGAGTATGCTCAAGAGGGATATCAGGCATTTTGTGTTTACGCATAGGTGCGAGACCTTAATGGAGTTGCAAGAGGCCGCTCGGCGTCGAAACGGTCGCAGTAAGGTCTCGCACCTCGGCGACTGCATTGGGGCCTGTAGTTGAGAGAGCAAAGGCAGGCCCCAATGCAGTCGCAGTCGGCGCCGAAACGGTCCAAGACCGTTGATTCCAGTTTGGTAAGTCAGAGCAGCCGCACTTGCGAGAAGTGCGGGAAGGGTCATACCGGAGTTTGTAGGTCTGGTGGTGCGTGCCGCAAGTGTGGGAAAGAGGGGCATTATGCGATGGATTATCGTCAGTCAGCCCCAATTCAGGATTTGAGGATTTGTTATCATTGCCATCAGGTTGGTCACTTGAGGTCCAACTGTCCATAGCTTGTTTCCAGATCGGTGCAGGTTCCAGCACCGTCTACTGTGAGGATTTTTGGTGGGGGTCAGGATGGAGCGGAGCCTCCGAGGGCTCAGGGGCGCACTTTTCGGCCCACAGCAGAGGAGGCCAGGGCAGATTCGGATGCAGTTGCGGGTAAGTTTTTGTTTCGTTGTTGTCTACTTATCTGGTTATTTATGTAGTGTTGTATTTTATTTGTCGTTCTGCGTGTTTCATGGTTTGGTTGGGATTGTTAGTAACTAGGAGTTGTAGGCGGTTAGCATCGAAGGGATTGATGGTCAGAATTTGGTTGTATGGTCTTGTTGTCAAGTATAGCAATTGTGATTTGAGAAGTGTTCAGCGGAGAGTCGAACTCCCTTAAAGTTCGTGATGTGCGATGCCGGGAAGTGATTTGTGGAGGTTGCTAATTTCAGAGGGAATCAGTTTATGGATAAGAGGAGTATGTTGAGTAGGGATGATTGATTTATGTTGGTTGAGTCACCGGTGGTTGGTAGTCAGTGTTCTAAGTGGGGACAATTGGAAAATTCTCAAGAGGATCGACAAGCATTAGAGGTTGATTAGCAGTTTGGGATTCAGTAATGTTTCAGTCAGCCAAGAGTATGGGTTGGTATGAGTAAGTGACAGACAAATGGGCTGGATACAGACCAAGGTTTTCGAAAAAGGTGATTGGTTGTTGTGAGGCCTAGGATTAGGTCGGGATCTGAGTAGATGGAATGGAGTTAGAGTTCGAAACCCATAGAGGGCTAGAACAGTATGTACGAGAGAGATTCCCAGGAAGGATAGTTTGGGATGATGTATGATAGTCTGAGCAGTCCGGGGAGACTGAAGGCCGGTGGGTGTACCAGTCAGGCCGAAGGCTCGGAGGACGGTCCAGACATGCTGAAGGCCCTGGAGGGCAGTCCAGACATGTTGAAGGTTCTGAGAGTGGTCTAGATTGGCTGAAGACCTGGTAAGGTGGTCTAGTCATGCTAAAGTCTCTGGATGTGTTGATAGATCTATATGAGGAGATGGCTTGAGTATGTTTTGATGCAATAGCAAACAGTAGGTCTGGCCCCGGGTATTGATCATGTTAGTGGAAGGCAGTGCATGGACCCGAGAGTTCTTGTGAGCAGATTCAGAGTGTGTGTGATGCATGGAATAGCAGTTACTCTACGAGGGAATAGTGTAGAGTGGGGTGTGAGATATTGGATTAGTGTCTAAGGCTGTAACTATATTTGGTAAGTACTTGACCCGGTTGTGCATGGTCCTTTTAGGTTGCCTTCACCATAGCAACTTGACAGGATGATTTGTAAAGAGAGAAGAGATATTATGTTAATATATTATGAGAATAAGATATTAAAGGGATAATAATATTATTTGATTGATATAAGTCATATATTAATTAAGAATTAATTTGGTGACTTAAAGAGATTAATTGAATAAAGGGGCATAAACTATCAAATGTGTGATAGTTATGTTTTGGGCTATGAATCCTTATGGATATAAGGGTGGACGATTTTTTGGGTTTGGATATCTTAAAATCGTCCAATCCTAATATCTAGGAGGATCTTTGGATTTCTTAGGGTAAAGTTATTCAATTAGGGTTAAGGGTGAAACCCTAATAGCTCATAGTATAAATAGATCCCTTGGGTGAGGGAACTCGACATTCATGCTAGGCAAGAAACCCTAGGGCCGATTTCTCACCCTTCCCACTCTCTCTCAAGATCATTATCTTGGTAGTTGGTGTTTGTAAGCCATTAGAGGAGTGATAATTGTGACTCTAAGCTCTAAGAACAAGAAGTTTCAAGCAAGCAACTTAAGGTATTCTTCTAGATCTGTTTTATATGATATGATTCAATTGTTTACACTAGATCTAGAATTTAATCCTTGGATACATTGCATGTTCAATTAGAGAAACCTAGATCCAAGCATTAGGGTTTGCATGTACACATAGGAAAGTTATTATAGCTAAAACCCATCAATGGTATCAGAGCTTTCATTGATTTCTATTGAATTGATGCATTGGTTGACTGCTTGTTGCTTGAAAAAATCGATTTTTGTGATTTTGTTCAATGAAATCGACGAGTTCCATTGTGGACTCGGTGAGTAGCTCCAACTCAGCGAGTCCATAGTGGAACTCGGCGAGTTCGAGCGTCAGTTGGAGGTAGTTTCGGGATTTCTTGCTGTTTTACTTGAGGATACTTGCCTTAACTGTTTTGGGTCATTAAAATCCTATTTTAATCATATATATGAGTATATTCTTGACCAAACAAAAGATAATTACCAATTAGTTGAATAATAATTTCCTTATATGGTAATAATTGATTATTTGAATTGAATTGGTGAATTATCTTGCAAGTAATATTGAATAAAATCAATTTGAGATAATCTAATTAGTTGACTTGTATTATTTGCTATTTGATCCTTATGTTTTGAAAAAGTTTAAAACCTGTACTCAAGTTTTTGAAATTTAAGTTTTGTGATTAAAAGTTAATTTTAATAATTTAAATTTCAAACCCTAGAATTTTACAAGTTTAAAATTCAACCCTATACTATTATATTATTACAAGATTAATATATATATATATATATATATATATATATATATATATATATATATATATATATAAAATTTAAAATGCTAGTCTTATCGTTAGTAGGCCTCATTCACGAAGTCAGTCTATAAGGTGGGTATAAGGTTGCTACCTATAAAATGGCGCTTAACGGGTGTACACTCACACCCACCGCTTGCTTGACTGGTGGAGGGTCGTTAGCCGAACGGGTAGGATAGGCCAATCCTCTCTTCATTAATAAGTATAATGAATCTATGTAAAGTAACTTAACGTGTTTCATAAAATTCTCAATCTTAGTTACTTTAGGAAAGTGAATTAATGAAATCGCATGAAATTACACTTTGCACCCTTGTTAAGATGTTAGTGGAGCGTGTGTGGTTAACTAGCACATTAATTAGTTCTAAACAAAGGTGGCAAAGGGTGATTCATTGTTTGTCATAGTTCGATGGAGCGTGTGTGGTATACCGGTACATGAAATAGGTGACTGTAACAATGAAGGCACCATGTAGATTTGCATGGTTATTCACACCCTCTTTGTGATCCTTGGTAACCCAGTCACAAAATAGAGGGTCGTATCGAGATTTAAACATGCCATTGAAAGGTTCAATGAATCTCAAAGAAATCTGGGAATTCTCAATACATTTAAAACTTAAGCTTATGTTTTTCATGGTGAAGAATTAGTGAATCGTCATTCACTTACCTCCAAATTATTTGCATATTGGATTACGGCATCCCTTTTCTAATGTGTAAATAATGTTGTTGGGTCCTAGCCCTAATTTTTATTTTGGGTGTTAATTAGGGACTTAACTCTAATCAAACTTTGTATCCTTTCTATTTGTAGATGTCTAACGCAAACAACGTTGATGCTAGCTCATTCACTCTAATGAGCCTTTGTCAAAAAGTGACTTTTGATGGATCAAACTTTAGTGAATGGATAAGATACACTCGCACGATCACGCGTTACAAGGATAAAGAGCATGTTCTTGATGAGAAGCTCGAGAAGATCAATCCTGAAACTGCTACTCCCGAAGAAATGGCTGTCTTTGAGACCCATGAACGTGATGCAACGAAAGTCCATTGCATCATGATAGCCACGATGAGCTCCGAATTCCAAAAGTCCTATGAGGACATGTATCTATGAGATGTATCTAGACTTGATGGACAGATACCACCAAATCACGAGGCAAGAGCGATATGAAATCATAACGAATATGATCACTGCTAAAATGGGAAGTGGAGAGTCTCTAACCATGCACTTGCAAAAGATGCAAAGATATGTTGATCGTCTTCGCAAGTTGAATGTCAACTTGGGGAAGATTTGGCTATCCACATTGTTCTTCACTCCTTTCCCTCATGCTACAACCAATTTAGGATGACCTACAACATGAACAAGGAAGAGGTCACCATAAGAAAACTCCATGGGCTCCTAAGGACTTCTGAGAGCAACCTCAAGGACAAGTCTATTGCACCAACTCCCAATCCACCCGCTGCTCTTGTTTTGTCTATTAGGCAGGGAAGGGGCAAGAAGAGGAAGGCTTCTTCAAAGAACCACCGCAAAGGAAAGTCCCAAGATGGTTCCTCTTCTAGTGGGACCAAGATTGATCCTGCAAAGCCCAACCCAAACCCAAAGGAGGCAGAGTGCCACCATTGCCACAAAATAGGGCATTGGAAGAGAAGCTGCCCAGAATATCTGCAAGCCATCAAGGATGGGAAGATCAAACCATCTTTCGCAGGAATTTACACAATTAAATCTAATGATTCATCTCATGCTATTTCTTGGGTTCTCGATACAGGATGTGGTTATCACATATGTTCTAATTTGCAGGGACTAGGATGAAATAGGGATTTAGAGCTTGGAAGAATAAATCTAATCATAGGAAATAGAAGATCGTCGCTTGTCACAAAGATTGGAGTGTATTCTTTAGTGCTTAGTGATGGATTGTATTTAGATTTAAATAATTGTTGCTACACGCCAGAAATGGCAAGAAACATCATTTCTTTTCATGGTTTATTTAGACAAGGATTTAGGTATTCGTTTAAAAATGAGAATGGTTCGATTTATGCTTATCTAAATAGTGTTTTATATTTTGAAGCAATGCCTTGTAATGGAATTTATGAAACTATTATGGTTGTAGATAACCTAGGAAATGATGTGTTCTGTATGGATTCTTACAATAGTATGGATAAGGCATCCTTGTGGAATTGTCGTCTTGGACATGTCAACAAGAAACGCATAGCCCAACTCCAAAAGGATGGAGTGTTGGAGTCATTCGACCTTAGGGAAGATGATACGTGTGAATCTTGTTTACTTGGAAAGATGACCAAGTCACCCTTCACTGACACTTGTGAGAGGGGTGAGGGTTTATTGGATCTCATACACACTGATGTGTGTTGGCCCTTTAGATCCACCACAAAGGATGAGAATCGCTTCTACGTGACTTTCACCGATGATTATAGTAGATATGGGTATATTTACTTAATCAAGCATAAGTCAGAAACATTTGAAAAGTTCAAAGAGTTCAAACATGAAGTGGAGAATCAATTGGGCAGGAAAATCAAGATGCTTCGATCCGATCGAGGAGGAGAGTACCTAAGTCTTGAATTCCACGACTATCTCAAGGAATGCGGAATAGTTTCGCAATTGATGCCACCTAGGATACCGCAGTTGAATGGTGTGGCAGAAAGGTGTAATCGAACCCTGTTAGACATGGTTCTTTCTATGATGAGTCGTGCTTCACTACCTATCTCATTCTGGGGGTATTCCTTAGAGACTATCACCCATATCCTTAACCGAGTACCTACAAAGAAGGTTGCCAAAACACCTCACGAGATGTGGACAGGGAAAGCTCCCTCATTGGCACATATCAAGGTTTGGGGCTGTGAAGTTTTCATAAGATGAGAAACTCACGACAAGCTCGAACCTCGTAGTGAGCAATGTATTTTCATCGGCTACCCGCAGAATTCCTTTGGATATCTCTTCTATAGACCGAGTGACAATGTTGTCTTCGTCGCAAGGAGAGGAGTTTTCCGAGAGCGAGAAATCATAATCCAAGGGGACAGTGAGAAGCAAATCGATCTTGAAGAGGTTCAAGAGTCAAGCGATGAAGGAACGTCTAACGCTGGCGCTCAACCCGAGGAGGAAACTCCAGTTGAACTGATTGACAAGTCCTTACCTCTTAGACGTTCCGAAAGAGTTAGAGTTCAACCCTAGTTTTATGGTTTTCATATTACTGACGAATGGGACACGTATATTAGTGATGGTACACTAATAAACCTAGATGAACCTAATAGCTATAAGGAAGCCATGGTAGGCCCAGAGTCTGCAAAATGGAAAGAGGCGATGGAAAGCGAGATTCAGTCCATGCATGACAACCAATTTGGAATTTGGTTGACAATGTGCCTAGACGTAAGACGGTTAGGTACAAATGGATCTTCAAGAAGAAGACCAAAGTGGATGGGAATGGTCACATATATAAGGCACGATTGGTGGCAAAGGGATTTACTCAAACTCCCGGAGTTGACTATGATGAGACCTTTTCACCAGTTGCTAAGATAAAGCCTATTAGGGTAATGCTAGCCATTGTTGCATTTCATGATTATGAGATATGGCATATGGATGTCAAGACCGCTTTCCTTAATGGGAAGTTGGCTGAGGATGTTTACATGGCTCAGCCAGAAGGTTTTGTCGATCCGAAGCATCCCAATAGAGTGTGAAAGCTTGAGAAGTCTATTTATGGACTTAAGCAACCATCTCGCAGATGGAATCTTTGGTTCGTTAAGAAAGTCAAAGAGTTTGGATTTGTACGAAGTGAAGATGAATCACGTGTATATGTCAAGGCCAGTGGGAGTATAGTTAGCTTCCTTGTTTTGTATGTCGATGACATACTGCTCATAGGAAATGACATCCCGACTCTGTAGGAGGTTAAGTCCTGGCTTGGGAAGTGCTTCGCTATGAAGGACATCGGAGAGCCTTCTTATATTTTGGGAATAAGGATAGTAAGAGAATGAAGTAAGAGACTAATAGGACTTAGTCAAAATACTAACTTGGATAAGGTACTAAAACGTTTTAGTATGGAAAACTCAAAGAAGGGAGAACTACCGATACAAAATAATGCCAAATTGAGTAAGACTCAAAGACCGAGTGCAGAATACGTGATAGATGAGATGAGCCGAGTACCCTACGCTTCCGCAGTTGGCTCAATCATGTACACTATGACTTGTACTCGCCCTGATGTGGCCTTTGCTTTGAGCATGGTTAGTAGATATCAAGGGAACCCTGGCAAAGCTCATTGGATTGCAGTCAAGAATATACTTAAGTACCTTCGGAGGACCAATGATGTAACACCCCCCTCTGGCACGTATCACAATATTGTCCGCTTTGGGCCACTCGGCACGAGGACTTCCCAGGGGGTCACCCATCCCGGTACTACTCCCGCCCGAGCACGCTTAACTGCAGAGTTCTTATGGGATCTGCTGCCCTCACGGCTTTAAAACGCGTTGTGTTAAGGAAGGTATCCACATCCCTTATAAGTAGATGTTTCGTTCTCCTTCCAAGCTGATGTAGGATCAGGTGCAACCCACCTTCACCCCCCATTATAGGGTTCGACGTCCCCGTCGAACACATTGACCCGTGCCCTGGCTCCGATACCATTTGTAACATCCCCCTCCGGCACGTATCACAATATTGTCCGCTTTAGGCCACTCGGCACGAAGACTTCCCAGGGGTTCACCCATCCCGGTACTACTCCCGCCCGAGCACGCTTAACTACAGAGTTCTTATGGGATCTGTTGCCCTCACGGCTTTAAAACGCGTTGTGATAGAGAAGGTATCCACACCCCTTATAACGAATGCTTAGTTCTCCTTCCCAGCCGATGTGGGATCAGATCTAACCCACTTTCACCCCCCATTATAGGGTTCGACGTCCCCGTCGAACACATCGACCCGTGCCCTAGCTCTGATACCATTTGTAACACCCCCCTCTGGCACGTATCACAATATTGTCCGCTTTGGGCCACTCGGCACGAGGACTTCCCAGGGGGTCACCCATCCCGGTACTACTCCCGCCCGAGCACGCTTAACTGCAGAGTACTTATGGGATCTGCTGCCCTCACGGCTTTAAAACGCGTTGTGTTAAGGAAGGTATCCACACCCCTTATAAGTAGATATTTCGTTCTCCTTCCAAGCCGATGTAGGATCAGGTGCAACCCACCTTCACCCCCCATTATAGGGTTCGACGTCCCCGTCGAACACATCGACCCGTGCCCTGGCTCTGATACCATTTGTAACACCCCCCTCTGGCACGTATCACAATATTGTCCGCTTTGGGCCACTCGGCACGAGGACTTCCCAGGGGGTCACCCATCCCGGTACTACTCCCGCCCGAGCACGCTTAACTGCAGAGTTTTTTTCCATGTCGAAGGAATAAATGAATGATAAACATGTTACACAAATATATACACATATTTACACACATAACCACAAATATATATACATATACACAAACACATTACACAAATGTATACACCAATATACACACAAATTTGCACACATATACACAAATATATATATATACACATGTACACAAATACTCACAAATATACACACATATACATAAAATAAAATCTATCATTTAATAACAAAGTAATATCAACAACAATAAAAAAAGCCAAAAACCAAACAAAATCATAGATAGACTACTATAATTTAATTATATATGAACCTATCTTTGAAAAATAAATGACTATGTTTGTGTTCAACATCAGTAATGACAACAAAATAACATGCAGACATATGCATGTTTTTAAGATGAATATTATATGTAGAGTTGTAGAGAGAGAATGATAAAGAGGAAGGAAACAAGGAAGGCAACTGTGTTGATGCTGGAAGCTCACATGATCTCACAAATCTTTGTCAACCGAATAAGGTTCTTGAAAAGGTACAAGAATTTAGATTAAGGTTCAACCTTTCACAACAAGGACATAAATAAAAAACAATATCAATAAAGGCAACTTACAGAGAATATATAATTAGGCTTCTTGTGGGTGCAAATTTAGGTATAGTGACATTAAAAGAAGTAGGAAAGAGGTTGAAATTGGATGTGGGTACTTTTGATATCAAGTATCTTGATGATCATCATGAATAGTTTCTTAGTTCATGATTTGTCGACTAATCATAACATTCAATCACAAAACATTTAAAGAAGCATTTTGAAGGCAAAGGAAAGAATAAAGGAAAGAACATTACATGTTGATGTTGTTGTTGCTGATCATGTTTTCTCCTGTTGTTGCTTTTGATCACGAATGAACATGTTGTTGCTTCATAGATGGGAGGTTATCGAGGGGAAGGGATGAAATCAGAAGATGTGTCACAACGTTAATAGGGCAACGTGGTTTTGTTTATTTTTTATCGGTCTATCAAATAGAAAGCAAGGACCGAGTCCACATATTGGACCGAGTCCCTACATCTATAATCCCTATCAAACATGCCAATTGCTTTCTTATGGACCTAGTACCTCTTTGGACCCAGTTAGACACTATATCAAACGACCCTTAAGGCACATGCTAATTTAACAGAAATTAAAAATGGGGGATTTTGTTGTTTATTAAAACTAAATTAGACATAATTTATAAAAGGAAACTATTAAAATAATTGAGTAAAATTTAGAAGGTAAAAATAATTTCAGTTTCGTAGTGACTCTCCAAATCATGCAAATAACTTTCAACACGATTATTGAATTGTGTACAAGTTAAACTAGTACTAAAAATTATTAATAAGCTCTAATAATTTTCTTTTACTAAAATTTTTAACCAAAACAAGTTCTTTGAATTAAACCTTACATTTTACTGAATTAACCAAATAAGCTCTTAATTAATTAACAAAAGTAGCATTAGACATAGTGTAAAATTCCTAGTAAAGTTCAATACTTCTCACAAGCTCGGAAGCGTAAAGACTTGTTTGATCAGTTTATATTAGAGTTAACCCTAACATAACCAATCTAATATTTGTTACTTTTACTGATTAATAAAGACAATTACGGTTCTAGACAACCAGATAACCGGAGTGATTAACAATTAAATTGGCCAAAGGTAACTAAATCAAAATCAAACATTCAGTGTTTTTTAATCGACAAACTAATTAACCTACTCCTAAATAACCACCTATATCTCCACTGAGACTTGAACCCATGACCTCTCATATGAGAGGGTCACTCCTTACCACTAGACAATTAGCCCTTTGGTAAACGTTCAGTTAAACATAAAACTGATCAAACTAAACAGTAAACACAATCAAAAGTCGTCCCTAATGATTACTTGCACGAAAAGTCAATTTGTTTGCGAAACTGAAATCTAGGATTTTTAGTCTGGCATGGCTAAAAATGAAATACAAAAGATGAAATTAAGTTCTAGATGCCTAATCTTACTAAACAGATGGTACAGGTCGAATCGTAATCTTCAAATCTTCGTTTCCAGTTGAAATCCTCAGAAAATTGTCTCTTTGCACCTTGGAATCACCAAGGAAAAATATGTTTAACATGTTAATTCGATAGAATGATGGGAGAAAATTCGATCAAATTTTTTGGCTTTTTACGCGAAACGTTATTTTTTCTTTATTAAATCAACTTTCAAGTGTTCCTTAGTATCCTCTATGAGCTTCAAGTTCTAATTTGACTCCAATGCTCCATCAAAGGTATCCTCAAGGTGTCATATTCTCAATCCATGTTAATTTGCCTTAAAAATCATAACAAAAATGAGTAGTATGTGTGTTATATGAAAATAATGATAAATACACAATTCATAATAAAACAAGGTAATAGCATTTTATATGAAGATACTGACAAAAACATGCTAAAAGATGCATATAAAATGCATTTAACAATGAAGAGTCGCCATCTAAACGGAAGAATTAAAATACACTATAATTTAATTGATGGTATCATTGTCAATAGTCAATACACTGTAAACTTTGGAAGAAAAGTATGCAACAATTTGTATTTGTCATTGCATTGGAAGATTTTGCCCTCAATCATTGTTGATTCAAGAAAAGTGCTTAATGTAAAAAGAAATATCATTTACCATGAATTGCTATATTTGGTAGTTGTGTTGCTTTCAGCAACTGCCATTATTAGTTGTTGTTGCAGTGTCAAATCCTTCGAATTATATATGTGGATTCTTTCAAAAGTACAATGTTATTGCCTCGGTGTCTTTTCTCTTATCTAATATTTTGTGATCTAAATTATTGGTTTCTACATCACAGTTTCTTTAGCCTGTATGTCGGTGTTGTTTTGTTTTTCCTCTTTGTTATATTTTGCGTTTTGTTTTTGGTCTAGCTTCCCACTGCCTTTTTCTTTATTTAATCTATCTTCCATTTAAAAAAGAACTTAAGGAAAACATATTTATCCCATGACAGCATGACCCCTCTTTTTAATCAATCATTCTATGATATTTTGTTAAAAAAATCATTTTGGTTCTCAAAGCTTAAATACTATAATCTAATATATGATAACACTTTCAAAATTATGTTCAAAGGTTACATTGTCAAATACTACCATTAAAATGCCATAAACATCTATCTCATATATAATGTTGCAAATGCATTCCACATGTTGTCCATGTTAAGGGTTCTCTAAACCAGAGTTTTGGTTGAATTGGTGTCCTGTCCTATAATTATTGTGTGATGTTAGCAATATTGAAAATGAATAATTGATAGAAAGATGAAATTTCTATTCTGTCTGCTTCGATTTGTTAAGCTTCTGTAACATGTTATTATTGTATCATTCATAATCAGATTTACTTTTTTTTGTAATTTTCTTAATTACTGACGTGCGGAAGTATATCTTATAATTAAAACTAAATGTTATAATTAAATTAAGATTAAGATTGAAAAAATTATTAGTATATCTTGAGTGATTGGAGGATAAACCATTTTTCCTTTATTGGTTCCAATTAAGATATGTTTATTACATTTTTTATTTTTTATATATATTCTTATTACATGACCAGTTCAAGGTCGTACTTTTCAAGTAAATTTAACTGATAGTTTTTTGTTTATTTTTTTAAATGGAGAGAACTTCATTAACGAGGGTTTTCGAGCCAACTTTCGTAAACCAACTAATCTTCCGTTGAGTCACTGCATGTGAACCTCCATGACCACAAGGGCTCATTAGTGTCAGGATTTGATTATGGGTCAATAGATTATCCACTATATTTTTCACATGTCTTACCAAGTCACCACAACACAAGTCGTTAAATTTAATGGAAAGTTATGTCGGTTTTAAAATGGTTAATGGAATGTCTTTCTGTTAACATGAAATCTCTGATAAAGACCTAATATTCTGGGTCAGTTTACAATTTAATGTCAACTTTTATTTTTTGAACAGAAAAATCTCGATTATTTTATATTTTTCCCAAATTAATAAAAAAAATACTTTTTTTCAATAGAAAAGAGCAGTTGTCATTAGGGCTGTAAACGAACCAAACGAACACGAACAAGGTCTTGTTCATGTTCGTTCCTTTAAGTTAGCCGAACAACAAACGAACACGAACGGATAAACGAACGTGATTTTCTTGTTCATGTTCGTTCGTTTAACAAATTACTTTGTTCATGTTCGTTCATTTATGTTCGTGAACATGCTAAACGAATATAAACGAACAAACATAAACAAACAAAGATAAAAAAAACACACACACACACACAATTGAACATATATGAACATAAACGAACATATAACATAGCAGTATAATAAAAAAATAATTGAATATAGATGAATATAAATAAACTTAAACGAACGAACATAAACGAACGTTCACGAACATAAATGAACGATCGAGACCATTGTTCATGTTCGTTAATTTAACTAAACAACCGATAATTTTTATTCATGTTCGTTCATTTATTAAATAAACGAACATAAACGAACTTCCCGCCGAACATTTCACGAACGGTTCGTCGAACGTTCAGTTCGTTTACAGCCTTAGTTGTCATATAAAACTAAATAATCAGAATTTTTTTTTTCAAAAAACAAATGTTGAGATTAAAACGAAAACTTACCAGTATCTTAAGACTTTATCGAAGATTTCCCTTTTTAGATTAATAGTAAATCCAAATATATAAAAGGGATTATTCACCCATATCATTTCTAATAATTAACATGACATTTGTTTTAAATTAAGTACAAACTTGTTTTTTTAGGTTACAAAAAATTCATCTCAACTTTTTACAAAATGAAATCCAATATTCTATTCATATTAAAAAAATCAATATTAACCAATATATATATATATATATATATATATATATATATATATATATATATATATATATATATATATATATATATATATATATATATATATAGGAATGATCATTTGAGAACTCATACTTTCCCAAGAACCCGAGAACTAAAAGTCATTCGTTAGATAAAAAAAAAGATGGTCAAGATGCTTTGTGGCATTTTTGTAAATAAATGAGGAAGTAAGCGAACGGGGGTACCGAAACAAAATGGAATTGGGGGTATTTCTGGGATATAGATATTGACCACGTTTATAGAATGTTAATCCAGATCCCTCGTTCCGATTTTTGATGATGATACCTTCTGGTGGATGATTTCTCTGTAAACCCTTACATGATTGTCATGGAGTTCATGAATCTCCCCTAGAAATCACATCACTGCCATCACCTCCTATAAAACCTACACCATCGCCATCATCTCCTATAAATTGACGATCTCTTCTCCTTCCACCCTACATGGGTCTACTAGTTTTTCAGTCAAAGATCTTCCACATCAGCCTCCTTCCCTCTCTGTCGACCATCAACAATTCATCATTAATCACACGGCGAAGGTAATTTTCTTGTGATCATTGAAATTTATAGTTTTTGTTTGGTTCCTAAGATCCAAAAATGATAGCTAGGACATATATAAGGTTTCAATGTTTTGAATTCTCTACCTTGCTTTCTGCATATATCACGTTTCAATCGATCGATTTCGTTCCATGGATCAACTGATCTAATCCGTGCATGAGTCTCCTTCATCTCCTCGAATGGAAACATTCTCCACTGAAGATGCTTTATTGTGAATCGATTTGACCGCCACTATTGATACACTTGCTCTCTCCTATTTCTGAATCATGTATTATCTATAAACTTAAGAGTTTCTCATCTAATCACAAAAACGAATCCATTATTAAAACATGGCCATTGAATAGTTCTTCAACATTGTCACTTTTATGTCTTAGTAATTTTCTCATATCAATTAACATCAACACCTCTATCAAGTATCAGAGAAATATCCATTATAGGTACTTAACATCTCATAGCATATTTCAATGATTTATCTTAGTTGCATTTTCATTCTCATTTTCAGTGCATAAAACACAAAGATCTTTACTTGTGGATGTCCAAATGCCTTAATGGTTCATTTGTAAAGTTTTTAGTGAATACAGGTAATTGATTAAAATTACTTGTGATTTGATTATGTTGAATCTTTATATATGATAATAAAACAACATATAAGTTAATTTTCTTAATGTTTTATTATAGTTCATACAATGGAAGAGCTAAATTCATTGAAAACCATCTCAAAAGGCGCCACGCCTCTTCTAACATTTTCATCAAATTTTGATAAAGACCCTCATTGGAAACTTTGAAAGAAATGATCACACAAGCATGTATTTTACTCATTTTCTTCCTTTTAAACAAATACTTATTTTATTATTTTAGTGTTTATTTACATGTTTATACATCAACAGATATTTAGAATTCCTATTGATCACACAATTATTTACTTATTTATCCCTCAATGATAATGGTCAACTATTGAAAACATACTTATTTTTCTAACTACTTGCCTTGCAGCATAATTGCATTATTCTGGCAGTTTCTCCTGCCAACCAAGATTGATCTAATGGAGAAGGGTACTAATGCAGTTGATGTGATTTGTGTCTTGAAATTATAATTCTTGATTTTGTTTATTTATAATGAAGGTAATGTAATGTAATTATGAGTTGTACTACAATAGATGTTGGAAGGGAAATCTTATAGGCTGAAGTTTCCATGGATTGGTGTTGTGAATTAGTCTCAAGATGATATTAACAAAAGCATTGACATGATTGTTTCTCGGATGAAGGAACGGGAATACTTCAATGCTACTCCTCCCGAATACAAACATCTTGCTTGTAAAATGAGCTCTGAGTATCTAGGGAAAGTGCTTTCCAAGGTATAACATCTTAACTTTTTTAGCTAAATTTTGGTTTGTGGATTCCTGTCGGAATTGGGAGTGTTTTGTCGCCAAATGGATGGAAGTGACTGAATTTCATCCTTCCTTTTTTTTTTTTATTGAAAGACCAAAATACCTCAATTATTAATTGAAACAAATCAATAAATTTTCTGAGGACTTATCCTCTTTCCCCCAAAAAAATAAATGAATAAAAGTTTAATTATAAATAAAAACTATTTTACATTGTTCAATTCCATTTTATGTTTTGCTAACCAAATTCTTGAAAGATTACGATTCCTTTCTATTTCACCTCCTTTGACATATTCCATTCCTATGAGTGTATGTGTAAGCAATTGAGTTTCATTTTTTTATTCATTAAAAAACCAAAACGTCCCTATTATATATATTAAAAAAATGAAATTAAAATAATTAATTTCAAATAAAAATTAGAAAATTGTTCGAAGTTTTTTTTCTTGATTTCCATTACATTTTTTGGTAACTAAATGCATGACAAATTCTTATTACTTGAGATTTCATTCTTTGCAAAAACCTTTTTGCTTTTATATTTTTTTCTAGAGGTGTAAAGCGTGAAGTTAATTAAGTTTTTGGTGATGAATTGTTTCGGCATCTGGAAACAGTGATTAAGTCCCGAATTCCATGCCTTCAATTTCTCATTAACAAAACAATCATTGAACTTGAAACAGAATTGAGTCGTCTTTGAAAGCTCATTGCTACTAATGTAGGAGTATACCATTGAATATAAAATGATATATTCATGTATGAATATACCATTAAATATTACGTATAAACGATATATTCATGTGAATACTAAATGATATATCTATGTGAACGTATAACGATATATTCACAATATAACAACTTTTAAACATTTGAATTACATGTGATTCACATGTAAATGA
Organism: Lactuca saligna; assembly: GCF_052625555.1. Classification (NCBI taxonomy): domain Eukaryota; kingdom Viridiplantae; phylum Streptophyta; class Magnoliopsida; order Asterales; family Asteraceae; genus Lactuca; species Lactuca saligna. The sequence goes on from NC_136420.1 coordinate 88,201,609, forward strand.
CTAGTAATCACATATGAATTACATGTGATTCACATGTAAATCACATGCAATTTACATATGAATCGCATGTAAATCACATATGAATTACAAGTGATTCACATGTAATTTGCGTATGAATCACATGTAAATCACAAAATTACATATGAATTACATGTGATTGACATGTAATTTGCATATGAATCATATGTAAATTACAAAATCACATATGAGTTACATGTGATTCACATATAAATCATTAGTAAATCACATATGAATTACATGTGATTCACATGTAATTTGCATATGAATCACTTGCAAGGTTGTAAAAATCGCTTGACGGTAGTTCGACGGTCGACTGGTGTTAAGGGATTAATAGGTCTAGGCGGGGATAAATCGAGGATTAATCGGGGACCATAGATTATTAATAAAATATTAAAATTAATTAAATATTAATATATATTAAGAAAAACAAGTTCTTCAAAATTAGAAAATAAGAAAAATTGTAATTTGGAAATTTGGAAATACGAATATATGAACATTTTGGTATAATATTTGAAAATTTGAAAATTTTAGAGTAAAAAAAGGAAGTTGGTTTTTTGAATTTTTTTTTTAATATTTTTTGACCTTTTTTTTTTTGACTTTTTTCGATTTTTTTGACTTTTGTTGACCGACTAATCCCTCCAAGGCCGATTAATCCCGCAAAACCCGATTAATCCTAAATTTCCGATTAATGCCCTAATCCTCGACCGTTGGAGAACGCCAAACGATTAATCGCCGATTAATCCCGATTTCTGCAACCATGATTACATGTGATTCACATGTAATTTGCATATGAATCACACACAAAATCACATATGAATTACATGTGATTCACATGTAATTTGCATATAAATCACATGTAATTCACAAGTGAATCACATTCGGATTACGTGTGATTCACATGTAAATCACGCGTGAATCGCATGTGATTCACATGTAAATCACAAACGAATCACGCATGAATTTCATGGTGAATTACATATGAATTATGTCTATGTGCACAAAAGTATTTTGTGTAAGTGTTATTCGTTATTTATTTTTTAAAACTTTTTTGTGAATTTTACATTTAAATCTTAAAAGATACAATTACATCTAAATATCACATTATATAATCACATGTGAATCTTACATGATATATACATATGAATTTTGTGAGTGTTATTGCATTAATCATTTTTTTTTTAATTTTCTTGTAGATTTGAAAGAATTTGTGAAAAATATTGAAGGTATGAAAAGTAATAAACTGAAGTAAATATGTAAATCTTGACACGAAAACACTTTGAAATTTTGTAGTATTTTTTTTATATTTTATTTTGCATCGAATAAAATACTTTTACTTCTGTGTTTATGGATTATTAGATAAAAATGAGTTTTTTATGATTTACTTACGAATATTATAACATAAGAATTATGCGTATATACACTTGAAAAAAATATGCATCTATTGTATCTCAAACGTAAATTTGTTTATAAGAAAATTGCAGTTTTTTTTAAATATTATAGTTTTTTTTTTTTAAATTACCGATTTTTACAAATATATATATATATTGGGGTGAGATCGGTTGAAAACTCATAGTTTCCCGAGAACGAGAACTAAAAGTAGAGCGTTAGATCAAAACTAATTCATTAAGGGTATTGAAAACATTAGTATCAAAACTAATTCATTTATGTTTAATTCTTTGTGTTATTGAAAACATTAGTAAAAAATTTTAAAAAGTAACATAATAACTCAAATTTCGGATTTTTCTAAAATTAGTTTTCGATTTTTTTAAAAAAATCAAGAATTTTTTATTTTAAGGAAACATGAATTTATTTAAAAAATGAAAAAAAAAAACTTTTAAAAAATAAAAAACACAGCCTTTTTTTCAAAAAGCAACTGCATTAATAAAAAAATTGCAATTTTTTCAAAAAAAAAAGTTGCATCGAATAAAATACTTTTACTTCTGTGTTTATGGATTATTAGATAAAAATGAGTTTTTTATGATTACTTACGAATATTATAGCATAAGAAATATGCGTATATACACTTGAAAAAATATGCATATAATGTATCTCAAACGTTAATTTGTTTATAAGAAAATTGCAGTTTTTTTAAATATTATAGTTTTTTTTAAATTACTGATTTTTACAAATTACTGTTTAAAAAAAAATTGCAGTATATATATATATATATATATATATATATATATATATATATATATATATATATATATATACATATATATATATATATATATATATGGGGTGAGATTGGTTGGGAACTCATAGTTTTCCGAAAACTAAAAGTAGAGCGTTAGATCAAAACTAATTCATTAAGGGTATGATCGTAATCATACCGATCTCATTTATGTTTAATTCTTTGTGTTATTGAAAACATTAGTAAAAATTTTAAAAAGTAACATAATAACTCAAATTTCGGATTTTTCTAAAATTAGTTTTCGATTTTTAAAAAAAATCAAGAATTTTTCATTTTAAGAAAACATGAATTTATTTAGAAAATGAAAAAAAAAATTAAAAATAAAAAACACAGCCTTTTTTTCAAAAAGCAACTGCATTAATAAAAAAAAAAACTGTAATTTTTTCAAAAAAAAATGCATTTATTATTTAAAAAATCAATATTTTTTAAAAAAAAATCTTCAAACTTTTCAAAAAAAAGGAACAATTAAAAAAAAAACAATAATTTTTTTGAAAAAAAAATGCATTTTTTTTAAAACAGCAATTTTTTCAAAAAAAAAAACACTATTTAAAAAAATACTGCATTTTTTAAGTGCATATATGCATATTTTTGGTATATTTATGCATATTTTTACATGTACATATATGCATATTTCATATAGACAAAACTTCAAAAATGGTCCCTGTGGTTTCCAGGAATATCAAGTTTAATCCCTAAGTTCAAAAAACGTCACAGATAGTCCTTGTGGTTTCAAAACTTTTAACAAATGGTCCTTCCGCCTAACTGTCACACCCCAAAACCAAGAACGGCGGACACGTTATGGGGAGGATGACGTCATGTAAAGCATCACAACACAGTAAATGTAAATAAGCAAACAACATCATCCATTGCATTAAATATATAATTTTAATACAAGCGTGTTCTGTACAGTATAGACACTAAAATAATGTATATCAAAATAATAAGATGAGTCTTGGATGCGCTCCATCTTCTCAAAAGCTGGCATCGGTACCTGTCTACTGATGACCTGAGAATACAAGTTATTTTGAAAGAGTTTATCAGCATTAAGCTGGTGAGTTCATAAGTACTTTAGTGTCGGTATTTGTCATCCAAAAATGTTTGAACATGTATCAAGTATAAGTTTGTAAAATGTATGTAAAGGTTTGTAAGTGTTTGTAAAAGTTTGAATCTCTTAGAAAAACCTATATTTTCTATTAAAGTAGCCTTCTACCAAGGCTTAACTGTTTTGTAATGCTCGTTGGTTGTAAAAGTGTGTAATTTCCCAATTGTAACTATCATTTAACAAAATATAGTTTGTACATTAATGTTTAAGTGAGGTTATCACTAAAATATGTAATGGGTAAATCGTTGTAGTACTGTAGTTTTGTATTATAGGAACTACTGTTGTACTAACTACCTTAAACCGGATTTATTTTAAGGTATCATGTGATAAATTGCACCATACTATCGACTGGTAACAACGACATATGAATGGTCGTAATGACGGAATGACGTTTGGCACCCGCAGACCTGCAGGTCCGGCTGTAGCTAGCAGCAAGGTGTAGGATAGTCAATCCAGTATAGATCTATACGCAAACTCACGCTCTCCCTCCAAGAGAATTCTAGCTACAACTCGGGCCATGACAATTAAGGCATGCTCCGCTACAGTGGATCACAATTGTTAACGTATTCTTGTATATGTAATGAAATGAACTGTTATAGTATAGTCGTATATGTTCTTCCTCTAGTATAGTTGTATATGTTCTCTGTCTAGTATAGTTGTATATGTTCTCTTTCTAGTATAGTTGTATATGTACTCGTAGTAATAAGTATTAACTTATGAATGAACTGACTCATTTATCTAGAAATTGTAGTAGTATGATCCTATGTTACCCCGATGGTAACTTACTGATGATGTACTGATAAGTATGAATATGGGAGTACTTTTATGTCTATATATGTATATTTGATATATAATTAATATTGAAACGACCTTTGGACGATTACCCGAAATCCCACCAGACCACATCTCAATGCGCGAAAAGGAAATAGGGTGGATAGCCTTCCTAAGCCCTTTAAACATTTCTTATATATCTATACATATATGGGCATGCAATTTATAAGAAGTAAAACAAAGTTTAATAAAAGCATTTGATAAGAAAAAGGAGTTTGTAAAACATTTTGAAGTGAAACAGTTTGATAAACAGTTTGAACAGTGATAAAATCATTGGTTTTCTAGTTATTAATCACATGTGATTAATGTAATCACATGTGATTGATGTAATAACTGTAAGTGTTTAACTTGTATCCCCCCCCCCATAAAGTATTTAAAACATTTAAAAGCATTTCAAAGGTTAATTAAAGGGGTATGAACTCACTTGTGGTGAGTGGATTGGATTGAAGTATCGGGTACCGTGCTAGGTGGCAAACGGAGACTTGTTCACACGCACGAGCCTAGTTATCATATAATGAGCATATATATAACTAATTAGCCAATTAATAACTTAATGAAATAAGTTGGGACACTTAGGAACATGTAACACTTTGTATAAGTGTTATAGGTCCTAATGGTTGCATCTAAGTTGATATGGGACAAGGAAAAAGGGTTTAATGCTTCCAAGGACCTTGTATAAGAGTTTACCACCCAACAAACCCCACCCTTGGAGTTTACGGTCATAAACTCCTTGAGTTTACGGCCGTGAACTCCACTCTTGGTGGTTTTGGGTGTTTTAAGGTGCTAAACTAATCCTAGAATAAGCCTAGCATTTGTGGAATAATCCTTGAAGTACTTTAAGGCCCTAGAATGCTCCATAAAGGAGTTTACGGCCTAAAGACCTTAACCCCTAGAGTTTACGGCCGTAAACTCCTATGGGGTGGATGTTTTAATTCTTTTAAGTCACTTGCACATAAACGATAGTTTCTAGGTTTTTGATTTAGGCTAAAGGGGACTTTAGGCACACATTTGTGCCTTCACTTGGAGTTTACGGCCCAAGAGTATTTCTTGGCCGTAAACTCCCTTTTAGGGATGATCTTGAAGTGTTTTGGTGTCCAAATTAGCTACAAACATTAGAAGGTAAATGTCTTAAGCCTTAGGGGTGATTTAGGGCTCACTTTGGCCCTTGAAAATGGTGTTTATGTTGGATAAGGTGTCTAAGTCCATAACTATTTCTAGTATGTACTTGACCCGACCCGGCATGGTCCATTTGGGTTGCATGGCACCATGCAATTGGATAGACTAAATGAGAGAAATAACACTTGGAGATTATTAATATATTATAAGTTCTAATATATTAATAATATTATTTGATTAGTTTGATCAAGAATTAATTAAGAATTAATTAAGTGATCAAAAGATAACTAATTAAATATATGGGTTGATTATGTAAATCATCCATATCTTGTATAGTGGGCTAAAAGGCTCCATGGACTATCAAGTTGGGTTCCACCCATAGGATGCTCCATGGGAGTTACAAACCCATGGGTCATGGAAATGAAGAGTCATGACACATTAGGGTTTAACCCTAGGTGTGTCAACACTATATAAGTAACATGTCCTCCTCCCAAAATCGGCTACACTAAGAAACAAGAGGGCTTGGCCGATTTTGAAGAAGTGAGTATTCTCTCATAAGTTCTTCCAAGAGCATTTGGTGTTGTGTGAAGCATTTGAGGCATCACACTTGGGGTGCTAGGCTCACAAGGTTTCAAGGAACACAAACAACAACAAGGTAAGTTATTCTATCTATACTTTATGTTAAAATTGTTCCCCATGTATGCTAGATAGGAATATAACCTTGGAATTCAACTTTGCATGACAATTAGACAAACATAGATCCAAGGTTATTAGGGTTGCATGTACACTTAGGAAGTGTTAGAATGCTCAAAACCCATCAGTGGTATCAGAGCCTAGGCTTGTTTGTTCTTATTTGTGCTTAAAAGTTGAAAACAGAATCGGAAATTTTGCTGTCTGCGAATGGACTCGTCGAGTCTATAGGGGGGACTCGTCGAGTCCATGAGTATCTTCAACCAACTCGGCGAGTCAGTTTATGCACTCGGCGAGTAGGGTCGACTGAGTGCAGATTTTCGATTCAGTTGCTGGAAATGAATTAGAAACATTACCCTAAACTGTTTTGGTAATTGAAAACTTGTTTTTTGGTGGTGTAATGTCTTTGCTAATTCATTTACAACAACTAGTTATCAAAATTACAAAGTTTTATGTAATTTTTGATTGTGTTCATATTCATGTTCTTGTTCTTATGATGTTTTAGATGATCATAGGAATTATTTGTAACCTATGTGGTAGATTAATTCTTGATCATAATGTGTTTTAATGGAGTCCATAATTTATCCTTAAGTTATGGAAAACCAAGAGTCACACTTGAGTTAAAACCATTAAGAAAACACAAGAGTTAGAAAAATGAAGAGTCTTCATTTTATTACTCTATTAAACTCATAAGTTACAAGAAATGAAAAAGTTTTGAAAGTTACAAAACTTGCCCTCAAGTTTTGGAACAAGTAAAGTTAAGTTAAAACTTTAAGTTCCAACCCCTAGAATTTTAAAAGTTAAAATTCAACCCTTATACTTATATTATGATGATTTAATAATTATATATATATGTATAAGAATAAAGTCGTCTTACCGCTAGTACGCCTCATTCACGAAGCCGGTCTATAAGGTGGGTATAAGGTTGTTGCCTATAAAATGGTGACTTAATGGGTGTATATTCTCACCCACCGCTTGCTTGATTGGTGGAGGGTCGTTAGCCGAACGGGTAAGACAAGGACTTATAAATTCTCATTCAAAGTATGATGAATATAATAAAGTAACTAAATGTTTATTAAATTCCCAATCTTAGTTACTTTAGGAAAAATGTGAATAAGGTGCTAATCCATGAAATTACACTTTACACTTTGTCTAAGTCGTTGGTGGAGCGTGTGTGGTTAACCGGCACACTAACTTGGACTTAACAAGGTAGGTAAAGGATGACTTAAGGTTTATTATAGTATCGGTGGAGCGTGTGTGGTTTACCGGCACATCGATTGAGTGATAAACCTTAAGGGTACCAAGTGATTTGCATGGTTACTTCACACCTCGTTTTGTGATCCTCGGCATCCCAGTCACAAAACCTGGAGGGCACTCTCGAGATTGAAACATGCCTTTGAAAAGTTCATTGGATCTCAAAGAATCTAGGAATTTCTAAAACCAATAAAAACTAAATATTTAATATTTCGGTTTTCGTGGTGGAAATTGGTGAATCGTCATTCACCTACCTTTCAAATATGGTATAGCTTAGATTACGGCATACCTCTTCTAAGTTATATTATATTGTGATTGGATCCTAGCCTTAATATTACATTTGGGTGTTTTATTAAGGACTCTCTTAAATCTAAACTAAACTCGTTCTTCTCTTTCAGATGTCTTCAAATAATGCTTCTGGCTCGAATCCTAATGGCTCCTTTATTCTTATGAGTTTGTGTGGGAAAGTCACCTTTGATGGATCCAACTTCAATAAGTGGATCAGAAACATCAATATGATTACCCGCTACGAGGACAAAGAATATTTCCTTGACAAGGAGCTTAAGGAAATTGACGAGTCCACTGCAACTCCCCAGGAGATCGCTGACTTTCATACTCATGAAAGAGATGCAACCAAGGTGGCTTGCATCATGTTGGCCACCATGACAGCTGAACTCCAAAAGTCTTATGAAGATTTCTACCCTTATGAAATGCACCAAGATTTGATGGAAAGATACCATCAAAGTGCACGACAAGAGAGGTACGAAGTCATCTGCTCCATGATAACAACCATGATGAAGGACGGAGAGTCTGTCACGAGCCACATGCAGAAAATGCAAAGGTATGTGGATCGTTTGCTGAAGCTCAATGTGAACTTCCCTGAGGAGCTTGCAATAGATATCATTTTGCACTCCTTACCATCGTGCTATGATCAATTCCGCATGACATATCACATGAACAAGGAAGAGGTCACCCTCAGCAAACTTCAGGGACTTCTCAAGACCGCAGAAACAGGTCTTAAGGGGAAGTCGGTTGCTATCACTCCTACTCCAGACTCAACTCTGGTCTTGGCAATCGGGCAAAGTCGAGGGAGGAAGAGAAAGAGATCATCGAAGGGTACCAAGGCTCGGACCCTTGATGGCTCTTCTTCAAGTGGAACCAAGAAAGGTTTCATTACTCCTTCTTCTGACCCAAAAGAGGCTGAATGCTTCTATTGCCATGAAAAAGCTCATTGGAAGCGGAACTGCCCAAAGTACCAGCAGGATGTGAAGGATGGGAAAGTCAAACCCAACCATGCAGGTATTTACACTATCATTTCTAATAACTCACCCCATTCGAAATCTTGGGTCCTTGATACCGGTTGCGGTATTCATATTTGTTGTGCCTTGCAGGGACTAGGAAGAAGTGAGAATGTGGAGCAAGGAAGAATAAACTTAATCATGGGGAATAGGAAAGTTACACCTGTCACTAAGATTGGAGTTTATACTTTATCGCTAAGTAGTGGGTTAAATTTAGATTTGAATAAATGTTGTTATTCGCCAGAAATGGCAAGAAATATTATTTCCTTTCATGCATTGTACAAACAAGGTTTCACCTTTTCGTTTGATAATGAAGTTGGTTCGATTAATGCTTTCTTTAATAATGTACTTTATTTTAAAGCATTACCTTGTGATGGTGTGTATGAAGCTGTATCTATTGTAGATAACTTAGGAAATAATGTTTTGTGTATTGATTCTACTAATAATAATAACTTGGATAAAGCATCATTATGGCATTGTCGTCTTGGACATATAAGCAAGAAACGCATAGGCCAACTCCAAAAAGATGGAGTCTTGGTGTCGTTTGACCTAAAGTCAAATGATAGTTGCGAATCATGCTTACTTGGAAAAATGACAAAGTCACCCTTCACAGGCTCGTGTGAAAGGGGTGAAGGTTTGTTGGACCTTATACACACGGATGTGTGTGGACCATTCAAACATGCCACAAGAGATGCTAATCGTTATTATTTGACTTTTACTGATGATTACAGTAGATATGGATATGTCTACTTAATCAAGCATAAGTCAGAGACTTTCGAGAAGTTTAAGGAATTTAAACAGGAAGTCGAGAATCAATTGGGCAGGAACATTAAGATGCTTCGATCCGATTGAGGTGGTGAGTATCTTAGTTCAGAGTTCCTCGACTATCTAAAGGAATGTGGGATTGTCTCACAATTGACACCTCCCAGGACACCGCAGTTGAATGGTGTGGCTGAGAGGCGTAATCGAACCTTGTTGGACATGGTTCGTTCCATGATGAGTCGAGCTTCGCTACCAATCTCATTCTGGGGGTATGCCTTAGAGACTGCCGCCCATATCCTTAATCTAGTCCCTACAAAGAAAGTTGCCAAAACTCCTCATGAGATGTGGACTGGTAAAGTACCTAAACTAGACCACATCAAGATTTGGGGATGCGAGGCTTTCGTGAGACGCGAGACTCATGATAAGCTCGAACCCTGAAGCGAGAGGTGTATTTTCATCGGCTACCCACAGCAATCCTTTGGTTACCTCTTATACAGACCTAGTGACAATGTGGTCTTTGTAGCAAGAAGAGGAGTCTTTCGAGAAAGAGAGTTTATAAGCCAAGGAGACAGTGGGAGGCAAGTTGATCTTGAAGAAATTCAAGAGTCAAGTGGTGAAGGAACTTCAAACTCTAGCCCTCAACTTGAGGAGGAAACTCCTGTTGAGCCAATTGACGAATCTGTACCTCTGAGGCGTTCCACGAGAATTAGGAGTGCACCTGATCATTACTATGGATTCCATATTACTGCAGAAGGTGAGAAACTTATTAGTGATGAGACACTAGTAAGTCAAGATGACCCTAACAGCTACGAGGAAGCCATGGCGGGCCCCGAGTCTGCTAAATGGAAAGAGGCTATGGATAGCGAGATACAATCCATGTATGACAATCAAGTTTGGAACTTGGTTGAGAATGTACCAGGTCGAAAGACTGTAGGGTGCAAATGGGTCTTCAAGAAGAAGACCGACATGGATGGTAAAGTGCACACTTATAAGGCTAGACTGGTTGCAAAGGGCATCTCTCAAATTCCTGGAGTGGATTATGATGAGACCTTTTCTCCGGTAGCCAAGATTAAGTCTATTCGGGTTCTGTTAGCCATAGCCACATTTCATGACTATGAAATTTGGCAAATGGATGTCAAAACCGCTTTCCTTAATGGGAAGTTGGCTGAAGATGTTTACATGAGTCAGCCAGAGGGTTTTGTCAGTAACGAGTACCCTAATAGAGTGTGTAAGCTTGAGAAGTCCATTTATGGATTAAAGCAAGCACCTCGCAGATGGAATCTTTGCTTTGATGAAAAGGTCAAGGAATTTGGCTTTTCTAGGAGTGAAGATGAATCTTGTGTATATGTCAAGGCTAGTGGGAGTATAGTTAGCTTTTTGGTATTGTATGTGGATGACATACTACTCATAGGAAATGACATTCCAACCCTGCAGGAAGTAAAGTCCTGGCTTGGAAAGTGTTTCGCTATGAAGGACCTTGGTGAAGCTGCCTATATTTTGGGGATAAGGATCTTGAGAGATCGGAGTAAAAGACTAATTGGACTTAGTCAAAGTACCTACTTGGAGAAGGTTCTGAAGAGATTCAGAATGCAAGACTCCAAGAAAGGAGAGTTGCCCATCCAGAGTAGCGCCAAGTTGAGTAAGACACAAAGCCTTAGTACTGAGGCTGAGATAGCAGAAATGAGTCGAGTACCTTATGCTTCGGCTGTAGGTTCGATCATGTATGCTATGACATGTACTCAACCTGATGTAGCCTTTGCCTTAAGCATGGTTAGCAGGTTTCAGGGGAACCCTGGCAAGGCACACTGGACTGCGGTAAAGAATATTCTCAAGTACCTACGAAGGACTAAGGACTGGGTCCTTACCCTCGGTGGGAGTGATGACTTGAGAGTTGTAGGGTATAGTGATGCTACCTTCCAGACTGATAGGGATAACTTCTGCTCTCAGTCGGGCTGGGTCTTTACCCTAAATGGAGGAGCAATTTCTTGGAAGAGTTCCAAGCAAGAGACAGTGGCAGATTCTACTTGTGAATCAGAGTATATTGCAGCTAGCGAAGCGGCAAAGGAGGCGTTATGGCTGAGGAACTTCATTGGAGACCTTGGAGTTGTACCAGCTATTAAAGAGCCAATGGAAATTTTCTGTGATAGTGAAAGTGTTGTTGCCTTAGCCAAGGAACCAAGGGATCATGGGAGATCCAGACACATCGACAGAAAATACCATTTCATCAGACATCGGATCGAAGAAGGACTCCTCGTGGCAAAGAGGGTATCATCAGATGAGAATCCGGCAGATCCCCTCACTAAGGGACTGACTCAGATTAAGCATCTCCAGCATGCTCGGAGCATAGGGCTGAAGGATGATATTAGATTTAGTAGTTAGATAACCTCGAAATTTGTAAAGTGTAATTGACATTTGATGATGAATAAAAATGTTTTATTTATGAGTAAAGTGTTGCTATCTCTTGTCGATCGTTTACTATATTTCTTTTGCATGTTTTGACTTCCAGAATAATTTTGTTTGGTATAACATATTATTCAAACCTCCACAGTCGGTCATATGTCGGAAGTAGGTATGAATCAAGACTGCCATGTTTGGTTGTAGAGGTCTGGGACAAGGCTACAACAATCATGAGTGCTCATAAGTTCTGAGCATTGGACTCAACCCATGCTCACTAGAATCACTTCATGGAATTCTATCTCGAGTGATCGTGAGACGGTAATATCATATAAATCTTTAAACCTAGAGATATGATTTGTTACTTACAAGTTGGTTATGCATTGATTGTACGAAAAACGTATTGGTAACTCGATGTTATAAAATCGCGCTCTTATGTGTAATTCAATGAGTAGTAGAACAAACATATGAGTCGAAGTTTATCTGTTCCTTCTTGGATTAGAAGCTGATATCTGGGCCCCTCGATGATTTTATTTTGACCGATGTACCGGGCCCGGTCAGAACTAAATTGATGTGTTCAATGAAGTTCTTTGTCAAACAAATCGGAAATCGGGAAACAAATTGTTGGACAATAAGTAAGACATTGTTCCATGTATTTGTCCGACTGATATCTAGAACAGAGGATTATATGATCACTTATCTTAAATGGCGTACCATCATCTTCTCAGTTTCGAGAAACCTTGAAAAGAGCTACGATTGCCGATCGGTTCCTGAAGTCATACTTGCAGTAATAGTTATTAGACTTATCCAAGTGGGAGACTGTTGGATAAGGTGTCTAAGTCCATAACTATTTCTAGTATGTACTTGACCCGACCCGGCATGGTCCATTTGGGTTGCATGGCACCATGCAATTGGATAGACTAAATGAGAGAAATAACACTTGGAGATTATTAATATATTATAAGTTCTAATATATTAATAATATTATTTGATTAGTTTGATCAAGAATTAATTAAGAATTAATTAAGTGATCAAAAGATAACTAATTAAATATATGGGTTGATTATGTAAATCATCCATATCTTGTATAGTGGGCTAAAAGGCTCCATGGACTATCAAGTTGGGTTCCACCCATAGGATGCTCCATGGATGCTCCATGGGAGTTACAAACCCATGGGTCATGGAAATGAAGAGTCATGACACATTAGGGTTTAACCCTAGGTGTGTCAACACTATATAAGTAACATGTCCTCCTCCCAAAATCGGCTACACTAAGAAACAAGAGGGCTTGGCCGATTTTGAAGAAGTGAGTATTCTCTCATAAGTTCTTCCAAGAGCATTTGGTGTTGTGTGAAGCATTTGAGGCATCACACTTGGGGTGCTAGGCTCACAAGGTTTCAAGGAACACAAACAACAACAAGGTAAGTTATTCTATCTATACTTTATGTTAAAAGTGTTACCCATGTATGCTAGATAGGAATATAACCTTGGAATTCAACTTTGCATGACAATTAGACAAACATAGATCCAAGGTTATTAGGGTTGCATGTACACTTAGGAAGTGTTAGAATGCTCAAAACCCATCAGTTTACGGTCCAAGAAACTCTTGGGCCGTAAACTCCAAAAGCTTGGTGTTCTTGAATGATTTCTAGCCTCAAATGTTTATACACAATGTCCTTAACTAGCTACCTAACAAGGAAACGGGACTAGATAGCCTTTAGGCTTCGTTTTGGAGTTTACTCCCCAAGAACGTTCTTGGGCGGTAAACTCCCGGATCTTACAAATTTGTCATATAAACAATGTTATAAAGCATATAACAAGCATTAAAACACATTTAGGAAAGTAGACTCACGATTTGGGATGAAAACCCGAAGATCCGTGAGAGAGAAAATGGCTTTTCTCTAGTTGGAAATGTGAATAATGAATGAATTTAGTTCAGAAATCTATTTATAGTCCTGAAATATTTTGACAGAAAATATTTTTATCCCGGAAATGATTTCTAATATATCCGAGTGTTGGAATAACAGTGTTGCACAAAACCGTAGCGCATCCACTCTCCTGATGTTTACTAAAGTGTAAACCCTAAATTACTCCAACTTATACAAAAAGTCTGAAAATCGACTATGACTGTTATAACTTCTATTGAAGTGATACTGTTTGTATAGAATGGAAATTTCGGGTTGTCACAGTAACTCCGTCAGATTTCTACCGTCAAGTGAGGGGTATTTTCATCATTTCAATACACAGGGACCATTTATGAGGTTTTCTCTATTTAAAAAAAAAGAAAAAAAATATAATTATTTAATTAAAGGGCCTCTCTCTCTCTCTCTCTCTCTCTCTCTCTCTTTCTCTCTCATTGTTCACTTATGGCGAAGAAGGAAATCGTTGGAGCCAAGAGGCTGCCAATCTTCGAGAAAGACTAATCAAAGTTGAGAGCGACATGGCAGAAATTAAACGCATTATTGCCTTGATTAAAGATGATGAAATTGTGGAAGACACTCATTCTGACTCTCCTCATAATGATCATTCATCACCCCCATCTGGTAATAATCCTCCTCCACATCCTCATTCATCAAATCCTCTTCCTCGCACACCCTATCCTCCTCATAACCAGATGTCACACCCCCAAACCAGAATGGCGGAAACATTCGGGGGCGGATGACTTCACGTAGTATCACAACAATCTACCCTAATAAATAAGAATGATTTTGCCACATGTCCTTCTCTCATTCAATTTGCTACATGTCATTTTCTCATAATTTAGAGATATATTTATTTTCCACTTGTCATTTATTTAATTTTCCATTTCTAATATATTATTAATTAGTTTCCATAAATTAAACCTACCATAATGATATTAATTTCAAATTTTAAAATTTAAATATCAATTTCAATTTTAAACAAATTTCCAGTTTAAACCTTTGTGATTTACATTTTGTTATAATTAACCTATTTAGTATACAAGTCTGATAACTAAACAATAATTTTAATTTATTTATTTTTTGCATGTTTTTTTACTCATAATTTTTATTTATTTCAAATTTCAAATTCAAATAAATTTCTCATTTAATCGTTTGTATTTAACATTTTGTTTTAATCAACCCGTATAATATACGGGTCTCACAACTAGTTGAATATTGTAAAGAAAGTAACACAACCATCATATATATAAAATGAAAACGTATATTGTTGCGTTATACATGTTATCAAAAGAATATTACAATATGATGTTAAATGTTCAATAATAAAAACATCCTTAGTGTTCCTTCTCCCAAAAGCTGGTAGTTACCTGTATCACTGATTCCCTAAGAAATACAAGTGGTTTTGAAAAGTGTCAACAATTAAGTTGGTGAGTTCATGAGTGTTTCAAGTTGAAAAGTATATCCTTTTTGGTAGTAAATTGGTAAACGAGGTTTTCAGAAAATCCAATATTTCCTTGTAAGTGATTCAAAAAGTTTCCAAAGTTGGAAGGTGTTGGTATCTTTTATACTTGAATGATTAAAAACAACTTTGTATGAAAACTAATGTAGAAAGCTGCAATGCACATATGAATCTCGTAAATCAATCTTGTTTTATACTTTTATGTGAGTTTTATAACCATGCTATTGACACTGACGGCCTGTAACAACATTCTTCAGGTGTTGCAGTGTTATGACATTTGTCACCCCAGACCTGCCGGTCTAACTATAGCTAGTCGTTTAGGTGCGGGATTGTCAATCTCGTATAGATCTGTACACAAGTATCACGCTCTCCCTCCAAGAGATTATGGTATATAATACAGGACTTGAAATGCATACAAAAATGTACGTTGAAGTTTGAATATCTCACATTGCCTAGTATAAGTAGATTTACAATGAAATGACCTTACTTCTTTTGAAAGTGTTTTGTTTTTCAAGATGTATATGTAAAATGTAGGACTGACTTGTTAACTATACCCATTATAGTTTTTCCAATAGTATGTTCCATTTACTAGAAATAACTTAGTGACATAATAGCTCCTGTATACATAAGTTGTTTATATCGATATTCGAAGATAGAAATTTCATTTATGTTTATAAAACGATACTTTAACGTGTAATGTACTTGTATTCCCCCCTCCCCCCTAAAACATGAAAAAGAATTGAAAAGTAGGGGTATGAACTCACTCGTTAAGTTTGAAGAGAGAGCCTAGAGTTAAGTAGAACTTCGATCGCGGATAGTTGCGTCGTCGGGCTCTTCGGGGATCTCTGCAACGTAAATCTTTCGTCGGGGGCTCGAGTGCGGAAACCGAGGTGAGGGGAGGGTCTCTGGAGCTTAGAAGTATGAGAGAATGACTGAGGGCTTGTGAATGGTGTGCAAAAACTCGAGCTTATGCCTTCTATTTATAGGGCTGGAAACCCTCGTACGCGGCGCGTACCTCCGAAGTACGCGGGGCGTACCTCGGTTACGCGGGGCGTAACAATGCGTCATGGCTTACGACTCCTGGCTAGCTAAGCGTAGAGTGGGCGGGCTGATGGGACTCGACTCTGGGTCTAGTACGCGGGGCGTACTCCCAGAGTACGCGGGGCGTAATCTGGCCTGTCCTCTTCTAAATTCCGTAACTTTCGCGTACGAGCTCCATTTTTCGTGTTCTTTATATCCACGCGTAGGTGAGATTATGCTCTACAACTTTCTTTTAGACTCTGTCGGCTAGTTTTGACTTTATTTTTAATGACATAAGTTTAAATAGGCCGGGCCTCCTAAAGTTCGTTAAAGATTTATAGGTTCTTTATTCGGCGTCGGTTTCCGATTGTCTTTTTATCAATTTGCTCCTATTGCGGAGATCTTCAACTCTCATTTAGATTGCGTTAGCTAATTTACACTCGATCTTCAATTCGAGTTTTTAGCCCTCTACTACTGTTACGAAACTTTGAAAATTCGTAACTTCTTCATACGAGGTCCAATTTGGGCGATCTTTTTATGCACGCTCACCTTTCGACGAGATCTACGATTTTTGTTTAGATACTTAAGGCTAGAATGCATATTATTAAGATTTTTCCTTTTTACGTCAAATAATGTTTTAACGGCATGTCGTAAATATACGAGTGGTTGTAATTTCTTCAATATAACCCGGTTTTGAGCGTTCTTTATGTTTTCGGAAACCTTGACACGTTATCTAATATTTGATACATCCCAACTTAGATATTTGAATACTTTATTTTCAAGGTTAATTTAGTTGTATTTGACTTTTGAGCGTTACAATGCTTTTGGAAAATATAGGGTTGTCACACCAGATCCTGAGCCTGAAAACACTGACAATCAATTTGAGACTGATAAAGATTATGAATTTTATGAAGGTTTTTTGAATATAGATTTTATGCGGTAAACTGTTGTTCCTCTTAATGTCATCTATCTTGATGCATTCTCTGATGGGGAGATTCCTCAAGGGTCTCATAGTGACATTGAGTTTGATGATGATCAGCTCATTCCAAGAAAAAGAAAGGATCCCTTCTCAGGGGGAGCTTATGTTGCTGAAGTTTGTAGCTCCTCAACCCCTGATAGTTTCTCAGATCCTAAAAGCAAAGTGATAGTCAATTTGGGAGATTTAGGTGAGGAATGGAGACTTCCATTAGAAGAAGTCAGTGAAATCATGATGGAGCACAATGCTACAGCACGAAAGGATGAAGAAAAATGTTGATCCGCTAAGCTTGCTCATATGCACGCCTCTATTGATAGAGGACTAAATATTTAAAGTGAAGTTCTTCAGTGTTTCAAAAACATTGTTACCCAGGGGAAAAAGGTTTCTTAGCTGTGTGATAAAATTAACAGAAAGAAGTTTGGAGACATTGATAGTCGAAGATCTAAGCTTCATCCTATCATCAAGTTTACCAACTGTACCTTCTTCCTTCCTAAAAGTCTGTCTATCCAAAGCAAAAAAGAAGAAGAAATCTTACATCCCCACGAACGAACACTAGTCTCACGCATCCAGAACTCTTCGTAGATTCCACCTACTTGATCGAATCTATTGTTGTTGCTGAATTTGAAGGAAGATTGATTTCTGAATTATGAGGAAAAGGCAGCCATGGTCGACCTTCAGGGTCACTTGCAGTCGAACGCAAACCAAATGATCGAGTAGCGATTGGAGAAGCAATTAAGGTAGTGACCTGTTTCTATGAAGATAAAATAGAATGGGGTAAACGAGTATGGTGGATGTACGAGTCAATTTTCCCTAATTTTCCATTATGAGAGAGAGAGAGAGAAAGAAATGGGTGGGCCCTCTTTATATTAAATAATTATATATATATATATATATATATATATATATATATATATATATTTCTTTTATTTTTAAATAAGACAAAGTTTCATAAATGGTCCTTGTCATAGTAAAATGACGAAAATAACCTTAAGTTAACGGCCAAAAGTTAACGGAGTTAGCGAGAAGGACCATTTGTAAAAAGTTTTGAAACCACAGGGACGATCCGTGAGGTTTTTTGAACTTAGGGATTAAACTTGATATTTTCGAAAACCACAGGGACCATTTTTGAAGTTTGTCTTTCATATATTATAATATTCGTAAATGAATCATAAGAAAATCATTTTATTTACTAATCTATAAAAACAATACAATACATATTTTATTTGATACAATATAAATTATCAAAAACAAAAAATGCTATAAAATGTCAAAGCGTTTTCATGTCTTCTTGTCAATATTTCCATATTCTCTTCAATTTATCACTTTTCACCTCTTCAATATTCATCACAATTTCTTCCAAATCTACAAGAAAAATAAAAAGAAATTTCTTTATGCAAAAACACTCATAAAAATACATATGTGATTTACATGTGAATCACATGTAATTCATATGTGAATTACATGTAAATCACATTTAAATATTTAATTCATATATAAATAACATGTGATTTACATGTGAATCACATGTAATTCATATGTGATTCACTTGTGATATGTAATTCACATATAATTTATATATAATTCACTTATGATTTACGTGTGAATTATATGTGATTCATATGTAAATTACATGTGATTTTCATGTGAATCACATGTAATTCATATGTGATTTTCTTGTGATTCACATGTAATTCATATGTTATTCACATGTGATTATAAGCGTACTTCATCATCGATAAGCGACTGCATCTATGAGTGACATGTTAATTGTTGTTTTTTTACAACTAATTCACAAGAACCAAAAACTATGGAACTGTGAGCACATAAGTATATTTACAAGAACCAAAAATTATGAGTACATAAGTATATTAACAGCTACACATATAAACATATATAGATATGAATGATGTTATCATATAAGATTCAGAAATGGATATCATATAAAAGTTTTATACGAAAAAAATATTCATATATATATATATATATATATATATATATATATATATATAGAGAGAGAGAGAGAGAGAGAGAGAGAGAGCTAGGTTCAAATGTTTCTAGCAACTATTGTGTGCCTAAATGCACCAATAAGAATTCAAGAAATAATATATCATTAAATAAATCATTAAAGGGTATTTTGGACTTTTTGTGCTTTTAATTAAAGGAAATGATTTAATTGGGATCCTATAATTAAGGAAATAATAGAATATCACGTATTTCATCTTCATAACCCTAATTCTATATATCAGAGTATTCATTAAACGAGATCACTCTACAAAACCAACACCCCGAACCGTAACCCCCCCCCCCCCCCCTCTCTTTCCGTCGACAGAACCACCAAAACCCGCCCTATTCTTCTTTATTCTTCCGCTAATCGGAGATGCTAAACCCCCTTATTGACAGCGATTGATGATTTCCCCTTCTTCCACCGGTTCCATCGCGTTGGTCAATGATCCTCTAACATTGTCGTATTCCTTGTTTCCCCTCCCCAAGTCCGACAAATATTCCCGCTCAATACCATCGTCGATCACCAACGCCATCGTCTTCATATGTTGTCGAGGAGAGGTAAACTAATCTAAGCACCGATTATAAACCCTATCAATGTATGAAGTAGAAAAAAGGATGCGGCTATTTTTTATTCTATTTCATAAAAATCGACGTTTCTATGTTATATTTGAAGGATGCGGCTATTTTTCATGGGTTTGAATCTTAAATGTCCGCTATTTTCTATGGGTTTGAAAAAAGGACGTAGCTATTTTCCAATAAATCAATTTGTACGAGACAAATTGTAAGTTTCAGCGTGAGACATTTTAATTTAGATTTTAATAACAAAAATGTTTTACCTAATTTACATGTAATTATCAATGAGTTAGATTATTTTTTATGCTAGACTAGACTTAGATATGCTTTGCTTCTGTGAAATTAAATATGCTTTCCTCCTGTTAGTCACATGAATAAAAAGGGATAAGTTGGCATTCTGTAAGAATTTACATGAAAAAGGTTAAGCTTGAGATTTTTTTCATATCAGAATGCAAACACATGTTCATTCTATGAGAATATAAATATTACATAAAATATGTGTTGCTAGTAATTCTGACAAAATAGATTTATACATATTTTAGAATTTTATGCATATAGAAAAAAAAAAAAAGACTACGATTTAAGTGCATTCTGTAATATATTCTATTAGAATTTATTTATATAAATGCATTCTGTTAGAATGTCTTTTGAGAATGTTTGTTAACAAGTTTATTTGTTTAACTGGTAATACTAACAAGTAACATATCTTATTCTTTCAGAATTGTATGGAGAAAGAATTCAATGTTGATCGTACAAAAGAAAGAATTCAATGTTGATGTTGGTTTGTAGAAATTATAGTTATATTCTATTTGAATGCATATCACATTCTATTAGAATTTATTATTTTATTCTATTTAATGCACTAAAATTTTTAATATTTGAAAGTTGATTATGTCTTCCTTGTGAATTCAGGTTTTGAAGAGGTTTTCATTAATGTGGAAATGAAGAAAACATGGAGAACGTTAATATTCTCTCAGAATA
Source organism: Lactuca saligna (assembly GCF_052625555.1). Classification (NCBI taxonomy): domain Eukaryota; kingdom Viridiplantae; phylum Streptophyta; class Magnoliopsida; order Asterales; family Asteraceae; genus Lactuca; species Lactuca saligna. The sequence continues at coordinate 88,222,206 of NC_136420.1, forward strand.
ATATTCTTTCGGAATAGAGTAGTTTTTTTTGTTACATTTTGATGTTTTTTCTTTTTTAAAATGTAATCCTTAAACCATTATTAGTCATAATTTTTTTAGAATTATTGTAATAATTGTTTATATTCTTTTTCTTTACGGGTGAATGTAAATATTGATTCTTAAATAATAACATCCGTATTCTTTTGAAAATGCTTTTCTTGATAATATGTTGTATAATTCTTTAATCATGTTTAATATAATATCTTTAATGAAACAATTTTATGCAAGAATAAAACCGCAAATATATTTACTAGTTTATTGTTGACTTTTTGTCATTCTAATAGAATAAAATCGGTTATTATTACAAGTAATATTAAAATTTAATTAGAATTAATTTTAAAAAAATCAGATTTTTTAAAAATAAAGGAATTAACGATCCCTTAAAATCCGAAAATTTCCTTTTTTAAAATAGATTAATTGATCAAAATACCCTTTTGTTGAAATTTGTGAGATTATATAATACGTGCTAACTTATTGTAATATCATAGACCATCAGATCATGATTGTTGATTCTATTCATCTGGTGGTCCAGATTTGTGCATTCTGGCATACAATAGTTACTAGAAACAATATAACCTAACCCTATATATATATATATATATATATATATATATATATATATATATATATATATATATATATATATATATATATATATATATATATATATGTTGTATGCAACTAAGGTTGAATGATAAAGAAGTTCACAACTAATTAAATATTCAATTACACAATATTCTATAAACTCGATACAAAATAGAAGGCGAACAAATAAATATGTTGATAGTAAGATTAATAAATAAACCAAGTTACAATGAAACTTCATTGAAAAGGCTAACCACTTCATGCGTACACTTTTTAAGAATTAATCTCATTAAACTATGTTTAAATAGAGCTAGTAATCACCAAAACAATCACTGGATAAAACTATTAAATTAATTCCTTACATCTCAAGATATGAAATTATACAAAAAATCACTATTAATAATCAAATCAACCTCATAGAGTCATATACAAAAAGCAAATCATGTTAAATGTATCTCTAATTTCAAAAACGGTGGCCTTACGATTAACGATGGATCGTAATAGTGATTATTGAACATAACATACACAAAATTGAAATAAAAGGAGATAAAAGATGGTAACATTATCTCTAATTCTAGATCTCGAAGAAATTGTGGAGGCCAGAGGTGGTGGATACAAAATCGGCTGGAGACTAGAGATCAATAACGGAAGCACGATTAATTCAACATTTGGACAAATTTGTGGAGGAATACAGTCGGTGGATTCAAAATCGACGAACTTGATGAGCGAAACATAATTGGTGGTTGTGGAGATGATGCAACACACACTTCCGTGTCGGAAAAGAGATATACTAGGGGAATCATTGGAAAGAAGATGGTACATCTTGGGATGCAATATTAATTTATCGGAAGATTTAAGATACAATTTAATTACAATTTTGTTTTCGATATTACCATTGCCTAATTTAATTAAGATACCATTGCCTCTTTAGTTTTCAACTTATTTACAAAAGCGTCACCTTACATTTTGACCTTTTTTTTTATCTAACGTTCTACTTTTAGTTTTCGGGTTCTCAGAAAACTATAGGTTCTCAAATGATTATATATATATATATATATATATATATATATATATATATATATATATATATATATATATATATATATATATATATATATATATATATATATATACACACACACTGATTGTCATAATATTTTGATTCTATGTTGGAAAAACAATATGTAATTAGATTCTAAAAAATTATCATTTTAATATTGTTTGCAAGAATAAAGCCGGCCTAGATGTAGTCATCTCAATCCATCAAATAATAAGAAGTGAAAGTCAATGTTTTTTAGTTTAAGTTTTAACAAAGCCAACAATAAGCCGTGCCTTTACAATACTGATCTACCAAAAAAATCATATATTTTCTAGTTAAACTATTAACGTTTTGTTTTGTTTTTTCTATATGTTTTTTTTTTTTTGAAAAAAATACATTGAATTTAATTCAATTATCAAATAAACATATGTGTGGTATCCTGAATTTTGAAAGGTATAACTTTTTTTTTTTATTTGTAATTATACATAAATAAATCATTGATATTTGTCAAAATTTAAAAGATGTGAATTAAAGAAAATTACTATGAAATTCAATTAGTTGCCAAATGAAAATTTTGAAATACTGAAAGTCAACCAAAATATAAGTATATGGTTAAAACATCAATATTTTACTTAAAATTAATAATTATTTTATTACTTTATAATTAATTATAACATATACCAATTAATTTGTTTCTATTATTTTAATGAAATCATATAATGATAGTATATTGTATGCTCAAAGATACGATGTTACGCAAGAATGCAATAAATAAATAAATAAAAACCATAAAATGACACAATGAATTAACATGTTTTGATCAATATAAACATGATAACTATTCTATTAATGTGACTAAGATGTTATCCTTAACTACAAATATTAATAATCATAAACTAAACAACTATAGCGACTGAACTCATACACAAGTAAATCTTGAATAATTAAAATATCAATACCATAAGCAGAAAACAATTCGAGAAACGAGTTATTTGTCGCCGCTTTGCGCCGGCATTTCATATGTTAGGTGTTTAAAGGGTAAAATTCCGTGGCATATATTTGTCAATAGCATACGTTGATTAAAAAAAAAAATCAAACATTACTGTTTAATTAGAAATTTACAATGTTACATAAATAAAAAAAATAAAAAAAACACAAGAAAATTTGTTAACAATCTGAATGTACAGAAACTAGGGACGAACTGTCAAGGAGAAGACAAGATTAAAATCAAAACATAAACGGCGTTGGAGAAAAAACTGGAACTGCTATCATCTCATGACTCGATTTCCTGCAATTTGAGCTCAAAATATCATAAGATCAGGTTTATAAGTTGTAAATAATCGTTTGAAGTTTTCAACATGAGTAGTTGTTTTTTGTTTCTAATAGAATATAGAGAACTTTACCAATAATCGTCGTGAAAGGACTCAGATCGAGTTCTTCTCGCGGATTTAGATTTATTCAGTAGGTTCTTCTCAGATCTAGCGATGGCCGTTGATTCAGGGCTTCGACTGAGCACGCCGTCCTCCTCAATTGCCTTCAGCACCGGCCTCCAGTGCTTTGTCGATTTTCGTTGATTTGTGCGCCGGCGAGATATGCAATCATCGGCGGAGATTATCTCCGGCTTCGATGTGTTGACAGAACAACCGAAACAAAAAACGCGATCGGAGAAGAAAAGCTTCATAGATACAAATCAAATTACACAGTTTTTTATTATTTACCTGGATTTTGAGGAGTAACGAATCAAGAAAGGGAAAAAGGGTGAAGCAATTGCTGAAGCATATGGCTTGTGTGAGCTTTCTCTTTAATGGCGACTCGATAGTTGAATTCGAACATTCTGCTTCAATTCATGTTCTTATAGTAAAAGTCACGAAAGAGAAGTTGAAAGGGATAGAGACAGGTTTCTAACGTGGCATTTTCCAATCCAAATCCAAAAGATTGTACACTCAACACTGTGTCTCGGATAGTTTCGGTCATTTATTATTGAATTTCAATCATTTATTATTTTATTTATCTTTATGAAAAAGGGATTAAGATTTAAAAAATTTAAAGTGTAGCCATCGACATCATAATTTTATGACAAAACTATAAAAATAGTCCTTGTGATTTGTATTTTTTTGAATTTTGGTCCATTAAAAAAAATCAAAAAGTAAATAAATAAGAGCAATTTAGTTATTTCATTTTTGGAATAGACCTAATACACAAATAAATGGATATAAAAAAAAAAAAAAAAAAAAAAAAAAAAAAAAAAAAAAAAAAAAAAAAAAAAACTTAATTTTGCAAGAAAAGTCGGTTTTACCCTCCGGTGGGTTTTTGGGTCGTTAATGCCGTATACTTGTCTCATTGTTTGTGTTTATGCCAAATAACCGATTGCAAGAGGGTTTACCGGTTATCCCTCCACATACCCCTCAACTGTAAAAGACGTTTCCCCCGTTTCTTAACCAACAACGAAATTAACCCCATTCGGTAAACGTTAGACATAGAGCTCCACACCCTCTCTCTGAAACATCAACTCAATCTCAGTAAATCGTACTCTATTGGGAAAAATCTTGGGCTTTTCGGAAGGAATCATAACGAAATTTGGGTATTTGAAGAGGATTAGGTCTACAGTGTTGGTATCGTTGTTCAAGCAGGAAGAAAGTTGGGTGATAGTCTCGTTGAGTTGTTGAAATACTAAAAGATTCCATTCGCAACTGCTTCACATGCATAATCCATATCAAAATAAGCTTTACACCATGTTTTGGTTCTTGACATCAAGTACTCATATGCAAATGGGCTCAACTTCTTGATGGTTTCCACGTGCCTCATAAAGTCACTTTTTTACACACCTCATTGATGCAACCCACAATAATTTCTTGAAATTGGCATAGCATGCCTGGCACATTGTCGATGTTTAACATTTGGGAGTATATCTTTTACAGCTTCAACCAATCCTTACAAGACAAGAACATTCAACTCAATATGCATCCCTTTTAAATTGTGTTAACATTTATATAAAATGGAGTATTGAAAACAAACCTTATGTTGGTCGGATATCTCTACCAATCATTTGCCATCATGAAGGTCTTGAAATTGGCATAGCATGCCTGGCACATTGTCGATGCTTAACACAAAGATATATATATATATATTGTCCATATATATCATATGTGTCACACCCTTAAACCAAAACGGCAGAAACGTTCGGGGGCGGATGACTTCATGTGGTAACGTAACAAATGAATATAATAGTAAAGAAAGCAATACAACCATCATATATATAATTGAAAGTTTACATTGTTAAAAGAGTACATGTTCAAAACCAATTACAATATGATGCCAAAAATATGAATATAAACAGACGCCGCAGCGTTCCTTCTTCAAAAAGCTGTTTGGTACCTGCAATTACTGAGTCCCTGGGACATACAAGTAGTTTTGAAAGAGTAGATCAGCATTTAAGCTGGTGAGTTTCATAAGTATTAAATGAAAATGTTGCATGAACTAAATTGAAATGGTTTGTTTTTGTTCGTTGGTTCCTAGAAAATCCCATATTTTCTACTGGTATAAATGTAGCCTTAAATCAAGACCAATGTTTGTTTCTAGAAAATTTATGTTTTCCTATATGTGGGTAGCGGTTTAGAAGTTCCAAAATTGTATCACAATTAGGTTTTTCATGCCTAAAGTAGTTATACGTATGAAATCTCCAATACGTCTAAATAACCTCATAAATCAATGTGTTTTTAATACTCTATGTGAGTTTTATAACCATGCTATTGACTAGAAATGCCTATACACAACGTTCTTCAGGCGTTGGAATGTTCTGACATTTGTCACCCCAAATGGTGTACTGTAGCTAACAGTCAGGGCGCGGGGTTGTCAATCTAGTATAGATCTATACATAAACACCATGCTCTTATGGTATATAATACAGGACTTGAAATGTGTCTCGAGCGTACGTGAAGTTTAATGTCTCACAAAACTTAGTATAAAACAGATTTACGTGTGAAAATGTTCGTTTGTTCTTGTATATGAAAGTAACTTCTTGAAATAGTATTTCCAGTATGTAAAAGTTCGTAGTGTTCTCATAAAACTATAACGATTATAGTTTTCTAAAAGCGTGTTTCGTTTGTATAGTAATCCCTAGTGAAATACTCACTTGTTATGAAAAGTATAATTTTTGTAGTGCCAAAACGGACACATATACATACAGTATAAGCAGAGTGTTTGATTTATAAGTACATAAATCATTTATTATTTCAAAAGATAAGATGTTATCGTGGTATATTTTGCATATGAAAGTTTCCCTATAATAGTTATAAATCACATATGATTCCATTGATAAAAAGCGTATCATGAAACTTTATATATCACACGATAACAATCGAGTGTTTTTACTTGTATCCCCCCCCCCCCCCTAAAAGCATACAAAAGTATTTATAAGACATTTAAAAGTGTGGATTATAGGGGTATGAACTCACTTGAAAGATCGAAGAAGGCGAGATGAAAACCGAGTAGAATTTCGACTCGAAAAAGTGGATTTTCTCGGGATTCTTGGGAATCTCGGGAGCATAAACGACCTTAGGGACTTGAGCAAGGAAACCAGGACTTCGGGATAGCACGTGCACGGAAAATGAGGAAAAAACTCAAGAAAGTTGAGAGAAATTGAGCATTTTCTTCGGAACCCTCGCATCCCTTTTATAGGGGGTGGGAACCGTCTCGGTACGCTGGGCATACTCATACGTCATGCATGACCGCATCCTCGACTGCCTTGGACTTCGGATGGGACGGGATAAAGCCTCGCATAGGGGCGATGTGGACGATTCGAGGCCTAGGCCTCGAGTACGCTGGGCGTAACTCGGATCGGCCCGTGACTCACCCTTCGGATAATACCGAAATTAAATATAAAAATTATATTTTTAATATTTAATAAACTTCAAAAATCCATATCTTCTTCATACGAACTCCGTTTTTGAGGATCTTTATATCCACACGTAGGTGAGACTATACTCTACAACTGTCGTTTAGATTCCGTCGGCAAATTTTGAAATTATTTTTATTATTTATTTTTAAAAGGTCGCGGTAAGAAAATTTCATTAGAAATTCATAACTTCATTATCTGATGTCTGTTTTTGCCAGACTTTTTACCATTGAAAAACCATTGTTGAGACCTTCGATTCTCATTTAGGTTATTCCAGTTAAAAGTCGCTCGATCTCTGTTTCGAGTTTTTAGCTATCCGTTGTTAAGCCGAACTTGGATAATTCATAACTTCCTTATACGATGTCAGATTTGGGCGTTCTTTTTACGTACGATCACGGTTTAATGACATCTAACATAATAGGTAATTTAATTAGTGATTTCTGGACATTTTATTTTCGAAGTTAATTTCATTATAACAAACGTGGTTACAATACTTGACTTTTTAGATCGTTACATAGAGTTGAAATCTCGGGTTGTCACAATATGTGATTAAACGCATATAATCACATGTGATTATATGTATCTAATCACATGTGATTATATGTATCTAATCACATAGAATTTATGTGGAAAGTATTAATTTTCGCATTCTTGATTCAAATGTTGTTCTTATGTATTTAATTACATTAGATTATATGTATCTAATAATATATGATTTCTATGTACAATCTTCATTTTCGCATTCTCATTCAATAGTTGTTCTTGTACTTTTAGTCACATATGATTTCTATACACAAGATTCATTTTGTCATTTTTTATTCAATAGTTTTTTTTTCTTTTTCCACATTAATCATATCTGATTAAATATATACAATTACATACAATTAAATACATAAGAAAAAATATTGAATAAAACATATGAAAACAAATATTATCAATATAAATCATATATGATGTGATACATATAATCATATGTGATTAAGTATGAGTACAACTATTGAATTGAGAAAGAACTAATGAATATTGTCCACATAAATCATATGTAATTAGGTATATATAATCACATGTGACTATATGTATTTAGTCACATATGATTTATGTGGACAATATTAATTTTTGCGTTTTTAATTCAATAGTTGGTATCGTGTATTTAGTCACATACAATTTATGTGAAAAAGATTTATTTTCATGTTCTTGATTCAATAAATCATATGTGATGATATATATATATATATATATATATATATATATATATATATATATATATATATATATATATATATATATATATAAGCACGTGTAATTATATATACAAGAACATCTATTAAATCAAGAACATTAAATTAAATTTATGTCCACATTAATCATAAGTAATTAAATACTTATAATCACATGTGATTAAACATATGACAAAAAATTATTGAAACGAAAACTCAAAAATGAATATTGTTCATGTAAAACATATGTGATTGGATACATATAATCACATTTGATTATATGTGTCTAATCACATATGATTAAAGTTGACAAAAATAATTATTGAATAGAGAACGCAATAATGATATATGTGATTAAATATATCTAATCACATTTGATTAAATACATTTAATCACATGTGATTATATGTATCTAATCACATGATTTATATGAACAACAAAGAATATTGTCCATATAAATCATATGTGATTAAATACAAATAATCACATATGATTATATACACATAATCATGGTTGGTGGTGATGGATGGAGGTGGTGTGTAGTGATGTTTGGTGGTGGTAAGTGGTAGGTGGTGGGGGTGACATGTAGGGTGGTGATTATAGTGGGTGGCAGGTAGTGGTGGCGAGCGGTAGTGATGAGTGATAGATACGGGTGAGGATGATAGGTGGTGGTGGTGGGTGGGTGGGTAGTGGTTGGTGGTGATGGTGTATGGTGTTTTTGGTAGGTGATGGGTGGGGTGGTGGTGGCAGGTAGTGAAGGTAGGTGGTGGTGATGTGTCGTGGTCGGTTGTTTTCGGTGGTTAGTGGTTTTGGTGGGTGGTGGGTGGAGGTGATGGTGGCGGGTGGTGGTGATGGGTGGTGGTGGTGGTGGTGAGGGTGGTGGGGTAGGTAGTGGAGGTAGGTTGTGAAGGCGAGTTGTAAAGTAAGAAAGATACTTGTGAATCAGAGAAAAATATGTGGGTACTTTTGTTTCATCTGATCTTCACGTTCCCATGTGAATTCAGGTCCTCGCTTGGCATTCCAGCGAACTTTCATGATGGTATGCAACTTTGTTTCGTTTGTTTGACCTCTCGGTCCATGATTTCTACCGGTTTTTCCACGAAGTTGAGGCTCTCGTTGATCTCGATCTCATCGAGTGGGATAACAAGAGTCTCATCGGACAGACACTTTTTCAAGTTCGATACATGGAAGGTTGGATGTATGTTACTAAGTTCACGTGGTAGATTAAGTTTGTAAGCTACAAGGCCGATTCTGGCGAGAATCTCCAATGGCCCTACGTATCTTGGATTTAGCTTTCCACGCTTTCCAAAGCGTATTAAGCCTTTCCATGGTGAGACCTTCAATAGAACATGGTCTCCTACTTGGAATTCCAAAGATTTCCTCCTTTGGTCAGCGTAGCTTTTCAGTCGGTCTCTAGAGGCTTTCAACCATTCACGAATCTGAACAATCTTCTCTGTCGTTTCCCGTATGATTTCCGAACCGGTGAGAGTGCTTTAAGGATCTCATCCTTTAACTAACCGTGTGTCGCCGACTTCAGTCCAGCACAGAGGGGACCTGCAGTTATGGCCATAGAGGGCTTCAAATGGAGCAGCCTTTATGCTCGTATGATAACTATTGTTGTATGAAAATTCGACAAGGGGTAAATGGATATCCCATGCCTTTCCAAAGTCAATCACACAGGCTCTCAGCATATCTTCCAAAGTTTGTATCGTTCTCTCACTTTACCCATCTGTTTGTGGATGGTAGGTTGTACTCATGTCTAGTCTAGTCCTTAGGGAACTTTGTAGTGACTGCCAGAACCTTGATGTAAATCTACTATCTTTATCAGAGATAATGGACATCGGAACACCATGCAATCGCACTATTTCCCTTATGTAAGTTCTTGTAAGCCTTTCTATCTTCTCAGTCTCCTTGATTGGTAGAAAATGCGTGGATTTGGTCAATCTGTCGACGATGACCATATGGTATCAAGTCCACCCGTTGTCTTCGGCAACTTGGTTATGAAATCCATAGTAATCCGTTCCCATTTCCATTCCGGTATCTCCGGTTGTTGTAGTAATCCTGAAGGTTTCTGATACTCGACCTTAACCTTAGCGCAAGTAAGACATTTACTTACAAAGGTAGCAATTTTTGCTTTCATGTTAGGCCACTAGTACAGTTTCTTAAGATGCAGATACTTTTTATTTGAACCTGGGCGAACGGAATACCTCGTGTTGTGTGCTTCGGTTATGACCACGTCTCTGAAGCCACCATGTCTCGGTGTCCAGATACGGTCCATGAGATAATAGGCTCTGCCACCCTTGATTTCTAGATTCTTTTCCATTCCTCTCAGGGATTCACCCGTCACATGTTCAGGTTGCAAAGCTTCCAGTTGAGCCTCCTTAATTTATGTGGATAAGTGGGAAAGGATAGTCATATTCAGAGATTTGACTCTCCGACCAGTGTATTCTTTTCGACTGAGGGTGTCAGCTACTACATTGGCCTTGCCAGGATGATAATGAATTTCGCATTCGTAATCATTGAGTAAGTTCAACCATCGTCGTTGTCGCATGTTGAGCTCCTTTTGATCGAAAATGTGTTGAAGGGTCTTTGTGGTCAGTGTAAATAGTACTCTTCATTCCATACATGTAGTGTCTCCAGATCTTTAGAGCAAATATCATTGCTCCTAACTCAAGATTGTGTGTTTTATAGTTTACTTCGTGTATCTTAAGCTGACGGGAGGCATAAGCAATAACCTTCCCTCTTTGCATAAGAACACAACCAAGTTCTTGATTTGATGCATCGCAATACACTACGAAGTCTTCTATCCCTTCGGGGAGGGATAGTATCGGTGCAGTGTGCAAGGCCTGTTTCAGTGTTTGGAACACCTTCTCTTGTTTTGCTTCCCAATCAAAGGCCACGCCTTTTTGGGTTAATGTAGTAAGAGGTTTCGCAATGCTAGAGAAGTTCTTTATGAATCTGCGATAGTAGCCAGCTAGACCTAGAAATTGACTAATCTCTATAGGTGTCTTCGGTGCCGACCAGTTCTCAATGGCCTTGATTTTGGAGGGGTCCACATGTATCCCCTTTTCGCTAACAACGTGGCCCAAAAATTCGACTCTTCGAATCCAAAATTCGCATTTAGAGAACTTCGCATAGAGCTTCTCCGATCGTAGTGTTTCTAAGACTCTTCGTAGGTGCTGACTATGTTCTTCCTTACTTCAGGAGTAGATAAGTATATCATCGATGAAGACGATGACGAACTGATCCAAGTAAGGATGCCACCCTCTATTCATTAGGTCCATGAATACCGCTGGTGCGTTGGTTAATCCGAACAGCATCACTACAAATTCGTAGTGTCCATAACGGGTTCGGAAGGTTGTCTTGGGAATATCTTCCTCTAGCACTCGTAATTGGTGATATCCGGTTCGTAGATCTATCTTTGAGAAGTAGTTCGCTCCTTGAAGTTGATCAAATAGGTCGTCAATGTGGGGCAGAGGGTAACGATTTTTGACAGTAAGTTTGCTCAGCTCTTTGTAGTCGATGCACATACGGAACGATCCGTCTTTCTTCTTTACAAACAAGACCGGTGCCCCCCAAGGTGAGAAGCTTGGTCTAATGAATCCTTTTTGGTGGAGTTCATTAAGCTGACTGGAAAGTTCTTGCATCTCTGCTGGTGCCAGACGATAAGGCAATTTTGCTACTGGGGTAGCCCCCGGAACTAAGTCAATTTTGAACTCGACTTGGCGTTGTGGTGGTAATCCCGATAGTTCTTATGGAAAGATATCAGGGAAATCACGTACTTCTGGAATGCTCTTAATATCCTTTACTTCCCAACTCGTATCAACGATGTGTGCAAGGAATGCATGATAATCCTTCCGTAAACACTTTCGAGCTTGGATGCACGAAATGATGCGAAGGTTTGTACTTGATTTGTCGCCGTAAATCACTAATGTTTCATCGTTAGGGAGATAAAGACGAACTGCTTTTTCAAAGTACATGATGTCGGTGCGAAGAAGACTTAATCATTCCACGCCAACTATGACGTCGAAACTTTTAATTTGGACCGGCATGAGGTTGATTGGGAAAGAGTGACCGTCTAAAGTTAATGTACAACTCATGTATATGCAGGTAGTGTTTTCCGTTTTTCCATTTGCAATTTCTACAGTGAATGATTCTTCTAAAATGCTAGGTTTGTGTTTAAGTAAGTGAATAAAGTTTTGGCTCACGAAGCTTCTCTCTGCTCCACTATCGAATAGTATGCATGCATATGAATTATCAAGAAGAAACATACCAGCAACTACTGTAGGATCAGCTATGACTTCTTCGTGACCTATAGCCAAAACTCGTCCCACTCCGCCGGTATTCGCTGCCTTCGGGCAGTTTCTTTTGTAGTGGCCCACCTCGCCCCAACCGTAGCAAGCTTGGCCTACACCAACATTGGGAACTTGAGTGATCAGCTTTATGGGGGCCTTGCAGAAACGGACAGCGTGTCCCTTTCTGTTGCAGTTGGAGCACTGTATTTCCCGACAAGGTCCATTGTGGTGGTAATTGCATTTGGTGCACTTTGGAAGGTTGCCCACATAAGACTTTGTTGGGTAGAGATTTGTAGGTACGGTAGCAGCATTCACTGTAACTAGTTGTTGTTTCTTCGAGGATTCTTGGGAATACCCACCCTTCCCTTTATTCCATCCTCTCTTCTTGATATTGTTGTTGTTTCCCTTTTGTGGTTCTGGTGCAGGAATTGTTGAGTTCTGATGATTTCCGTGATCAATAAGCGATTGTGCCAGCTCTTTGGCACTTTCAAAAGTGTCAGGTTTTGAAGCTAACACGCTTGACTGAATTTAGGGCGATAGTCCCCAAATGTATCTCTCTATTTTCTTGCTCCCAGGAGCAATCATATCTGGGCAAAGGATTTCCAGATCGCAGAATCTGTTGGTATATGTTGCTATGTTGGTACCAATCATTCCAAGAGTCCAGAGTTCATGCTCGAGTTTTTGAATCCCTCCTCGTGGACAGTATTCCCTCATCAGCATGATTTTTAAGATCTCCCAGCTGATTGAATTCGCCACTATCAGAGTAAGTACCTTAACGTGGACATTCCACCAAGTTAAAGCTCTATCATTAAGTGTGTAAGTTGCAAACTTGACTTTGTTGTGCTCGGGACAGGAGCAGATTTCAAAGACTGATTCCATCCTTTCAATCCACTGCCTCAAAATCATTACACCACCAGTTCCATTAAACATCCGTTGTTTAGCATTCGTAAAGTCTTTATAGGTGCACTCTCGGGGTTGCCCATGAATATCGCCATGGTTGGAAGGATGTGTGCCAATTCCTGAACCAGTAGTAACAGGGGTATTGATTTGTGACATGGCAGCCGCCACAGCTGCGGTGACTACTGCTTGGAACATGACAACATCAAATTGAGGAGGTGGAGGTGGTGGTGGTATCGGTGCTTCCCCACCGTTGTTTCGTCTCGGATTTCTACGCGGAGACATCCTTTAACTATAGATTGAAAAGACAAGGGTAAGAATTCCATAGTATAGAAAATGAATGTGTCTCATGAACTAATTCGTTATAGTTCAACAACAGATGATAGTATGAGTCTCAAAGGTTGAAGAATGAAAGTTATTCGTAAATCTGAATATATGAACCAAGCGTATGGTTTTTCCATAATATTTTAAAGATTGAACGAAATACTCAACGTAGTAATAATAGCGTGCCAATTATATTAATATAATAAATGATACAACGATCACGAAAATTTGACCCCTAAAAGGGTCTCTGGTTACAAGGTTTAAGAAAATAAAAACTTTTAGCCGAGGTCCTAACGTATAACAAAATTTAGGGTTTTCGCAAGTACTACATGTGACGTGTGTTGCGCTTGGAGCTTGACTCTGCATCCGATTGCTTTGATTCCATAAGATGCCTATCGAAGGCGGCTTGCTGTTCCCTCAACTCTGCGAGGGCTGCAATCATTTGTGTTTGGAATGCGTCGTCGCGGAGATGGGTGTCATCCTGCAACATATCCAGACGACGGATGTCGACCATGTGAACTTGTACTTCCACGTTGACTTCACAGATTCGATTTGCTTGGACCCCCAATTGATAGGACTGGTTGGCCAGTTTACCTACCATGACCGGAAGTGCTCGGTCGGCTGAACCTCCGTCCCTGATGTTGTAGAAGTTCTGACACATACCGTAGGGAGAGCGTATCCCTTGTTGTTGGCTCCAATGGTGGAGGTGACTTCCCCAAACGGGAGTCAATCCATGGAAGTTCCTCCTAATGGTTGGATGATCAACTATTTCTGGTTCTGAGTCTATACCAGAGTCATCCCTTTCTTCCAACTCGATAGGTTCTTCATCCTCTTCAGGATCCTACTCTACCCATCCTCTATTGCCCTGGTTCGGGTAGTAGGGGTCCCCTGGTAGGTGGAATCCAACCATTTGACTATACGAGAATAGGGTTATAAGATTTGAACAAAATTTGAAAACATGTAACAATAAACATGTCGATTAAACTATTGTATGCACCAAATACTCCTATAGTATTTAAATTGTAAGTTTGATACTAGTGTCTATTTTGGTAAGTTTCGACTTGTTGCTCACTACGATCATTCCTCGATATACGTTAGTCCAATCTCGGATAAATATAGTTGATCATGTTATATTCATCCCAAATTTGATTACATATATCGAGAACTAATCGTAGTGTCCAACTCGTCTTAATACTTTTTGTATAACTCTAACCATGAAAATATATCGTTGTTTGCATGTATTTTGTATTTTTATGACCCAAAATCATCTATTTAGATGAAACAAGGTTTTAGGTGTAAAAACGTTTTGTCAGAGACTTTGAGTCCCTAAGCATTTATAGTTTGTATATCTTATGAGGTTTGATATACTTAGTTCACTATAAACATTGCTCTGATACCAATCTGTCACACCCCCAAACCGGAACGGCGGAAACGTTCGGGGGCGGATAACTTCATGTGGTAAGGTAACAAATGAATACATAGTAAAGAAAGCAATACAACCATCATATATATAATTGAAAGTTTAAATTGTTAAAATAGTACATGTTCAAAACCAATTACAATATGATGCCAAAAATATGAATTTAAACTGGCACCGCAGCGTTCCTTCTTCAAAAAGTTGTTTGGTACCTGCAATTACTGAGTCCATGGGACATACAGGTAGTTTTGAAAGAGTAGATCAACATTTAAGCTGGTGGGTTTCATAAGTATTAAATGAAAATGTTGCATGAACTAAATTGAAATGGTTTGTTTTTGTTCGTTGGTTCCTAGAAAATCCCATATTTTCTACTTGTATAAATGTAGCCTTAAATCAAGACCAATGTCTGTTTCTAGAAAATTTATGTTTTCCTATATGTGGGTAGAGGTTTAGAAGTTCCAAAATTGTATCACAATTAGGTTTTTCATGCCTAAAGTAGTTAATTTATGTACGTATGAAATCTCCAATACGTCTGAAAAACCCCATAAATCAATGTGTTTTAATACTCTATGTGAGTTTTATAACCATGCTATTGACTAGAAATGCATATACACAACGTTCATCAGGCGTTGGAAGGTTCTGACGTTTGTCACCCCAGATGGTGTACTGTAGCTAACAGTCAGGGTGCGAGATTGTTAATCTCGTATAGATCTATACACAAACACCATGTTCCCCCTCCAAGGGATTCTGGTATATAATACAGGACTTGAAATGTGTACTCGAGCGTACGTGAAGTTTAACGTCTCACAATAACTTCTTGAAATAGTATTTCCAGTATGTAAATGTTCGTAGTGTTCTCGTAAAACTATATCGATTATAGTTTTCTAAAAGTGCGTTTCGTTTGTATAGTAATCCCTAGTGAAATACTCACTTGTTATGAAAAGTATAATTTTTGTAGTGCCAAAACGGACACATATACATACAGTATAAGCAGAGTGTTTGATTTATAAATACATAAATCATTTCTTATTTCAAAATATAAGATGTTATCATGGTATATTTTGCATATGAAAGTTTCCCTATAATAGTTATAAATCACATATGATTCCATTGATAAAAAGCGTATCATGAAACTTTATATATCACACGATAATAATCGAGTGTTTTTATTTGTATTCCCCCCCTTAAAAACATATAAAAGTATTTATAAGACATTTAAAAGTTTGGATTATAGGGGTATGAACTCACTTGAAAGATCGAGAAGGCGAGATGAAAACCGAGCCAAATTTCGACTCGAGAAAGTGGATTTTCTCGGGATTCTCGGGAATCTCGGGAGCACAAACGACCTTCGGGACTTGAGCAAGGAAACCAGGACTTTGGGATAGCACGTGCACGGAAAACGAGGAAAAAACACAAGAAAGTTGAGAGAAATTGAGCATTTTCTTCGGAACCCTCGCATCCCTTTTATAGGGGGTGAGAATCATCTCGGTACGCTGGACGTACTCGTGCGTCATGCGTGACCGCATCCTCGAGTGCCTCGGACTTCGGATGGGACCGGGCATTGCCTCGCATAAGGGCGACGTGGATGATCCGAGGCCTAGTCCTCGAGTACACTGGGTGTAACTTAGATCGGCCCGTGACTCACCCTTCGGATAATACCGAAATTAAATATAAAAATTATATTTTTAATTTTTAATAAACTTCAAAAATTCATATCTTCTTCATACGAACTCCGTTTTCAACGTTCTTTATATCCACGTGTAGGTAAGACTAGACTCTACAACTTTCATTTAGATTCCGTCGGCAAATTTTGAAATTATTTTTATTATTTATTATTAAAAGGTCGTGGTAAGAAAATTTCGTTAGAAATTCATAACTTTATTATCTAACGTCTGTTTTTGCCAGAATTTTTACCGTTGAAAAACCATTGTCGAGACCTTCGATTCTCATTTAGGTCATTCCGGTCAAAAGTCGCTCATTCTCCGTTTCGAGTTTTTAGTTGTCCGTTGCTAAGCCGAACTTGGAAAATTCATAACTTCCTTATACGAAGTCAGATTTGGGCGTTCTTTTTACGTACGATCACAGTTTAATGACATCTAACATAATAGGTAATTTAATTAGTGATTTTTGAACATTTTATTTTCGAAGTTAATTTCATTATAACAAACGTAGTTACAATACTTGACTTTTTAGGTCGTTACATAGAGTTGAAATATCAGGTTGTCACAATATGTGATTAAACGCATATAATCACATGTGATTATATGTATCTAATCACATAGAATTTATGTGTAAAATATTCATTTTCGCATTCTCGATTCAAATGTTGTTCTTGTGTATTTAATTACATTAGATTATATGTATCTAATAATATATGATTTCTATTTACAATCTTCATTTTCGCATTCTCATTCAATAGTTGTTCTTGTACTTTTAGTCACATATGATTTCTATACACAAGATTCATTTTATCATTTTTGATTCAATAGTTTTTTTTTTCTTTTTCCACATTAATCATATGTGATTAAATATATACAATCACGTACAATTAAATACATAAGAAAAAATATTGAATTAAAAATGTGAAAACGAATATTATAAATATAAATCATATATGATTTCATACATATAATCATATGTGATTAAGTACATGAGTACAACTATTGAATTGAGAAAGAACTAACGAATCTTGTCCACATAAATCATATGTAATTTGGTATATATAATTACATGTGATTATATGTATTTAGTCACATATGATTTATGTGGACAATATTAATTTTTGCGTTTTTAATTCAATAGTTGGTATCGTGTATTTAATCACATACAATTTATGTGAAAAAGATTTTTTTTCATGTTCTTGATTCAATAAATCATATGTGATGAGATATATATATATATATATATATATATATATATATATATATATATATATATATATATATATATATATATATATATAAGCACGTGTAATTGTATATACAAGAACAACTATTGAATCAAGAACATTAAAACAAATTTATGTCCACATTAATCATAAGTGATTAATTACTTATAATCACATGTGATTAAATATATGAGAAAAATTATTGAAATGAAAACTCAAAAATGAATATTGTTCATGTAAAACATATGTGATTGGATACATATAATCACATTTGATTATATGTATCTAATCACATATGATTAAAGTTGACAAAAATAATTATTGAATCGAGAACACAATAATGATATATGTGATTAAATATATCTAAGCACATGATTTATATGAACAACAAAGAATATTGTCCATATAAATCATATGTGATTAAATACAAATAATCACATATGATTATATACACATAATCATGTTTGGTGGTGATGGATGGATGTGGTGTGTAGTGATGTTTGGTGGTGGTAAGTGGTAGGTGGTGGGGGTGACATGTAGGGTGGTGATTATAGTGGGTGTTAGGTAGCGGTGGCGAGCGGTAGTGATGAGTGATAGAGACGAATGAGGATGATAGGTGGTGGTGGTGGGTGAGTGGGTAGCAGTTGGTGGTGATGGTGTATGGTGGTTTTGGTAGGTGATAGGTGGGGTGGTGGTAGCGGGTGGTGAAGGTAGGTGGTGGTGATGTGTGGTGGTCGTTATTTTTCGGTGGTTAGAGGTTTTGGTGGGTGGTGGGTGGAGGTGATGGTGGCGGGTGGTGGTGATGGGTGGTGGTGGTGGTGAGGGTGGTGGGGTGGGTAGTAGAGGCGGGTAGTGAAGGCGGGTGGTGGTGGCGAGTAGTGGCGGGTAAGTATATAATGATATATATATATATATATATCATTATATACTTATAAATGAATCATTTTTCCTTGCACCACATTCATTTGAAACTCCCATCTATATTTCCTTTCACCATATTCATTTGAAACTCCCATGACTTTTCAATTTCTTTATAATAATAATTATAATTTGGTTAATTAGATTAAATAAATATCAAACCTAGAATGTAATCATATATAAACTAAATTTCAATATTAAAATAATATTTTTATTTCTACTAATAAAGTTATGTTTATTTAACTTATAACATATTATACTTAATTTATTAGTTTTAATATATTGTTGGATGTAAACCATTATCATTTTAAAGATACAATTTTGGAACAATTTGTATAAAATACTTAAATTGTTAATTTAAATATAACATTACAGGGCCAACTTAAATATAAATTTTAGTTTAACTTAAACAACCCAAAGAATATTTTTGTAAACAGTTAAAAATGATAAATTGTAGTGTTTTTCTAATAATAGTTATAAGTTGGTTAATAAAGTTAAATAAATATCAAACCTAAAGTGTAATCATATATAAACTAAATTTCAATTTTAAAATAATATATTTACTTTTAGTTATAAAATTATGTCTTTAACTTTTAACATATTATACTTAATTTATTAGATTTAATATGTTATATGTAAATCATTATCAGTTTAAAGCTACAACTTTTGAACACTTTGGACAAAATATTTAAATTGTTAACTTAAATATAACATTACAATATCAACTTAAAGATAAATTTCAGTTCCACTTAAAAAATAAAAAATATTTTGTAAATAGTTAAAAGTGATAAATTATAGTGATAAATGCAAAAACTCAACTGTAATATCAATTTAACTAAAATATTTTCTAATCATATTTTTATAATCGTTAAAAGTTTTCAAATAACTAACTTGAAATAACTTATAATAACAATAGTTAAAAATAACTCTATATAAATGATTATATTGTTACCTTTAAAATTAAAAAATAATGTTTGATGTTTTAAATAATTATAATGATAGAAATTAAAATATTAAGAAAATAAATTTTATAAAATTAGTTAACAATAAAAACAACTATAAATAATATTTAACCTTAAATTATATTTAATTTTATTCATTTGTAACCCGCGGGTAGAAGTCATTCAAACGATTGAGATTATGAAGTTATAATAGATGTATATATGATCATATAATTCAAAATAATCAATATATTATATCAATTTAGTATGAAAATTATTATATCAAATTTAACAACAACGTTATTGTTATATTTAAAAAGAAAACATATATTTGTATAGAGTTCAACTATATAGGTATTTCTGCGCAACGCACGGGCATTCGCCTAGTATATATATAAGTCTTTTTGGGAGCGTCAATCTCTGTTAGTCCACTCTCAGCATTTTTGTAACCCAATCAATTTATTCTAGCTATATAGAACACGCATACTTTTGTGCTTAACTACAGCCAGGTCCACCAATGGTCTTCCTCCACCAAGAAGAGAGCTCTTTACCACCACCGATACTTTTTAGCTTCCCGATACGATGCATTTACCTCTATTCCTCTTCGCGGACATGTTTTTTTTACCCAGGACACCACTGCTCTCTTCTCTCTCAAGGTACAACTGTTCACCATTTCTCCTTCGCTCACCTATTTTAGACATTATATCCTCCCATTTCTCTCTAACTTAACTTAATGAGAAACAGTGGTCTATCATCATCGCCGATGTCTCTGACTCACCCTCTGTCGAAATTTAGGTTAACCTTCATCAAGCATCTTCATATTCTTCTTTCATTTTGGGTTTTCCCTATTTCATAGGATTTGTGCCTTCGGTGTAAGTAAGTGGTAGTTAAGGTTTATAATAAATTTTTAAATCTATTTGGG